>NC_138978.1:172760069-173199514 GCF_964341445.2 Mesoplodon mirus | reverse complement strand
ATGCCTGGCACAAGAAATAATCCAGAAGGTGTAAGATTTCAGAGCAAATTCATAATTAAGGAAATGCTTCTGGCTGCCAATAAATGCAGGCTGAACCTCTGAATATAAAAATAGCCTGTTTTGGCCAAAATTAGAGTAATAGACAAAGTTATAGCACTTTTTTCTTGATGAGATTTCATCAAAATCAGAAATACAAATCATTCCTTGGGGTAGTCAGATTACCTATCTGTCCTTTTTCTTGAAATTTCATTTAGTTCAGAATGATTGCAATGTAACACGTCTTTGCATACTATTTTATTGAGTTTATTATCTATATTACTTGTAAGGTGCTTTGTATATTCAATATATATGTGACATATATCATGTATCATATGATTTGTATTATTATTTTTTTTTGTACAACCTTGCTTAAAGTTCTGTATTATGGCAGTGATGTAATCTGGAAGTGGAGTTTGTGGAGCAGCTTGAGTTATATGTGTCTTTATTATTTGTCAATTCAGTGTCTATGGGAAGAGTAGACATAAAATTAGTCGGATTTTGTTTCTTACCTTCCCCCACTCTACTGCATTTTATTTTCTAGTCTCTTGTAATTCCTGGAAACAACTGTAGGTAGCCAATAAAAATCAAATAACTAATAACAGGTGCTTCAACAAAGTACTCTGGCAACAAACTCATGTTTGTTTAGATCTCAGCTTTTCTGTCACTTCCTCCAGGAAGCTTTTGCAAAAGACTGGGCTAACTGCTCCTCTTAGATGCCCCCATAGTACCCTCCCTCTATGGCTCTCTTTCTTCTGTTTTTCCATGTTTCTTTGTTGATTACAGTCTGTCTCGCTTTCATGTTTTACAATAAAAAGTTTCCATATAAATTTTTACTGGTCCTGGGTTTTCCTCTTTATGAGAGTACTCATCTTGTCATACTGAAGTTGCCTGTTTCTCTGTATCCCTCTCCAGACAGGTTACAAATTAGGTGAGGGCAGGAGCCATGTCTGTCTGGTTCATTATGGAGTTCCTGGCAGCTAACAGAGCAGTCAATGAACGTGTCAAATATAATTGTGTTGGATTGACCCCTGCTCAGTTCAAACCCTGCTGCACCTCTTCATGTACCTCACTGGGCTGGTGTTGACTTCTCCATCTATCAAATGAAAGTTTTCAGTTAAGTGACTTGCCCATGGAGCCACAGATAATGCTTCTGGACTAGACCACTATACTCTATGTCTGCACAGAGACTGAATCTCTTCCAAAGACCCAGACCCTGAAATGTTTTCTCTCTCTCTAATGGGGAGGGGCATGAGCATGAACTTTTTCCAAATCCAGGTCTACATTCCACTCCTCCATGCTACCTTCCTGAAATGTCCCAAGTGAACTTTATAGCTGGAATCTTCTTAAGCTGCAGGGACCCAGGTTCCCAGGTCCCTAAGAAACAGACACAGCTGTGTGCTAGACCACCGTTATTATCTGGATCAGAGTTAGCCTGTTTGTGGGCCAACTATAGTGTCCTCCCTGATGACAACCCAGAATGAGTGAATGGCTACGTGTCCAACAACCCTCTAGTTTCCTTGATTTTCTCATGTAACTGCCAGTTATGAGTTCACCTTAAGCATTCTTAATCTCTTTATATTTTTATCTTGTATCCAACTCCCTTATACCTTTTTGAGGTGATAAGTTTTGATGTAAAATTTTAAAAATAAATTTATTTATTTATCTATCTATTTATTTATTTATTTTTGGCTGAGTTGGGTCTTTTGTTGCTGCACGTGGGCTTTCTCTAGTTGCAGTGAGCGGGGGCTACTCTTCGTTGTGGTGCATGGGCTTCTCATTGTGGTGGCTTCTCTTGTTGTAGAGCACGGGCTCTAGGTGTGTGGGCTTCAGTAGTTGCGGCTCGCGGGCTCTAGAGTGCAGGCTCAGTAGTTGTGGCCCACGGGCTTAGTTGCTCCACGGCATGTGGAATCTTCCCGGACCAGGGCTCGAACCTGTGTCCCCTGCATTGGCAGGCAGATTCTTAACCACTGTGCCACCAGGGAAGTCCTTGATGTAAATTTTTATTTGTCCTCAGTTTACCCCATTAATGCTTTAAGGACATTTTCTGGCTCTAGTCCTTTTCTTACTATAAAGTATCTTATGAGCTTAAGGAAATGTCTCAACCTCTCTGGAGACTGGCCTAGGTAGTTGCTTTATGTCTCAGCACAAAAACACTATGATTATCCTGCCAGATTTGATTAACGTTGGTGATTTCCTGTGTTCTCAGTTTGTGATGTGTATCTTAATCACCTCTTGCATTGACAGCCATAGTAAATACAGTACTAAAAATGTTACTACCATTGCATCTATTAAAAAATAAAAGTATTTATTATCACTGTGTGCCAAGAACTATGCAAAGAATTTTACATGCATTTTCTCATCTAATCTTTTTTTTTTTTAATTTTAGCCTTTATTTCCTTATTTATTTATTTTTTGGCCATGCTGCAGGACTTGCAGGATCTTAGTTCACCAACCAGTGATCGAACCTGAACCTGGGCCTCCGGCAGTGGAAGCTCGAAGTCCTAACCAGTGGACCACCAGGAAATTCCCTTATCTAATCTTCATAAGGTCCCCATTTCACAGACAAGGAAACTAAGATTCAGAGAGGTTAAGAAACTTGCATAAGGTTGCAAAGTTAGTAAGGGTCAGACCCAGGATTCATATTCAGAAATGTCAGATATTATAGTTATTATTATTATGTTTTAATCTCAGCAGAGGCTGGTACTGGAAACTTCATGGAACCAGTCGTGGGGAGAATTTTGCTAGATTTCCCATCATCCACCCACACAGGCCCATCTTTAAAGGGTTATAAATCTCTTTCTGCCTAAGTGTAAGCAGTTTTCAGGGGTGGTGAAACTTGTAGTTTCCACATTATGCCTGTTACGATGCTTATCAAATGAGCCTCTTTGTTAATACAGAGCTCCCTCCTTCTAGTGACAGATCAAAAAACTTTAGGGTCACCTCTTTCTCTCACACACCACATTCAATCCATTAAGAAATCCTGTTGGTTCCATTTTCAAGATATGTCCGAATCTGACCACTTCTCATCACTTCCACCTGCTGCTAATCTGGTCCAAGCCACCATCCTCTTTAACCTGGATTATTGAGATGGCCTCTTGGTTTCTTCACTTGTCCCCATTCAACCTTTTATAAACTCAGCAGTAATCTTTAAAATCATACAGTAGAATACATTGCTCCTGTACCCTCAAATCCTTCTTTTTCTGAATAAAAGCCAAAGTCTTTACAATAGCCTACAGTTCATAATCTACCCATACACCCTCTTCCCTGAATTGCTCCTACTCACACATTACTCTGAACTTTTGTTGCTCTCTCCCCTCTTCACCCCAGGTTAGGCTTCTCGAGCACAAGGAGATGCAACTGCTCCCAGTCTTTTGCACTGACTCTTTACTCTGCCTGGAATTCTTTCTCTAGATGTCTCCATGGCTATACTCTCTCATCTCCCTCAAGTGTTGGCTCAAATATCACCTTATCTATTTAAAATTGCAACTTTCCTGAACTTCCAACTCTCTTACTCAGCTCCGTTCTCCCCCCATATCTTTATAAACTTACACATGCTACACAATTTTCTTACGCATCATGTTTATTTCCTATTGTCTGTATCTCCTCATTGGAATGTAAGTTCTGGGAGGGCAGGGATTTTGTGTCTTTGCTTATTAATACGTGCCTCATGTACCAAGAACAGTGCCCTGCTTACTGTACGTGCTCAATTAAAGGCTGTTAAATAAATAAAATAATGACTACTTAATTTTTACATTTTAATCAGTCCTCTCTGCAGCACAGCACCAACAGGATTTGCAAAACAGAATTCAGGGAAGTTTGGATAACGTTTTTGCAGACTTGAGGGTATACCGTCTTCACAATTTTAAAGATTTTTGAGATAGTTTTTCTCTAGTTTTCCATTTTCTGGTCTGAAGAGTTATTACCTTGTCAAGACTTCCTCTGGTCTCAACTGTATGCCTATTGTCATTTAGATGACAGCTTTCTGGATCTCACTTGTTTTCGAGGGGAGTGAAATTTCCAGATGCTGCTGCCTGGTCATTTGTAAAGCTCATGCATATACTGTTGACTCTTAAACAACGTGGGGGTTAGGGGCGCAGACCCTTCGTGCAGTGGAAAATCTGAGTATAATTTATACTCGGCCCTCCATATACGTGGTTCCTCTGCATCTGCAGTTTCTCTGTATCTGAGATTCTGTATTCGCAGATTCAACCAACTGTGGATCGTTTAGTACTGAAAAAAAATCCATGTATAAGTGCACCCACGTAGTTCAAACGCATGTTGTTCAAGGATCAACTGCATTAATCTCTCCAACAATATTCAGGACTCTGGTGGGAATTTGGCCTCAGTTATAGTGTCCAGGATCCATTTACTCAAGCCCTAGATGCCTCTCTTGGATGTAACTGATGGTTGGACCCATTAATGTATAAATGTAGTTTGATTTATGTTTCTGCCAACTGCTTTTTTGCTTCTTCACATGGCTAGAAAAGAACATTCTGCAGTTTCCACCAATTTGGCATTTTCCTATGAGACATACTTAGTTTCATTGGCAATTAGGAAATTGCAATGTGTACTCCATCTCCCATAGTGTTTATAAAAATGTTCAATTAGTGCTTTCCCCGACCCTCATCCCCAAAAGATAGCACTTTACAGTTCTGCATCAACAGAGATATTTGTGTATCCTTATTGTTTGCTTCCCATTTCTAAGCTACTTCCTTACACATGGGCTTTTATCCTGCAGCAATTCATTTAAAAATACCTTTTGAGGTGTAATTTTGAGTATTTTTGAGAGTCTAAATCAAGTGGTTCTCTAGGCTCTATCTTATTCTTATAATTGTCTTTTTAAATAGCTCTAGTACAATCTAAGCATGAAATAATAATGATGGATAATTCATACATTTGCACAGCACTTTACAGTTTATAATGCTTAGTAGGAAGATCATGGATTTTGGAGCCAGAGAGATCCAAATTTGAAACTCAGCTTCAATGTTTACTAGTTTTGTAACTCTGAGCACCTTATCTCACCTTTCTGAATCTACTTCCCTCATTTTTACAAGGGTGGTAAAACCACCTTGCAGGTTTATTACACATTGAAGATGGAGGGATGGTGCTTGTAGAGGACTGAAGAGTGCCTGACACATAGCATGGGGATAAGTGCTCTTAATGTGGGGTCTTTTCTTCCCAGTCCTCTTGTAGATTCTCTTGTTATGATCTCTACTGCCTCTCAGAAAAGAAAATTCTTACCCTCATGGAGCTTACATTTTGGAGGTGGTGACAGAAAATAAGAGCAAAGAAAGAAACTCACAGGCAAGTAAACATGTAGTACCAGATAATACATGAATGTAACAAAAATTATCTAGGCAGTACTAATAAATACTGTAGATGCAATAAATTAACAAAAGGGCCAAGGAATTCCAAGAGCCCAAATTCCCACCAGAGATATTCAATCATAGGTGAGCTTGTAAGCCCCATGCTAGGACTCCAAGAATAGATCAATTTCCAATTATTATACCATATTATGTATACACCAATATTACTTAAAGGCGCTGGTCTGATCCCTTGCAGTAAACATGGACCCTCCTTTTTGTGAAATCCATAGTAGTTGGCATTTCTCATTATATTCTATCTTATTTTATAGCATTGTTTCCTCAAATTATTTGATGACAAACTTGTCTGTTTTTTTTTATGTTTTGTTTTTTTCCAAGTTATCATATTGAATAAGATGTTCTTTGGTATTTCGGAAGTGCTTGTTTGTAGCCATTGCTGTATTCATCTAAAGACTGCTTCAAGAACACACTAAAAAAATGTGCCATGCCTTATTCATGGGTGTGTGCAGTGCTGTACCTAACACAGTGCCATGTACACAACAGATAATACATATTTATTGAAAAGCATACATTGGAAAATTCTGCACGGGAGACTATTTAAGAAAGAGGACCAGAGAAGGTCATGGAGTGAGCAAGGGGCAAAAGTGAGATTTGAATCCTTGTATCTTGACTCTTGTCAACTGTTCACATTTAAGCATTCGGTAAAGCTACCCTTGCATTTTCCCCAGCTTGCCAAGTAGGAGGGGAGACACGTGAGTCTTGAGTTTCCAGGTTCCCCTTAGAGTCTTTCTTAGTTGTGTAAGATGCCTCAGCTATCAGTTAGTTCTCAGTCACAGGGGCCATTTGTGAGGATAGCAGTTCTGGGCTTTCATGATTGAAACAGTCCTATAGTTTTTACCTCCAAAGTCTCACTAGAACTTGTCCCTTTTTTGGTCCCTTTAGAACTTCTCTATCACCAACACTAAGGTGCCATCATCTGTCCTGTGGACCACTGTAGCCGAGGCTACCTCGTCTGTGCATATCAATTCCTGGTCCTTCCAATGCAATTTGGGTTTTTTTTTCTGCTGCACTATTCCAGTGCTCATCTTCCTTGGAGAGGTTGCTGACGTGGAAGCAGCAGCAAGACTCTGCTTCCAAGGCCTGTACTTCAGCTTTGAGGGTGTGTCCCAGATTCACCCTCCAAACACATCTTTTATTACTATCCTCATTCATCTTTCAAACTCTCAGTTATCTCTATTATATGTTTACCAATGAAGAATTTTATGAAAATGAAGGACAAAGGGACTTTTTAGAGATTAAGTTTTATTCTCCTTAATACTCCTCCATGCCCTTGATAACCAAATTATATTGAAAATTAACTATCTTTATGATACCCATGGAAGTGGAAAAGTCTAAAGGAACACTCAAGATGGTCATTTGGAAGAATACTCTTGGTAAGCTATGCTAAAATAGTTCTAAAATATAGGTCAAGTTGGCTACATAGATACCTGACATACTTAGGCACTAAATGCTACTCGTAAAATATTAAGAGGAATTTAGAGTCGTTTTAAAGTTTGGTACAAATGACAAATTGAAAAAGAATCATGTGGTAATATAAATTTCATTTCTATAGTTAGTGTTGAAAAGTCACAGAAATCCCTTGGCCACTGATTGTGGGAAATTTAGGTTTGGGCCATAAATGTTAAAATTCCAGTTATTCAAAAGGGGTCAAGCAAGTCCTTAAAAAATTATGATTAAGTTATTCAAATGAGGTCAAGAATGTTCTAAAAATTGGAAAAAATATTATTAACTGTTTTTACTGCAGTACTAAAGTACGTGATTTCATATATTTTATATTCTAATTATTTTCTTTCCTTGACCTAATTTAATGGGTTAGAAAGTTCTCCATTTGACCACCTGTCTTGATAGAAGGAAGTCAACTAAACTGGATACTCCTGTGTTTTATCTTCTCAGTGTATATGTGAGTATCAGGAGGACAAAATTTTAAAAGGTGGTCGTTATAAATTTGAGGTCTTTTGAGCAAGAATTACATTTATTTTTACTTATTGCATAATTTAAGTAAATTAGTAGAGAAAACAAGATTTGGGACAATGATGATTTTAAGAGAAAAATATATTCTCAAGCTCTTTGTATGCTAATAATGATTTGCTAATTGCAAATCGTCTTTATTCATTAAAGCACTTTCTCTAAGGACTATTAGCAGATTATACTTTATCAACCTCATATATTCTTTTATATGTATGTGAAAGTAATGAAACTGTATTTCTTTAAAAAGTATTTTGTTGCTCAGACTTTTTACTGACCAGGTGGAACTTCTCCTGGTTTAGGATATTTTTGAGATTAGATTCTGGTGAATATCCTTGTAAATAAAAGCCACACTTTCAAATCATTTCATTTTTCTGTGGTTTCCAAGAAAAAACTAAACATTCACGGGAAAAAGTCAACATCCTGAAGGCGCCAATGTACTTTTAATATTTCCATTGGCTTGGGGAAGAAAAACATAATTTATCTCCCTCCCTAGCATCTGCTTAATTTTATACCAAATACATTATGTTTGGTGACAACTTTCTTCACTCACTGTGTCTTTTAACTCCAAATTCCCATGCCTTTTTTTTTTTTTTTTTTTTTTTTTTTTTTTGCTGCACGCGGACTTCTCACTGTTGTGGCCTCTCCCGTTGCGGAGCACAGGCTCTGGACGCACAGGCTCAGAGGCCATGGCTCACGGGCCCAGCCGCTCTGCGGCATGTGGGATCTTCCCGGACCGGGGCACGAACCCGTGTCCCCTGCATCGGCAGGCAGACTCTCAACCACTGTGCCACCAGGGAAGCCCCAAATTCCCAACTGTTAATGATTTGCTTAAAAAGGTTGAAAAAGGACACAAAAGTTGCCTTTAAAAGTCTACATTTATTCTTTATGGCATGTCTTTTTCAAAAACAGAACCCGTATTTAGTGTGTGTCTGAGGCAAAGTTGTTTAATTCCAACCTTTCAGTTCTATAAGTTTCTGAGAAAGGTAGTTTCAAGGATATCAGGGAAACAGCAAATCCAGATGGGCCATTTACTTAACATTTCCAGTAGATATATTTTCAATTATAATTTTATTGGTCATGTACTGAATATAAATACTTCTCTTTCTATTAAAATCCCTATTATAAAATAATCTGATTTCACTATGTTATATACTTTTGTATTCAATTAAGAAAATTTCTTAGCTTAACTTCCTAAACTTTCTGATTAGTAGGGTCAGTCCAACAGAGAAATTAGAATGCTTCTCTGGGATAAAGTGAGTGCCTCATGCCTGTAGACACCAGTCCAGTTTTTGCTAGAGCAAGAGCACTCCACTGAGATGGGGTTTAGGCACCTAGATACTGCTCTCTTCATTCACTAACTAGCTACACACCTGTGAGCAAACTGCTTCTTTATTATCTATCTATCATCTATCTATCTATCTATCTATCTAACATCTATCTATCTATCTATCCATCTATCTATCTATCATCATCTATCTATCTGTCTATAATCTATCTAATTAATTTTAGGTAAATTTTGATGGGTTAAAATAATGATTTCTGATATGGCCCCCTCCCTCCTCACATTCACTGGTTGTCCCAGAGTCTGCTTCCATGTGGTCTTCAACTAACCTTGCTTAGGTTTGCAGACAAGTACAACTGACCATTGAACAACATGGGTTTAAACTGTGTGGGTCCACTTATGTCGATTTTTTCAATAGTAAATACTACAGTGCTACATGATCCATAGTTTGTTGGATCCACGGATGTGGAAGAACTCTGCATACAGGGCCTATTATAAATTATATGTGGATTTCTGACTGCAGGAAGGGTGGGCACTCCTAACCCCCATGTTGTTCAAGAGTCAATTGTAATTAGACAAGAGCATCTTGGTATTTCACCTTTATCATGTTTAGCTGCTCCTTTTTCAATGTTGAATATATCTGTATTATTAAGCCTTGGTGGCATAATATTAAGGGGTTGAATTAGCTGCTATAACATGATTTTTCAAACACAAAGTATTTATTGAGTACTTACAATGTTCAGGCAACTAGAAACTCAGTACTTGTGCTAGGGTCATTATTTAAAAAAAAAAAACAGATTTGAGTCTCATTGCAAAATGTCTACTGTCTGCTTGGAGATACAAGTCATATGGAGACAAATACATCTAACCATGGGAGGGTTGCTCCCATACTTCTGCTCAAATGTTACCCCTTAAGAGGCTATCAGTGACCACTCTAAATCAACTATTACCAATACATACTCTGTCCCTGTACCCTGTTTTATCTTTTTCTACATAGAATTTGCCAGTACCTGATGATTTATACCTGTATGTTTGTGTTTTGTTATTTGTTTATTGCTTTTCTCCTCCCCTAGGTTTAATTTCTATGAGGCTAAAGACTTTGTCTGTTAATTGTCATATCCCTGATGTCTAAAACATTAGCTGGCACCATCAATATTTGTTGAACATAGAAATAGTTGGTGTATGTAGTATAGGTCCAGGAAATAACAAACTTTTTATTAACGGAAAAAAAAAAGAAAATTCTGACAAGAAACACTCAAGAAAATGAATTATTATGGGTACTTGCCCGTCTTTTTTTTTTTTTTTTTTTTTGCAGTACGTGGGCCTCTCACTGTTGTGGCCTCTCCCATTGCGGAGCACAGGCTCCGGACGCACAGGCTCAGCGGCCATGGCTCATGGGCCTAGCCGCTCCACGGCATGTGGGATCCTCCCAGACTGGGGCACGAACTCGTGTCCCTTGCATTGGCAGGCGGACTCTCAACCACTGCACCACCAGGGAAGCCCTACTTGCCCGTCTTTTAAGGATGGATGAGAAATTCTAGGCAGTGGCCAAACAGGGGTAAGGGAATAGTCTTAATTTGCTCTCTAGGGTATTTAAAGCAGGGCTTGAGATAGGGCAACAAAAAATACCTGGTTCGGCCCACCAACCCAACACCCCCCTAAAACCTCAGCAATATACACAGGTTGGTCTTCATTCAGGTTTAGAGAGGCATCTAAGAAAGAAAACCTGCAAAACAGGTGGTGGTTTCAAGGAAAAGGTGGGAGAGTTCACATCATCGGAGATCAAGAGTATGGAACCAATACCTTCACAATGAGACTCCCCAGTCCCCCCAGGGTGAGGACTTACCACACATGCCGGCACCACTATTCTTCCTAGAACAAGGCGTGCAACTTGGTGATTGTATTCTGGGGCCACATCATTGCACTTTAAAGTGGGTTCTAGGACTGGATCATTTCCTTTATTTTCATGCAGTTTTGGATAAACATTAAATTTACTTTTATTCTTGGAACTAAAATCATGTAATTTAGAGAGTTAATAAAATCCAGAAACCATCATATCAGCACCTCATTGAAACCAGAGCAGTCTTTCTCCTTTTGTCTGGGTTGTCTTACGTTGGTAAAGCAGGAGCTGGTGAAGCAGGAAAATTCTGGGGTCTTGATCCTCTGAATGTCCTTCACAGATGATAAACAAATCAGAGACTCTTAAGGAATTTTCCAGTGCTGTAGGACTGATGAATTTAGTTGTGTCACAGATTAAGAAAGTGTAGGAGAAAAGGCAGTACAGAGTTAGAGAATGGATATGTTCACTTGGGTTTCTCATAGCAAACTATTCAAGCTTTCCCTCTCCTTGGCCACAAAAGAATGCAGTGTTAGATTTCACCTGTCACGTGGCGCAGCTGTTTCAGGAAAATATCACTTATGTTTTCCATTGAACAGTCCTGTTACTATTTCCAGCTGATATTGTGCAGGCACTGCATCTCCTTGCAGGCATCCTTTCACTCTGCAGCTGGATGGTGTTAATGAGGCCAGTGCTGTGGACTCAGGTCTGATTAGTTGGCTTTGCATGAAGAACTTGACTTCCCCTGATGGGCAAGACCCTCAAGTCTGCTCAAGGTCTTTATGCTTTTGTGCTACTGCACCCTAAGGGAACAGTTGGAGTAAATGTCTCCAGAAGAGAAGCTAGGGATGTCCTTTTCAGTCTGAAGGGCAGACCAATAAATTATCAGTGACCTGATTTTGAAATTGTTGCTTTGTATTATCTCTAAGTGTATTATCTAAGTGAGAGATAATACATTTGTGAGAGGTGCGTTAGGATAGAAGTAATCCTGACTTCTCTCTGGTTTGACCATTATTTGTTTTTGTAGACTTAGGCATATCACATAACCTCTAGATCCTTGTTTTCTCATCTCTAAAATGAGGAAGATGGTAGTGCTTATTTTATTTATTTATTTATTGGCTGCGTTGGGTTTTGGTGCTGCATGTGAGCTTTCTCTAGTTGTGGCGAGCGGGGGCTACTCTTCGTTGCGGTGCGTGGGCTTCTCATTGCGTTGGCTTCTCTTGTTGTGGAGCACAGGCTCTAGGCATGTGGGCTTCAGTAGTTGTGGCTCACGGGCTCTGGAACGCAGGCTCAGTTGTTGTGGTGCATGGGCTTAGTTGCTCCGCAGCATGTGGGATCTTCCCAGACCGGGGCTCGAACCCATGTCCCCTGCATTGGCAGGTGGATTCTTAACCACTGCACCATCAGGGAAGCCCTGGTGCTTCTTAATCTTTTAACCAAAGTACCTTTAATAAAAAAGTGTAAATATATAGATACAGTGGCTATATCTGATGGTACCAAATTGTTCACAAGTTCCCTTTTGCCTACAGAATATTACAAACCCTTGTACTTGCCATTTCAGGCCATCTATAACCTGGTTACAATGTATCTTTCTGCCCTGCTGTGACATCACCCTCTTTCATGAATGTATCTCTCCATGCATGCCCATGGTTTTCTGCCTTGTGCCTTTGCTTCATTGTCCCCTCAGCATGGAATATCCCTTTTCTTTTCCCTACCTCTCTATATCCTAGGCATCTCTTAAGACCTGGTTCAAATGCCACTTCCTCGCAAGTTTTCTTTGAAAGAGTCCCCCGTTTTTAGCTTAACCATACCTCTCTTTTTTTTTTACATTCTTTTTTTTATTAGTTTCTGCTTTATAACAAAGTGAATCAGTTATACATATACATCTGTTCCCATATCCCTTCCCTCTAACCACACCTCTCTTGGTGCACGTACTCTTTACTTTGTTTCTGTATTCATTATCTTCTCTGCTGGTTTGTGTTTTTCTTGGAGATAATTATGGCTTCTTTTCCATCTTGATATTTGTCTCATTCCCCCTGCCCAGTTCCATGTCTATCACAGAATCGTGTGCATATTATATTTCCATTAAATTTTGTTGAAGTAATAAATAATTTAGCCATAAAGGGGTTGAGCAAGAGAATATTGGTGGAACAACAGAAATCCATCTGAATTTTCAAAAAAAATAACTTAACAAAATTACCCTGTTGATCTTTCATCAATATCATACCCTTTAAAAAAACATTGCGCAACTCATGTTTACTTAACCCTTCACAGTTCATAAGGTCTTTTTTTCATATTTGATTACATTTTGTTTCTAAAACAGCCTTTGTGGGTACATATACTGCAATATAATTCTGACATTAACCATCTGGAATTAGCTCAGACTTCACAAGTGAAGATCACAGTCCCCACAAGACCACCTTCACTTCAGATGCCAGTCATAAGTTTGGGGGTCCCCAGGCCACCTACACTTCTGACCAAGTGGCTACAAATTAGGGGTTCTTATGACCCTCTCAGGTTTGACATTCACTAGAACAATTCACAGAATTCAGGAAATTACAATTATAGCTTTATTAAAAAGGATACAAATCAGGACCAGCCAAGGAAAAGACCATTTGGGTGAGGTCTGGTAGGGCTCCAAATGCAAAGCTTCCACTGTCCTCTCCCCCTGGAGTCAGGGCATATCCCCCTCAGCACACTGATGTGCATCACCACCCAGGAGTTTCCTCTGAGCCTCTGTTCAGAGTTTTTATTGAGGTTTCATTGGGTGGACATAATTGATTAAATCACAGGCCACATGATTACAATCTCCTGCTCCCTTCCCTCTCCAGTGGCAGGGAGGCTGGGCTGATAACACGTGGCTCAAAGCCCTAACTCTCTAGTCACATGGCTGGACTTTCTGGTATGACCAGCCACCAGCCTGAGACACCTCCTTGGCATAAACTCAGTGGTGGTCCAGGGGCCCCCCATGAATTACAGACATTCCTGTAACTTGGCTTAGAACATTTAGTCCCAGCAACTGGGGACAACGACCAGACAGATTCTTTATTGTACAACAGTGGGAAATAAAATATTACCCTCAATTTCCAGGTGGTGCCGAGAAAGAAGAAATGACTTATTCAGTGTCACAATGCCGCAGAGTTCTAATCCTGGACCACTGACTTCAAGTCTTGGTCTCTTCCCATTGCACCATGATGGCTCCCCTACAGGAAGGGTAACACTGCATTGTCATTGTTGTTATATCCTTTGAACTCCTTTGAGTAGATGGATTTGACCTAAATGTTCCCTGGGAACCATGATCTCAGTTCCCAGTGGTTATTAAGAGCTCTTTCTCCTTTGGTCTATGACCCATTGATGCAAAGAGTGTGGGGTTGGCAGCCACTGACCAGGAGACCCATTGTGTGACAGGTGTACAAAACTTTGCAGACTTTGAAGGTGAGGCTTCCCTCTCTATTGAGCCCTGGGGAGCAGTGGAGCAAAGGAGTTAGAAACATTCCATTTTAATGTATTTTTCCCATAGGGAAATCTCCACTCAATAACAGAGAATTTGTTATTGGAAAGATATCTATACAATTGGCCCTGGAACAACAGGAGGGATGGGATACTGACCCTGCCTGTGCAGTTGAAAAATCCATGTATAACTTTGACTGCCCCCCAAATTAACTACTAATAACCTACTGTTGACTGGAAGCTTTACTGATAACATAAACAATTAACATGTATTTTGTATGTTATATGTATTATATACTGTATTCTTATGGTAATCAAGAGAAAAGAAAATGTTATTAAGAAGATCATAAGGAAGAGAAGATATATTTACAGTAGTGTACTGTATTTATTGATACATTAAGTTTACATCATCTGTTTACAAGAATTGTCTGTTAGTACCTACATCAATATTGTCTTTTTAAAAAAAGTTTTTTTATTCAAGTATAGTTGATTTACAGTGTTGTGTTAGTTTCAAGTGTACAGCAAACTGAATCAGTTATACATATAAATATATCCACTCTTTTTTTAGATTCTTTTCCCATATAGGCCATTACAAAGTATTGAGTGGAGTTCCCTGTGTTATACTGTAGGTCCTTAATAGTTATCTATTTTATGTATAGTAGTGTGTATATATCAATCCCAATCTTCCAATTTATCCCTCCTCCCACCTTACCCCCTTGTAACCATAAGTTTGTTTTCTACATCTGTGGCTCTACTTCTATTTTGTAAATAAGTTCATTTGTACCCTTTCTTTTTTTTTTAGATTCCACATATAAGCTATATCATATGATATTTGTCCTTCTCTGACTTCACTCAGTATGACAATCTCTAGGTCCATCCATATTGCTGCATATGGCATTATTTTGTTCTTTTATGGCAGAGTAATATTCCATTGTATATATGTACCACATCTTCTTTATCCATTCCTCTGTTGATAGACATTTAGGTTGTTTCCATGTCCTAGCTATTGTAAATAGTGCTGCAATGAACATTGGGGTGCATGTATCTTTTCTAATTATGGTTTTCTCTGGGTATATGCCTAGGAGTGGGATTGCAGGATCAGATGGTAGCTCGATTTTTAGTTTTTTAAGGAACCACCATACTGTCTCCAAAGTGGCTGTACCAATTTACATTCCCACTAATAGTGTAGGAGGGTTCCCTTTTCGCCACATCCTCTCCAGCATTTATTGTTTGTAGATTTTTTGCAAAACACTTAGATGTTGTATGTATTACTAACACTAGACATAAAAAATGAAAAAAAATATGAAAAAGAAATTCACATTTATTTACAGGTATAGCAATTCATGCATTAATAATGAAGAAGCAGCAATACGATTTATTTATGATAACCTAGTGTAATGAATGATGTCATGTACAGTATGCAAGTGTTTGTAAATTTTGATGAATTTTAACTTTTTATAATAGATTTGTGTATATTTCATGGTAGTAAATGATAAAATAGGCTAGTATCTACATATATTTTATGCATTCAGGACATATCTAACTTTTTCCTATTTTTTGGATATTTTCAGGCTATGTGGTCTATCTGCAAGTTTTTCTCAAAGTGTCACAAATCTCCAAAAAGTTTTTCCAATGTATTTATTATCCAATATATTGTGTATAAATGGACCAGCGCAGTTCAAACCCTTGTTGCTCAAGGGTCCATCCATCTAATCTTTCTCCTCTCTCTCCCCTTCTCTCTCTCTCATTCTCTCCCCAAATCATCTATCAACAAGTTTCCAGCAACCTTGCAGACTGATTATGGTTCTGGCCTGTTTCTGATAACAAGGAAGTACAGGTAAAGTCGAAGATCCCAGACATGGCTGAAATACAAATAGATGAATTTTTGGATATTACTTCTTTCTCCTTCCCCCATTTTCACAATTTCCCACCAGTCATTCTGATTCCCTTCTTTCCTAGTTTTCAGAGTGCCCTTTTACTTCTTTTCCTACATGAAGACATCACCCAAGTCATATAACATTCGTCATATAACATTCTCTATGTGTCAGGCACAATTCTATATGCATTATATCTAATAACACCCATAATTCTCACTATTTTAGTCCTCATTTATGATGAAACACACGCAGAGAACTGTTTAGTGAGCCTTCCAGTGTCTTTCAACTAGTTAGTATCAGATCTGGGCTTCAAACTTTGGCATCCAGATGCCCAAGTCTGAACTCTTAACTACCTCACTAAACTACCTTGATTAAGGAAGAATTTCACTTTTGAAAGTCATGTAAATTTGGGCTAAACTGCTGTCTTTGTTCCTTTGGGCTGTGTGACCTCAGTCAAGCTGTGTAAACCACTGGAACTTCCTTCTATCATCTTTTAAACAGGGTAAATAAACTTTTCCTCCATGTGATGCCACAAGGTCAGAATAAGGAAAAAGTGCCTAAAGGGCGGGTAGCATGCCCTCCGCTCATTTTCTTCTTCCAGGACAGCAAAGCAAAAGGGCTTTGAGTAGGGACTGGCACTTCCTCTTTGAGATTCACCCTCAGCTTGGGAGTGCAGCTGGGTTGCCATCTTCCAGACCAGCAACACCCCCAAAACGACCTTCTGAAAGTTCACCCAGTGAGGAGCTGGCTCTAGCTCCGTATCACACCACACAGCTGTGCCCAAGTCACTTTAGAGGAGGAGCTGGCTTGTGTCTTTGAACTATGACTTTCAAGAAATTGAGCTGCAGTGCCTGGAAACTTGATATGTCAGGTCACAGTACAGAAGTCTGTTTTGCTCACCCAAAGCCATTGCTCTTTCTCTCTGTTCTGTGACACTTTTGGTCTCTGCAGAGGAGAGATTGTGGGCAGGAGCCTGAGACATAGGGTTTTTCATCTGGAAAGTCCAGCAGAGACCAAGGCAGGCCATAGTCATTCCATCCTGGCTTTAACTGTACTGCTCAGTGCAACGACCAGTAGTTATAGCCCTTTTGCTATAAGTTTACCTCTTTGGATGTTACCACTTCTTAAGGAACTGCCTGGTACAGAGAAGTTTCTTAACTTCAAGGCCAAGCTCAAGTGCTAGCCTGACTGTGGAGTTTCCCTGTCCCACCCAATATAAACAATTACATCTCTTTAATTAACTCCCCTTTGTTCTACTTGATCTTTGGTTTCACATGACGGTCTCTGAATACTAACAGTGAGCTCTTTGGGGGCAGGGATATTGCTTTATTCCTTTCCTTGTTGAGTGCCTAGAGCCTTGCTTGGTACTTTCCTGATGTTTAGTAGATGACTGTTGAATTGAATGGTTGTGTATGCTTGCCTGGTTTTGTACCTTTGCATATAATAGTATTGTTCCAGAACTTGCATTGTTCCAGAACTTTCTACTGTCTATCTCAGAGGTTCTTCATTAGGCACTTACATTGAGGTCATTATTTGACTTCATTTTTTTTTTCTCTGAACATTGAGGCAGGCTAGCCGAGTGGAGCAAAAGTGAGGCTGGGAGCAGACAGACCTGGTTTAGAACACTGGTTCTGCCATGCTTTTGCTGTGATGCTGGGCAAAGGGTTCACGATCTCTGAGTCTCATCTTACAGCTGTAAGATGGGGCTAGGACATCCAGAGCTGTTGAGAACCCATGTAGTATCTTTGTGTGAATTAGAAAAGGGACTCTCCTGAGGACTGTGGGCCCTTGGCTTGGCAAGCTGAGTGTGTTTGGCTTTCAGCCTCCATTTGCTCTCTTGACTGGTACACCCTGCAAACCTTTCAAGGCGGCTCTTAGAGGACCTCTCTCAGAGGGTTGGTATGAGGGCTAAATGAGATTATGTATGTAAAGAGTGTACAGAAAGCAGGGAGTGAAAGTACTTTGTTTTCAGTGATCTGAATGAAAATAACTATGCTGTGTGTCCACTTTCCCTCCCAACACCCTCAACCCTGACAACCCTGGCCTCTATCGGTCCCATACCATGGGAAAATCCAGGGGGACCTTGAATGGTCAGCAGTTTGTCACTGGAGTTCCTTGCCTCCTCCCTAGGTATTGTGTCCCCACCCCCACTGCAGGAGCCCAGTGCCCATTCTCTTTCCTTCCTCTTCTCCCTCCCCCAAAGAAATGCTGTTTCTGAAAAGAAGCTGATCTCAGTAGTTTGAGCCTTTTCCTTTTTCTAATTGTGGACTGACAGCATTTCTCTGCTACTGGAGATAGCTCTGGCATTACTAAATATATACGGGAGTTGTTTGGGAAATGTGGATACATTCCCGAGTCACAAAGTAGTTGCTTCTTCTGAGACACGAGGCAGATCTGAAGATGGACCCTAGAAGGGACAGTACTGTACTGGCTGCAATAGATTCCCACAGATACCCCTATAGACACATGACATTTGGATCATCATATTTTTACCAGACCCTATAATAAGCCAATACACTTTAAACCAAGCAATGTAAATACCAGTGTTCCCTCATTTCCCTGACCCCATCTCATCACCCATCCTTACACAGGCTTGGTTTGTCTTTCTCTCTCCTCTTTTTCTGATTCTTCCTGCTTATCCCAAGAGAACACAGCCAGGATTGCTCACATATTTAACCTTGAAGCCCTTGTTTGCACAACCCAGGAGAGAGCGTGGGAGGAGAGCGGATGATAATTTCATCCTTCCTCCCTGATGCGCCCTGAATCCCAAACAGGAGGCAAACTGAAGCACACCGGGACAGAGGTTTCAAGGCACTAGACTCTCAAACCAGAATCCTGGACGGGAGGTTCAAGGGGATTGCTAATGGTTTACGAGACTACAGCACTTCCTCCTACAGGGACTCTGACGTAGATAGAGGGCTGGCATTTATTTTAGATGTTAAGTGTCCCCCGGGACAAAGCAAATCATGAATAAAGACATATCCTTTAGCTAGCTATTTTCATGCATCTCAGTAAAATTTATGCTACATTTTTTTGTTGTTGTTGTTAGTCTACTGTCAGTATAGCAGAGAAACTGAGTCTTGAAGGTAAATAATCTGGATTTGAATCTTGTCTCCTCCAATTATGTGGCTGTGTGAATGTGGGCAAATTGCTTTACATTTTGATGTCTCGGGGGTCTTTTCAGCAAAAAGTGAGTGGTAACGGTACCTACTTCATCAGATTATTATGAGGGTTAAGTGAAATAACGTATGCCAAATGCCCAGCACAATACCAGGCATATTGTAAAAGTGCTTATAATTTTAGCTGCCTGTTAGTACTGGAGATATTAGTGACAACGAAAAGGATTCTCTTTTAGCCTGGGGAAGGTTCATCTGAAACATAATTTTGTATTAAATATATGATTTGGAATTTGGGAGAGGCTTTCCCTACTTTGCTGCAACACAATATTGTGGAATGACCTTCACTGGACTTGAATCCAAAGACCAACGTTTTTGAACCACTATTTTGAACAATGGATGTTCATTCTGATTCTGTCTTTATTAGACTAGAATCTTGGGGGCTACACCTAACAGGTTTTGGCCTCAGTTCCCTAATGTGCAAAACAAAAAGACTGGATAAGATTAACTATGTGGTCCTTTCCAACTACAAAGCCGTGTAATTCTTTGTTTCCACTCAGCATCTCTGGCTCAAGGAAGAGTCTGAGTCTAGATTTTGATCCAGATGGATGCTTGGCATATTCGTCAGTAGCTGGAAGGCCTGGGTTGCTACTGTTTTTGCCTTTGATGACTCACCTTTGTTTCAGCAAATTGGGCTGGTGAAATAAGGTTCTGTCAGCTTGGATTTCTACAGCCTTGCCTGTGCAGGTGGCTTTACAACAGCAACAGGCTTCCCAGGTAGATGCTTTGATGTGGACAACTTACTCCAGACAGAGAAGGCAGAGGCCTGGCTGGGTCCCTTTACTGTTTCCCACTACCTCTTGTTCCCTAGCTCTTTGGAAGTCTAAAGTTTTTTTTGTTTTTTTTTTTAGTTGGATTTTTCACTGGCATCCTTCATAACATAGTTTGAATCACTATTTTTTTTAACATCTTTATTGGAGTATAATTGCTGTACAATGGTGTGTTAGTTGCTGCTGTGTAACAAAGTGAATCAGCTCTACATATACATATATCTCCTCCCTCTTGCGTCTCCCTCCCACTCTCCCTATCCCACCCCTTTAGGTGGTCACAAAGCACGGAGCTGATCTCCCTGTGCTATGCGGCTGCTTCCCACTAGCTATCTATTTTACATTTGGTAGTATATATAAGTCCATGCCACTGTCTAACTTCTTCCCAGATTACCCTTCCCCTTCCCCGTGTCCTCAGGTCCATTTTCTATGTCTGCATCTTTATTCCTGTCCTGCCCCTAGGTTCTTCAGAACCACTTTTTTTTTTTTAAGATTCCATATATATATGTGTTAGCATACAGTATTTCTTTTTCTCTTTCTGACTTACTTCACTCTGTATGACAGTCTATAGGTCCATCCACCTCATTACAAATAGCTCAATTTCATTTCTTTTTATGGCTGAGTAATATTCCATTGTATATATGTGCCACATCTTCTTTATCCATTCATCTGTCGATGGACACTTAGGTTGTGGAGGTCTAAAGTTTTAGAAAGTGAATTTCAGACATCTAGTCTTACTCCAAAGCTGTGCTCTTGGACAATATTCTCTGTTGTGTTAGTACAGTAATACCAAATCACTGTTATAAATGTTCTGACAATTGTCTGTGGAGATAAATTAGTCTATAGGCAATGGTCTATGTGAAAATTAGTTTATGTGCAATAACTTCCCATAAAACAGAATTAAGACATCATGTGAATGAGTGGAGTGAAACAGACATATAGCCCATTGGGCACGAGAGTCATTTATGGTAGAAATTCCTTCACTCTGGGGCCAAGAGGCCCCCAAAGAAGTCATGGCCACACTTTGACGTGAGGTGAAGGGACCAGTGGTTTTAGGTCTTGTTTTAGGGCACAGAGAAGGTTTGCTGTTGAGGAAGGCTACACATGTGGCATTGATTTGTATCACCCTGGATGTCCTCCCCAGGACAATTCCACGAGGCCTCATCTCAGTTTCCTCCAAGAAGCAACTGAGACAATTATGCCACTCTGGCACTGCCACAGATGGGTGGCCCCAGAATGGACAGAGTGTACTGTGAGGGATATTGGGAATCATATAACTAGAATCTTTCAGGGACTCCTACAGTCTCCCCCATACAGCAGGGTCAGACTGCACTGTACACATTGGCTTTGGGGAACATGGGGCATTGGGTCTAAGCAGATGCAGTTTTCTTGTCAATCTGGCTGAGAAAACACTCCCCAGAATGATATCATAGTTCATGTTTGCTTCTTAAACCTTGAGAGATACAAAGGTGTTTTGGGGTGACTGTGCTAAAAAATACAAAGTTTGGGGGCAGTGGTTACTCTCAGGATACATGGATACATGGCTTCTCAGTGAGCTCATCACATGTATGTAACCCGGATATTTGCTATGATTTCAGATATGATTCACCTCAAAGCATTTTATGTATAGGTTGTCCAATGCCTTTCCTAAGACTTCTGTAATTTCACAGAGGGCTATGTCTTATAGTTATCTCTAGCTCTGAACTTCTGTCGTTACTGAGTTAATTTAGTTTTTAGATTATGGTTTGTATATAGTTGCTGTTCCACACTGGTTAGTATGGCTAAGGGAACTCAGCTCTGTCCTCTGATTTGACACACACACACACACACACACACACACACACAATCTTTGCGGGTCTAGCAGACTCTCCAGAAAGACCGAAGCCTGAGAGAAAGGGCACAGAAGTGTGACGTTTACTTTGAGCAAAATAAAACATTCAAATCCATTATGAAATGCCTTTGTTATTAAAGATCCTTTGGACAGTCTACCCTCTTACTTGGCCATCATCTCTCTCCTCTTGCTTCCTGTTTATTTTGTTGGTTTGGTTATTTTTGCTCCTCGTACATGGGTGTTTCACCTTCCTCCCCAGTGATTCCCCAGAGATGGCTCCATTTCTACAGGGATTCTGATGCCAGATATTCAGATCATACTAGCATGCACTACATGTATAACATTGAGAGGAGTCTTCTCCCAGAGCTGGTTTTGGATCTATTGTTTCTAATCTGGTTTATGAGCAGTGAAATAGTGGTGAGTATAGTTATAATGCTTCCATTTATTCATCACCAGACCATTTTGTTATATGCTTTCAAGGAGCTGATTACCCTTGTACAGCCATGTACCTTCATGTCTGGAGTGGGTTACTTCTAGAATCTCACTAATTCTTAGTCAATACCTGCTTAACCCTCTCTGATATGCTAACTGATAGCCATCCTGAATTCTGCCATCTACTTTTATTCTAAAGGGTGGAACTCAACACTTACTTTATATTCTTCCTCTCCTCCGCTTAGGGAAAGCCCACACCGGACCCTCCCTCCATCACCTCCCTCTCTTCCTCCCTTCCTTTGGGCTGTACACCCACAGAGGCATTTGAGGCAGGTGGTGTGTGTCCATGGTCTCAGGTGGATGGGTGTATGTCTGAGGACTCTCAGGCCAGTCAACTGCCATTTTCCTGGGTCTCCCTTCCTCAGAGAAGTGCTCCTGCATGGGGTATTCTTTCAAGAAAACTTCTTTTATCTTTAGGTTATCAATTAGAAGAGCTTTTTGAGAATTCACTGAATTCTATTAACGGTGTATTAGTTGCTGTAAATTATTATATTCTATCTTATATTGAATTCTCCATGATATTTTTATTCCTACTTTATATCTGATTGAATCAAGGACTTAAGCTGTTTTGGGTGAGTATAATTTAAATGTTCATTTCTGTTACATGATACTTATATAGAGTTTCTAGAAACTTAGCCATAAGTTCTTATTTTGGTCATGTAGGACAATCTCATTCGTTTTTACATTGCTTACAACCCACTGAATTAGCTAATATGAACACTTAAAATAGCTCAGTGTCCTCCCCCAAGCAGTGTAAAGTGGAGTTGAGTCACTGCAGGGGAAAGTCCACATCTTGAGTGTTATTATGGTCAAGAAGGGGTGAATACCATATCTTCATCACATCAGAGCATCTCCTCAACTTCAGAAGTCTCTGCTGAGCAGAGCTCGTGGGACAGCTGGGCTCTGCAGCAGGTTGGCTGTGTGACCTCACATAGCCTGCTGTCCTGCTTCCCAGGCTTGCCCTCCATCCCACTGATGAGTAAAGAGATGGATTTCCAAAATCTGTGATGAGATAGGTTTAGGGTGGGAATGCACAGGAAATACCCATCACCTCAAATAACCCAGACCAAAAAACCACTGCAATGAAATAATAGTTCACTTCTCTCATCAGATGTCTGCTTAGTTGAAGACTGAAGTAGAGGCAAGTGGTGGTGATACCAGGGGTGGTGGTAGCAGGGGTAGCTGAGGGGCAAGCTTCCAAACTCACTTTCAAGGCGGGGGTGATGTGTAAATTGCTGGGGCTAGTGGCTGAGGAAATATGGGCTGAAGAAATGGAAAAAGGCATGTTCACTGGGACGTTTGAGATGATTTTCAGAGAGGAAGGTGACTTTCCTCTATTTGCTGTGGGCTGCTAGGTGGTGGGGAAAAAGGAGAAAGCTGGGCTGTAGGATTAGTGTGAGGCTGGGTGAGGAGTACATCAGGACTCGTCATTTGCTGAAGGGATCCAGTGCACATCAAGGTCACAGAGGAGCAGGTGTGTCATCCTCCAATCACACGTACGGAATTTAACTTGGGTCCCAGACTTTGGTAACAAACTGAATATATGCAACTGACCTAGAGGGCCCTGCAGAGGGAGACTCAAATGCATTGATTCAGATTTGAGGTCTGATGATCACAGCTTCACTGTCACTTCTTCTAGGAGCCCTCCCCTGACCCTTCACATTAAATTAAGTTTCCTGGACATACCCACACCATTAAAAGTTATAAGATTCCTTCTTAGCACTTATTGCTACAATCAATTCTACATTCATTTGGTTAATGTCTATCAATCATGTGGACAGTTATGTTCCGTGAAAGCAGGAATTGTATCTGTCCTGCTCGCCACTGTCTCTCAAAGCCTAGCACAGTTTAATAATTATTTGTTGAATGAATGAATACATTACATAAATGTTCACCAAGCCCCAACTGTGTGAGGAGATGGCAGGATGAGTTGGGCTCAGGCCCACCCTTCAAGTGGCTTGCAGGCTGGTGGTGGAGCAAAACCAGGAACAGCACAGCACAATGGGAATGAGCCCCAGGAAAAAAATAAAGAGGGTTCAGGAGGAGATGACAATTAGTAATACCGTGTTTATAATGGTCAGTTACAAGACGATGAATAAACTAACTCATCAATATTTACAACTAGACTATAAGGGATGCATGACAAATATTATAATTTCCTTTTTTTACAGAAGGGAAAACCAATAATCAGAGATGGTCTGAGATTTGCCCAAAGCGGTGGTATCAAATTTTCCCCCTGTACAAGGATTTATCATTCCTTTTGAGTCAGATCTTGAAGAATGAGAGAATATTGGCAGTCAGAAATTGGTGGAAGGAATGGAAAGAGAGCCGTCTTTTCATTAGGAGCAGGGAACATTAGTAAAATCACAGCTGTTAACATTCCAGGATGTGGGAATCACAGCACCAAGAATATCAGGGAACATTCTAGAAGGGAACATAGACCATCTGCCCCAGACCCTTTATTTTAAAGATAAAGAAACTGAGACCCATAGAGATGAAGTGGCCCATTCCACAGGCACAGAGCTGTTAATGTGAGACAGATTAGCTAGAATCAGGTCTTTGGCCCTTTAGAAAATTATATCTACCTCAAAGGTTGAGTCCTGTGAAGTGGGTTCTAATATTACCTCTAGTTGGAGAAACTGAACCTTGGAGGGTAAGCAACTTCTTACACTGACTGACGGAGCTGGGATTTAATCTGGGTCTCAGATGATCCAAGGCCTGTGCTCTTAAATTCTTAGGTAATACTCTTCCCAGATCTGTTGTTGGGAAAGCATTGTGGTACAAAAGCCAACAGCAGAGCTGGAGCTGGCATCTACAACTTATGACCTTGAGTTGAAAGGTGTGGCTTCTTATCTCTCTTACATTAGAGAGTTAGTGTAATTTTAAGGACTTCAAAAAGGGTCCCCTTCTTTTTTTTTAAATTTTTTATTGGAGTATAGTTGAGTTAACAATGTTGTTAGTTTCAGGTACACAGCAAAGTGAATCAGTTATACATATACATATATCCACTCTTTTTTAGATTCTTTCCCCTATAGGCCATTACAGAATATTGAGTAGAGTTCCCTGTGCTATATAGTAGGTCCTTATTACTTATCTATTTTATATATGGGACACAAGGACTGTGTCACATCTTTTAGCCAATAGCAGGAATTCTACTAACTTGAACAAAAGTTTTTTATGTCATAAGAGAATGCTTAAACATTCTTCTGAACAAAGGCAACTCACTAACTTGGGAATTTATCAGCTCTAATCGTAAACCTAAGTTGAGTTTCGAGCATGTTGAGTTTGAGTTAGAGATACTGAGTGAACGTTAGGACCTATGAGCAATAGTGACATTAGCTAACATGAATTCTGTGCTGCCTCAGGGCTAGGTCCAAGGTACACATTGTTGTCTTGTGTAATTCCCTGACCCCCTTATGGAGTATGTTCTGCTTTTACTCCCATTTAAAGATGAGGCTTTCTCTGTATATAGGTCCAGGACATATCCAGGATACATATATCCAGAGAAAACCATAATTTGAAAAGATAATGCACCCCAATGTGCATTGCAACACCATTTACAATAGCCAAGACATGGAAGCAAACTAAATGTCCATCAACAGAGGAATGGATAAAGAAGATATGGTACATATATACAATAGAATATTACTCAGCCATAAAAAAGAATGAAATAATGCCATTTGCAGCAACATGGTTAGACCTAGAGATTGTCATACTGAATGAAGTAAGCCAGACAGAGAAAGACAAATATCATATGATACTGCTTTTATGTGGCATCTAAAAAAAGATACAAATGAACTTATTTACAAAACAGAAATAGACCCACAGACATAGAAAACAAACTTATGGTTACCAAAGGGGAAAAGGGGGGGAAGGATAAATTAGGAATTTGGGATTAACATATACACACTACTGTATATAAAATAGATAAAAAGCAAGGACCTATTGTGTAGCACAGGAACTATACTCAGTATTTTGTAATAACCTATAAGGGAAAAGACTCTGAAAAAGAATATATATATGTATGTATAACTGAGTCACTTTGCTGTGTACCTGGAACTAACACAACATTGAACTATACTTCAAAAAAAAAAAAAGATGAGGCAATGGAGGCATAGAGAGCTGAGGACATATGCCTAGAGTTACAAAGTCAGTCAATGTTGGATCTGAGATGTGAACCCGAGTAGGCTGTCCACTCTCTTAATTACGTGGTCCAGACCTCAAGATGGGCCATGGGAAGTTTTAATATGGCTGATAATCAGAGACATTTCCAGAAATGGAAACAGCCTATTAGGTCAGTAAATTTTTGATATTACTCTGCTTCTACTCCTGACATGGGAAATTGCAGTGTTTATTTTCAGGCGTCTTTTTGAATCTAGTTTATGAAGTCTAGAAAAGTGTGGGAAGTCCTGACCCTTTATCTTAGACACTTTCAAAACCTCATGCCACTTACCCTCAGATTCAAACTTGACCTCTAGTTGTCGCTTTTAGTTAGAAAATGCCTGCTTTCAGATTCTCTGCTGGAAGTCATAGATTTCTGGGATTCTATTTCCAAGAGTCTATCAAAGCACTTGTTTGCAGTTGATTGATGTCACTTGATGGATTAGGGCTTTACTAAAGGGAACACAAGCCCATCAGTGTTTCAGCATCATTTAGCAGTCATTTCCTATGTCCAAAAGTTGTGAGGGATTTAATTACCTGGAAGGAAGGAAGGAAGGAATGGAGGGAGGGAGGAAGGGAGGGAGAAAGGAAGGAAGGAATAAAAGGGGAATTTTCTTGAAAAGTTGAATGTTGAGGTAGGGACCAAAAGAGATGGCTGACCTGAGGTTAAAACTCTTAAATAAAAGTTTGCTGCTTAGGGAGTTGTAGCATCATATAAAGGCATCATATAAAGTCTGTGACATTTGGATGTCAATAGTGTCCAGTTAACCTGAGGTGGTATGCTGTCTTCAACAGGGTCAATTGCTGAGGTGGGTCTAGCCTCAGTCAAGAATAAATGGGTTTTGTGATAGTTATCAGATTTTATGATCACAAGGCTCTGGGCTTATGTTACAAATAAAAGTTCTGTCAAACACTAAGAGACTTCAAAGTCCCTCAAGAATGGAGTGTACTTGTGGGCAATTTCCTGCCATGCATTAGAGGGTTTAGAGAGGGACTGACTGCAGTGTGTGCAGCGTGGAGGCCGATTTGAAGTTTATTTTGCACAGGGAGTGGAGGGGCAATTGTAGAATTTGCTCCTTGATGCAAAGGAGTACTGTGGGTATGGACTTGGCCACCTCAGAATCCTGACCTTTGCCCAGGGCACTTCTTCTGCTTGTGAATTCCTTCTCTTAATACATCATTTAACAAAATCCTACTCATCTGCCAAAAAAAAAAAAAAAATCAAACAGTTTACTGCTGACTTTCTTTCTCCATCTTCCTCATTAGACTGTGGCCTCCTGTAGGCCTGGGGCTGTGACCCTCACATAGAGTTTCCAGGGTTTAGCACAGGGCACACAAGAATGTCTTGAGTAAAGCAGTCTTCCTCCAGAGCACTGTCTCCCCTCACTCTCATGCCTGATCAAGAATATCATTTCTGTTGTTTCTTCTCTTTCTTGCACCAAATAAATGATCCCATTGCCACAAAATTTGTCCTTGTCTGTAGCCACTGCACATGCTACCCGAACACCCTCCACTGCTCCCACAATGCCCTGACTGGAGGGGGAGTCTCTTCCTCTGGCGTCATGGGCTGGAGAACCTCATTACCAGTGGTTCTGTGGGTGTTATGGGGTAATATGAACACTTGTCCTGAAGAAGTCAAAGAAGGCAGAGTGGAAATGAACACTTAGCTTGTCTAGTTCTCAGTCTATAATAAGGAATCTGCTTTCAATGTGGCTGGGTCTTTGACTTGGTTTCCTATAGTCGAACAACCAGAAGAGGCTTCCACCTGCTTCCACCATCACATCTCCCAATCTACCTTTCCTTCTGTGGATGAAACATCTCTACTCCTACCTAAGCCCAGCTTCCCTCCAGGGCTCTGGACCTCACCTGTTCCTGCCCCATCAAGGGCATCACTCCAGCTTTGTTTCTGCTTTCTCTTGAATCTTTTCTTCTCTTGCAGATTTTCCAATTGACACCCAGTATGCCATGCTGTATCCTGTCTAAAAATAAATATCTCTTGAACACACACAAGAGAAATGAACTGCTGACCCAATTCTCTGCTCCTCTTTTTGGCTAAACTCTTCAAAAGGGTTATCTCTTCTAGTTGTCTCCACTTCCTTTTCTCACTTCTTCTTTTGAACACATTGCAATCAAGTTTCTTTTTCTTTCATCACTCAAAGAACAGGACAAAACAAAACAAAAACCTGCTTGTGTCAAGGTCACCTATAGCTAAGGTGATGATTTGTCTTATTTTGTTCAGGTCAGTCCTGGTTTATGCCTATTGTCCTGACATATTTTAGTAATTGTGAGCGTCTTCCTTCACTCTCAAAAATGTCCTGATTTAGGCAAAGATTATACGATCACTTTACCATCCAGTAACCTCTGTGTCCCAAACCCAAAGGTCAATTTTCATTTTTACTCCCCTTAATAAGGCATTTGACCAGTTTCTTGCACCCTTATTCCAGAAATGCTGCTTTCCCTAGCCTCAGGGCACCATTTTCTCTTCTTTCTTCTCTTACCTCACTGGAGGTTGTTTCTCAGTTACCTTTGGGGTCCTTGAACCTCTTTTCTTTCCATTTTCAGTGTTTTGAGGACCTTATCCTATTTCATGGCTTTAAATGTAATCTAAATGTTGATGATGGTCAAAATTATATTTTGTACCTGGACCTGTCCTCTGCACTCCAACTAAATCTTTACTTGGATTTCTTATAGGCATATCAACCTTAGCACATCAAGAACCAACTCCTGATTTACTCCCCAAACTTACTGTCCTTTAGTCTTCCTCATCTCAGTAGATGACAACTTCTTTCTTTCACTTTCTTGGGCCGAAATCCTGGAACTATCCTTACTTCTTCTCTTTCTATCATACCTCCATCAAATCCATCAGCAAACCTGTCAGCTTTAAATGTAAAATTTATCCAGATGAGATCTTTTTTTTTTGACATCTTCATTCCTATTTCTGTAGTCTAGGCCACCATCATATTTTACATTCTTTATTTTGGTTACCTGCTAACTGGTCTTCCTGCGTCTACCGTCCCCTAATCTCTTTCAGAGTCTAATGGCTACAGGAAAACAACCTGAGTGAGTCCTGTGATAGCCTATGAGACCCTCCATGATCTGGCCTGGTACTTCTCTGACTTCAGAGCCTCCCACTCTCCTCCTGGCCCTCTCAATGGCAGCCAAGTCAGCCCCCTTATTGTTCTTCAAGCACACTGAGCCTGGGCCCATTCCACTTCACTGTCTCTGTGTTGGCTGTTCCTTCTGGATGGAATTCTTTTCTCTTGGGTCCCCCATGGTCCTTTTTCATCATGTCTTTGTTCATGTGTCATGTTTCCTGACAGCCCTCGCTATATAAAATAAAACCACCACCACTACCATTACTTCCCCCAAAACACTCTGTATTCCCCCTACCCTGCTTTATTTTTCTCTGTTATACTTAAAACCACATGACATTATCTGCCTGTTTGTTTTCTGTCTCTTCTGCTATAAGCTCGTGAAGACAGGGACTTCTCCTCTTGTTCTAGGATTTAGCCCTAGCACTTAAACAGTTCATAGAATGTAAAAGGCATATGATAAATATTTGCTGAATGAAAGAATGTAAAAACTGATTTCTAGTCTTACAAAATGAGGTTGATGACACGTTTTCCAGAAATGTCCTGATGTCCAAGAGTTGATATCCATTGGCAAGCATGAGAGATAAACATAAGATAGTAAAAAAGAAAAAAAAATGACTATCTAGGCTCTTCTTGATATAAAAAGATGACAATACCACAAAAATTTCCCAAAACAGAGAAAATTTTCTTTAAATTATATCACACCCATATAGGAAATATTATACAACTATAGAAATGATTTTCAAAGGATATTTAATGGCAAAGGAAAGTGCTCGCAATATAATGTTAACAGAAAAAGAAAAAAGATAACCAACTGTATGGTCTCAAATACATAAACACATGTATATGTCCTTGGGGGGAAAAACACGCTGAAAGGAAATGATCTAAAACATGAATAGTGGTCATTTCTAGGTGGTAGAATTATGGGCAATTTAAATTGTCTCTATGTTTTATACCTTTTCTAAAATTTTTATCAGAATATTTATTGTTTTACCATCAGAAATAACTTCTATACTTCTAAAATGATAGCATTAAAAACTCACTGAAGTTAAGACATTCTCTGAGTTTTTGCAAACAGGATAAAGGATTAATTTTTCTAGGTCCACAATTCTCTCTGACTCTGTTAAAGCTAACCATATGCATTTGGAAGTCAACTGGCTGAGCCTGGAAATTCATGGCCTGAGAAATCACACTTTTAAAGTTCTTGGAAGCAATATTATCTTTGCTCATTAAAACAGGCTTGTTGGGGCTACCAGTTGTTAGCATCTGGTTTGCATTTATATAATGGGTAGGAGAAGTTAACATAATAATATTTAATACAGAAGACCTCTGGGTAATGCCACCTGTACATTTAACTATTATGAATCTGATTCTGTAAGGCTTTATTGTTAACATATCATTAAACTGCTTCTCTTTCTCATGCTAGACCATGGCAACATTTTTGAAGAGCCTCTTTCAGTTACTAGAAATTATAGTTTAAGTCTGAATGTTGTATGTGACAGCATTAAAAGTATATTTAAGTTTGCAATTTATTGTAGAGAAAAGGTTGACCATACTTCACATGGATCAACTATTCAAAAACCTAAAAGTCAAAACCCAAATTCACTCTAGACCTGTGGAGTCAGAGTTAAAAATCTCTGTTCCTGTTCTCCTTTGCTGTCTTGACTCTGTGATGGCAATATTGAGCTCAAACTCATGAGGATCTTAGATAAAAGACATTGTTAATATGCAGGTGCTTATTTCCCCCTTCCTTTTGGTATTTTTCTGAGCTGTGACTCAATTTTTAAAAGATCATCTATTAAAATTTTATTTTTTGGAGTCAGAAGAATTCGACACAGTAACAGAGCAGGTAGTTTTGTGCTGTCCCCAGCTCATTTGTGAGCCAGCTTGTACATTGTATGGTCTCATCTTTGTTTTCAATCATTTAAAAAATCCTAATTGTAACACTACAATTTAAAGAATAATAACAATAATAACATTCTTATATGCAGAATCTAAAAAAAATGATACAAATGAACTTATCTACAAAACAGAAACAGACTCACAGACTTAGAGAACGAACTTATGCTTACCAGTGGGGAAGAGTCGAGGGGGGGGATAGATTGGGAGTTTGAGATCAACATGTACACACTGCTATATTTAAAATAGATAACCAAAAAAGACTTCCTGTATAGCACAGGGTACTCTGCTTAGTATCCTGTAATAACCTAAATGGGAAAAGAATTTGAAAAAGAATAGAAAAAAAAACCCAAAATAATTGTTTGAAAAAAAAATAAAAAATAAGTTCAAACAAAAAATTAAATAAATATTGATAGATTGGGTGCAAATAAAGAATAATAACAAAATGAACAACTGTGCATGTTGGCTATAAGTAGAAGTTTATACTGTCAGCATCTCTCCTGAACTTTCCCCCAGTATTACTCTCTCTGAACACTGAAATAACCACTCTTCTGAATTTTGTGTTAATCACTCTTTTGCTTTATTTATAGTGTTATCACTTACATACTTACTCCTACTCAATATATTGTTTAATGTATGCATATTTTTGAACTTTATATAAATGGAATTATACTGGATGTGCTTTTCTGATGTGCTTATTTCTCCCAATTTTAATTGAGATTTTTCCATGTTGATCTATGTAGCTGGAGTTCATTAATTTTCACTGCTGCATAATACTCCATTGTATGATAGTACCACTATTTATTCACCCATTCTATTGCTGATGAACATTTGGGTTATTTCCAATGTTTGCTATTACAAACATGGCTGCTATGAAGATTCTTGAATATAACTCCTAGAACACACTTCCAAAAATTTCTCTAGGTGTAATTTTGGGAGTGACTTTCTGAGTCATTGGATCTGTGCATGTTTAACTTTACTAGGTTATGCCAAATTGCTCTCCAAAGTACTTATATAAATGTATACACCAGTGAATGAGAGTTCTCCCTCCCTCTATACATTTGCCAACACTTGGTATTGTTCAACTTTTTTACTTTTACCTATCTGAAAGGAGAAACTCGGTACAGTAAGTCCAAGTTGCAAACTTTCAAAGATTTGAACCTACATTCGCATGTCAAATCACGGAACTTAGTTCATGTGTCCGGCTTACATTGTCAGGTGCGTGCATTCTCTACAAGTGGCTGTGCTTTTGTGTACTTTACTGTACAGAACTGTATAGAATACAGTAGTACAGTATCTTTATTTCAATCCCAGGATGTCCGGAAGCAAGCAATTTTCTTTGAGGAGACACTGTTAGTTTTTGAGGCACAGGACCTGAACATAGAACGGTACGCGAAGGTTGCAGCAGCTGTTCAGAATGCAATCCACTGTGCTAACATGCCTTCTATGATGAGATAAAAAGAGCTACTACCCAGACATCACTGAATCATTTTTTCAAGGGGGTAGAAGAATTGAATACAGCAAGGAAGCAGAACCTGTGCCATCAACGTCAGGCATGAGTAAAATTGCAGTTTGCCCTCTGTCTCCCATTGCTGACGATCCTTCAGCTCCACCATCTCCCACCTCCTTCCCTCCTCTAGTCAGTAATTCTTCTTGCTTGTTCACTCGATCTCAGCCCCTGTATGCCAGCTGTTGTACTGTACTACTGTACTTTTCAAGGTACTGTATTGTAAGGTTAAAAGCGTTTTCTTTATTTTTTGTGTTTGTTTGTTTTTTATGTATTATTTGTGTAATAAGTATTATAAACCTATTACAGTACAGTACTATATAGCCGATTGTGTTAGTTGGGTACCTAGGCTAACTTTGCTGGAGTTATGAACAAATTGGAGTTACGAACATGCTCTTGGAATGGAACTCCTTTGTATGTAGGGGACTTACTGTATCTCCTTTAGCTTGAATCTGCTTCCTTCTAATCACTAATGAGATTAAGGTTAAACATATTTTCATTTAAATTATACCTCTTTGCATTTCTTCTTCTATGAAATACTTGTTCATAGGTTTTGCCCATTTTCTAATTTTTATTTTTTTGAGGGGAGGGGAAGTCTTTTTCTTACTAATTCTAGGAGGTGTAGTTTTCAGGATACTAATTTTTCTGTGTTACTTGTGTAGCAAATATTTCTGTCATATAGTGGTTTGTGTTTTTACCTTCTTTGTATATCTTTACATGAACAAAAGTTGTTAATTTTAATGTTATTAAAATTATCAATCTTTCAGGGTTTTAGCTTTTGTGTTTTTAGTCATAAAGATATTCTGTATTTTCTTCTAAAAGTTTTTAAAATTTTTTTTTCACATTTAAATCTTTAATCCATCTGGAATTTTTGTTACTGTGAGACAGGGATCTTATTTCCTTTTCCCCTATATGGCTAAGCAATAGTTTCAGAATCATTTATTAAACTGCCCATTCTTTCCTCAGTGATATGTGATGCTCTGTCAGTCATAGATTAAGTGGGTCTATTTCTAGGCTCTTTATTCTGCTCCATAGGTCACTTTGTCTATTCCTTTCCCAACATACCACTGCCTTAATTTCCTATCTTTAAACAAGCTTTAGTTCATCTCTACCTTCTGGGTTATGTCTCTATGCTTCTCCTCCTCCTTAGGTTTCTTCATCTAATTCAGTAGTCTTGTCTATTCTTGACATTTTTTGTCTAATTAGAAGGCTGTTGCAGTATATCTAGTTGGCCATACATCCAGAAATGAATGTGTCACTCTTCTCCCCCTTTCCAATTACTCTTGGTCTTATTGAGTTATTTTGAAAGTCACACAATGAATAGAAAAAGTACTAGAGGAAAGAAAACTGTCTTCAGTGATTTCTAGCACTAGAGGTCCTTCCCTTTCTTCTTGATCATTCTGCTTACTCTTCAGGCTCTGTGTTTCTCATCTATTCATAATCTCAACACATGTACCATCTGAGCTGACCTATAAAATGGACTCAGACCTCTCAGACTGAAAGTGTAGGCAAAAGAACATGCCTTAAAACTGTAACTTCCTGTGGCCGCTCAGTTTCACATTCTGCTTCTTGGAAAAAGCAGGTTTGGTGATTACACATGAGGCCATGAGGAATGGGAGAAATACAAATCCTAGGGAGAGGGTGCATGATGAGACACTGGAGATGGAGAAATCGATCTCACTTCCATGAGACCTTGCAAGTTTCCCCACTTTGCCCGCCTCCACCCTTTCCTCCTGCACAGCTCCTCCTCTTCAGAGGCTTCAAATGCTTGTCTTTGGAGCAGGGGGCCCAGGTCACAGCTCCTCCTACTCTTTCCTCACTGCTGAGGTACGTTCTTCAGTGGGCTGGGGAGAGGGGTGTTGCGATGAAAGACCCTGTGGCTTCCCTGGCGGCAGCTGTGGGTGTGACCAAGTGACTGGGTACTTGATGCATGAGTATATGTCACTTGGTGGGAAAAGAGCAATAATACTCTGTGATCTTTGTGGTGGGTTTCCCTCTCACGCCCCCCCAACCTCTTCTATTTTAATCTGTGTTGGCCCAGCCCTTGGGTCCCTTGCAAATGTCACTACATTCTCCCCTGCATCCCCCTCATTCTCTTCCGTGAACTTTTAGGGCATCCTATGGGCAGGGCTTACATTTAAGGGGGTTGGATGAATGATGCAACATGCCTCCCCCCTTCTACTTTCAGGATGTTGCTAAATTTCAGCATATTTGCCTAAAAGAAACACTTTTCTTCATAAAACATTCTACTTCCTAATTTCTCCCACAAAAGGATATGGAGTCTCTCTTTTTTGTTCTCTCTTTCATATTAATAACTGAAAAGGGGGAAGCAGATGGAAGTAAAAGCGAATTTGCAGCGAGATGTGTGTAACTGGTTGAGTTTGTCACCTTCCATTGAGAACTCTTCCAATGTACATTCAGACTCCGTCAACGTACCAATCCCTATGATGGGTGCAATGAGGTGAAGAAAATGTTTTATTCACCAAGGTTTCATTTAGGGGAAGCATTATATTTGTTTGGAAGAAATACTTTTATGAATTGCTTGGGTTGAAGTGTAAGACTTCAGGGCATGCTCAAACAATAAATCTTGCTCTCCAACTGTGAGACATGAGATAAAGAGTAGAATGTATATTGTTCTTGAGAGGGAAGGAGAGCTAACAGACAAGAAGGGAACAAGAGTGACTTGATGGTGTTCTCTCACTTCGTCCCAGCTTACCCTTCCCCCTCCCCACGTCCTCAAGTCCATTCTCTACGTCTGCATCTTTATTCCTGTCCTGCCCCTAGGTTCATCAGAACCTTTTTTTTTTTTTTTAGATTCCATATATATGCGTTAACATACGGTATTTGTTTTTCTCTTTCTGACTTCACTCTGTATGACAGACTCTAGGCCCATCCACCTCACTGCAAATTACTCAACTTCGTTTCTTTTTCAGCTGAGAGAGTAGCACTGACATATATACACTACCAAATGTAAAATAGATTGCTAGTGGGAAGCAGCCACATAGCACAGGGAGATCAGCTGGGTGCTTTGTGTCCACTTAGAGGGGTGGGATAGGGAGGGTGGGAGGGAGATGTAAGAGGGAAGGGATATGGGGATATATGTATACATATAGCTGATTCACTTTGATATACAGCAGAAATTAGCACAACATTGTAAAGCAATTATACTCCAGTAAAGAAGTAAAAAAAAAAAAAAGAGTGGCTTGATGAGAGATTGTGTGCTGTGTGATGCAACACCGTCTCTTCATCCCTCACTCCTCCCAGAAATCAGTACAGTTTCTGATCTCCCAAGTGCTTAGTGCTTGAGGTCAGTAGAATTTTTGCTGAAACCTGAGGAGCTGATTTTCTTGTCAACACTGATGTGGAGCTGACATAGAAACAGTGTATGCAGACGCAGATGCTGAAGGCATGGTATTTTACCATGAGAAAGCAAAAGTCTCTAGGAATTTTCAGAAACTGTGCGGGGGGGCGGGGGGGGCGGGTGTTGAAGTTACAGAAGTTGTGGAATTTGAGGCTTCACCTTGACCTAGATGTCAGAGGGATAGAGAGGCCCATTATGACTACAGGGTTGCATAAGGAAAGTGATTTGGTTTCTTATGAAAAATTGTAAAGCTTCTTACCCGGTAGAATACAACTTAGCTACTTCACAACAAGTAGATTAAACTTGGGTCCCTTCTATGCTATATCATTTGCTTTGCTGACTGTTGCAACTTTGAACAGTTGGTGCTGCCAGTGCTCGTGTGCACTGTGCAAACATTGGATGTTTCATCACCTTCACACTCCAGGACTCAAGGCTCAAGGAGTCTCTTGATCTCAGAAATCCTAACAGATACTTTTGTAGTAGTGAATCTATATACAAGATACTGTTTTATTTCTTAAAGCCAGAGCCAGTGGCCTTCAACAAATCATGTTACACTCTACTTGTGAGAGAAACTTATGTGTAAATTTTATTTTGAATATTACACAATTAAGGATTCATATATACATTGATTTAAGAACCAGTGTGTAGATTACTTCCAATCAAAATGGCAGAGGGAACTGACATATACAGATACCCTTCACTCCAATAAGTGCTGAGTAAAATATAAGATAATATGACCTGATATACCATGAGATAAATTAATTTCTGAATTCAAAAACATGGAAGGGAAATCTGGAAGTGCTAGAACTGAGAGTGAACTTAAAGGCAAAGCAATGTGCAGGAGCTGAAGCCAAACAGTGCACAGTGCCTACAGAAGCATGTTATAATCCTTAGTGGGGGGGAGGCTGGGATTTTCACAGGTGGAAACAAAGATGAAGTCTCAAGCTCCCTTGAAGTAGAGAGTTGACATTGACTCCCTTGCACAAAGCCAGGTATCACAAGTGCTCCATCCATGAGACAGATCGGAAAATTTCTCTCTGATAGTCTGGGGACAAGCATATGAGTAGGTCACATTTTCTGGGTAATGGGTTGAAAAAGGATAACATAAGAGAAATCAGGATCTCAAACCTAAGTTGAGAATACCAACCTAATTTACACTACCTGCACAGTGTTGAAACTCTAAGCAAGGAAACTATCTGATGGTGAGAATGTAAAGTGGTACCGTTTGGCAATTTCTTAAAAGTTAAACATACATCTACAATGTACTATGATCCAGCCATGCTGCCTCGAGGTATTTACTCAGAGAAGAATAAATATATGTTTATAAAAATACTTGTACATTAATATTCATAACAGCTTTATTTATAATAGTTCCAAATTGGAAACATCAAATGCCCATTAATAGATGAGTGGTTAAATAAAGTGTCATATATTCATACAGTGGAATACTACTTAGCCATAAAGAGGAATGAACTATTGATATGCACAAGAGCATGGATGAGACCCAAAGTGTTCTGCTGAGTGAAAGGAGTCAGAAACAAACGAGCATATAATGTATGACGCCATTGATATTGACCTCTAGGAAATATAACCTAATTTATAGTTATAGAACACAAATCAGTGGTAGTTTGGGGATGTGGGGTCAGAGAAGGAAGAGAGGGGAAAGTTATGCATAAAGAAGCTTTCGGGAGTGATGGATACATTCATTTTCTTAATTGTCACTTCATGGGTACATACATATGTCAAAACAAAAATTGTACACTTTGAAAATATGCAGTTTATTGTATGTTAATTATACCCAATTAATACATTAAATAATTTTGAAACAAAAAAATGCATTATAAAATTTAAGAATGATCACTAAAATAAAAGGAATAGAATGTATAACTTTCAAACTAGTGGAGGGAAAGGAGTTAATTCTTCTATTGAATTAAGCCAATGGAATGGAGGATGGGGGAAAATAGAAGTAGGTGAAAGTATAGCTAGAAGAAAAAAAGTCAAGATGGGAACAGCAAACTTTTTTGTAAAGGGCTAAATAGTAAAAATTTTTGACTTTTCAGGCCATATGGTCTCCGATGCAACTACTTACCTCTGACATTGAAGCATAAAGGCAATCACAGATAATGCATAAACAACTGAGCATGAGAGTTCCAATAAACCTTTATATACAAAAGCAGGTGCTGCGTTACATTTGTCCCAGGACCATAATTTACCAACCCCTGGTATAAATGAATCCAAATTTGTCAGTAAGTATAATATAAATGGAGTAAACCTATCTATTAAAAAGGCAAGCTAAAAAAAAAAGTCAGCTATTTGTCATTTACAAACGCACTTAAAACATACTGATAAAGATGGGTTAAAAGAAAAGTAGGGGCTTCCCTGGTGGCACAGTGGTTGAGAGTCCGCCTGCCGATGCAGAGGACGCGGGTTCGTGCCCCGGTCCGGGAGGATCTCACATGCCGTGGAGCGGCTGGGCCCGTGAGCCATGACCGCTGGGCCTGCGCTTCCGGAGCCTGTGCTCCACAAAGGGAGAGGCTCCAACAATGAGAGGCCCGCGTACCACACACACACACACATAAAAAAGTAATGGAAAATATATGCCAGTAATAGAGTAAATAAAAGTCTAGGAGGCAATAGCAATATAGCAAGAACCAACATTTATAGATCCAGGCACTGTTGTAAGTGCCAAGGTCATATAGTTAGGAAGTGCTGAGCTGGAATCCAACCCAATTTTTATGTTTCTAAAGCCCATATTCTTAAACACCACTGTATTTTGACTACCAGACAAAACTGAATTGAGGACAAAACATTTTAAAGTTATGCAAAGTGATCTTACTTAATTAATAAAAGGGGAGGAAAGTACCTAAAAAGTAACAACTATGAACCTATATGTATCTAAGAACATTGGCACAGATACACACACATAGAAACATACACACAGATAAGACACATGGAGAGTATTATACAGAGAAATTGACAAATCCAGAATCACAGTAAGAAATCTCAACACTTCTCTTGTAGACCATGCAGATAAAACATTATGAAGAAATACATGTGAAGATATATCAGTGCAAATAACAACCTTGATCTCATATATTAAATTTTGCACCCAACATGTAAGAAATATGCATCTTCTTCAAGTACATATAGAATATTTACAAAAACGGACCATAATTCAAGATAAATATATAATAGAAAAAATTATTAATATTCTCATATACCAACAAGAATCAGTAAAAAATATGATGAAGATAAGGAGGAGGAGGATATTTCAATCAATTTTGCAAAAAAAAAAAAATGAGGTACTTGGGAACAAATCTGACAAAATGTGTGGAGAGACAGCATGGCATGGTGGATAAGCACAAGGGCTCTGGGACCAACTTGCCTGCATTTAAATCCTGGCTGCTATACCTGTGTGACTGTTGGAGGAGGTCGTGGAGAGGATGTGACTGCTGGCTGACCCCTAAGCTGGACCCAGACAATTGGAGTTTCCTCACCACCTCTCCTGTCCTTGGACTGTACATTCTGACCACTGTTCCCACAATGGGAGCTGTTGCAAGGACTCAGGCTTGAGAGAGTAATGTGGTTGTTGGGACCATCTGGACTGAGCATGGCACTGAACTCAGTTGAGTCGTCTATGTAAACTTTAAGATTCTGGTGGGCAGGTGTGGAGATCTACTCATCTTTCAGCCACCCAAGATGAGCCTTGCATGTAAGTCCCATTGCTTATTAAAATCGCCACCTACCAATCTGGAGTGTTCTGCCTCTTGCTTTGCTCTCTCCCTGCCATCTCTGTACTGGGGCCAGTATTGAATTTCACTGGGGGAACTCCAACCTCAGAAATAAACCCAATCACACATAAGACTATGATGCATGATAGAGATAGTGTTACAAATCAGTGGGAGAAAGGACGGACATTGTTGAGTCTACTTCAAACATTTTTGGCCATAATCCACAGAAAGAAATATATTTTATTTCATAGCCCAGTGCCCACCCAATGTATACTTATGTCTGTATGTTTTATGAAACACCATTTACTCTTACTATATAAAATGTAGCCTATTGGGCTTCCCCGGTGGTGCAGCGGTTGAGAATCTGCCTGTTAATGCAGGGGACACGGGTTCGAGCTCTGGTCTGGGAGGATCCCACATGCCGGGGAGCAACTAGGCCCGTGAGCCACAGCTACTGAGCCTACGCATCTGGAGCCTGTGCTCCGCAACAAGAGAGGCCGCGATAGTGAGAGACCCGCGCAACGCGATGAAGACTGGCCCCCGCTTGCCACAACTAGAGAAAGCCCTCACACAGAAACGAAGACCCAACACAGCAAAAATAAATAAATAAATTACTAAACTCCTACCCCCAACATCTTAAAAAAAAAATGTAGCCTATTTTCTATGTTATTTCATTTTCTGAAAAATGGTGGCTAGGACCCACTAAATTGTTTTCATGTATCATGAGTAGATTGGAAAGCTAGAGTCTGAAAAATGTTAGATTAGCTAATAAATGTACAGGGAAAATGAGCTTTCTGTATTGAAAAATATAAGACTACACCCCACCTCACGTTATATTTCAAACCAAATTCCAGACAGATTAAATGACTAAATGTGAACAGCCTTTCAGATCGAAACATAATTTAATATTTTGATGGAATTATTTTTAAGTTTCCAAAGGACAAATGACAAAGGAAAATATGGATTAGTTTGACAAACTCAATTTAAAACTTCTCTATTACTGGGAAAATTTGCAGGATTAGTAACCAGAATATTAAAGGGATTCTTAAAAATAAATAAGAAAAATCTAACAACCAGATAGGAAAATGGGCAAAAAATATCAGTGGACCATTCACATAAAAGGGAGTTTGGAAGGCTAACAAATATGAAAAATGCTCATACTTCCTAATAATCAGAGAAATGCAAGTTACAACAATAAGATTCTATTTTATAAGCATCAGGCTGGCAAAAATATAGACTGATAATACCAAGTTTGGGGAGAATAGGTGGAAATAAGAATTCTCATACTCTATTATTGAAAGCAAATCATAAAGCATTCATGATAAAAGTATGTACATATCAACTGTAGGATAATGCTTGCCTCTGCTGGGGAAGGACAGGAAATAAGATGGAGGAGGATACTAAAGAGACAGTACTGTATTAGTTTTTTAAATATCTAGAGGAGATAATACACAATGTTATTTGTTAATTCTAAGTAAGTACATTGATATTTGTTGTTTTATTCTCTATACTTTCTTTAAATAGAAAATATTTTCTATTTTTTAAAAGGAGAAAAGATATAGAAAGACATAATTATGAAATTTACTTTTCCTTCAGCCAAAGGCATGAGCCAGTATATAGTCATTGGCCACCTTAAAATGCCCCGGGGCGCTTCCCTGGTGGCGCAGTGGTTGAGAGTCCGCCTGCCAATGCAGGGAACGCGGGTTCGTGCCCCAGTCCGGGAAGATCCCACATGATGCGGAGTGGCTGGGCCTGTGAACCGTGGCCGCTGAGCCTGCGCGTCCGGAGCCTGTGCTCTGCAATGGGAGAGGCCACAACAGTGGGAGGCCCACGTACCGCAAAACAAACAAACAAACAAACAAACAAACAAAATGCCCTGGGGGCCTTATTCCTGTAAAAGCTGTCATCAAGCACCTTAACTGGAGAGGTGGGAGCTAATTCTGACCAGCACCTTTGCCCTTCCAGGTTGAGAACCATGTCTCTGCACTCTGATTAGGTTGGTGGAAGGTGAGAGAGGACCTTCAGAATTGGTGTCTGGAAAATCTCAGTCCTTTAGGGGTTCTCAAGGTTGAGCAGGGACAGAGTGGGGATACGTGTTAGAATCTCCAGGTGTTTAGTAATTGCACATGCAGGTTGAGAACTACTGTTTTAGGCTGACTTTTCCAATTCTACTTTAATTTCATTGCATTTCTTTTATGTCCATAATATCCAGTCTTGGGGTATTTGAATCAAATCAACTTCAGATAATGAGTTCAGTCAGTAATTGTTCATTCAACAACTGTTTTGTGCCAGACACTGTAGTCAATTCTGGAGGTATAAAAATGAGCAAGAATTCCAATTGTCCTCAGGAGCTCATAGTCTATTTGAAAGAGAAGCTTAGAGTGTAGGGTAATCTATTTCCTAAGTAGGCTAATTAATCAGATTAATGCTTCAATAATGGACCATTTCAGATTGTGTTTTGATTCCTATGACAGAGGTGCTGTATTTATCCTTCAGAGCACAAATAGCAAAATCAACATTCCAATCATGAAATCTTTCAGTCTTCAGTGTAATCTTTGCCCAGCTCAGAGAGCCTAGAGGTTGTATGCTGCCAACTATAACCTTTCAGGATTTTCCTCAGAAAGTTTGAGTTTGGCTTGAAGCAAATGCCTTCAGATTTTCAGACTCCACCAGGGCTTCTGTGTTCAGTTGAGTGTTTTGTACACTGTACAAGAATGTGCAGCTGAGGAGGAAAGAGGAAGCTGAAATTCAGCCCAAACAACCCTCTTTTAGTCCTGTATCTATGGAGCTGCTTCTGTAGAGAAAGGCATCCTTTTATAATTTATCCAGAGAAGAAAACATTTTTATAATTTGCATGAAGGTATCATATAGGCTAGCAGGTGGCCCTGCTAACCATAACATTTCTTCAGTTCGGTACAACCCACAGCACTTATACTGTATGTTTACTGCAGAGGTACCACTTGAAATACTAGGGACCATATGTTTATCCTAAGAAAAAAATGACTCAGAAAATACACTTTTGAAACTAAAATGTTAGGACCAGAGAGGATTTTAGAAAACATGATGTTCAAACCATCTAATTTTCTATGTGTAGAGAATGACTTTGGCTTTTAGAACATAATGGAAAGCTGGAGATTATATTTATCTCCCTCACTTCATTGATGAAGAAATCAGTTTCTAGAGAGGTGAAGCAAGGAGGGATCACAGACTTACAGGACTTCTAATCCAGTATTCTTTCAATTTTACTATATTCATTGCCACATGGTTGGTTAATGCAGATGAGTCCAGAATTCAGAGCATTGATACAAGTTAAGTGGCATCAAAACAGTTTTCTAATTCAAACACAGGAGACCTAGGGTCTGCCACCAAAACCTGATTTCTAGTCTTATCTTCTCCATATGAAGCCCACTGATATTGGACAATTTAGGGCGTATTTCCATCTGTGTGCATCATCTCTCAAGAGGTCTCTTCAAGTAATCATTCTCTCTTCTCTTAGATTTCTCCATATCCTGTCCCACTTCTGGATTTGGCACAGGAACTGTGGTTGGTGTGATTGCAATTTCACATGTAATCCAAAAGCAAATATTGAGAAAAAGCACTTTCTCTTCTGATATGATCTCTACTCCTTGATCTAGGGCAAGGGGAGGGGTAAACTAAACATCTCAGTCTTATTCTGTGTCTGTCGTAGTATTTTCCCAGGTGGCGCACAATTGGTCATAGGCAGTGCCTACATGCGAAAGTGACACATCTCCAGGAGGGAGTGCTTCTGGAGGGAATTGCTTCTGCCCTTGTTATTATCACTTCTTCAGAATTTTAGAGAAATCCTGGGTGATGCCCTTCTTCCCAGGGCAAATGGGGCACAGATAACCATTCCTCTTAGAGTTCCTCTTTCTGACATGGATGGCATCATTGCCAGGGCAACCTGACGGGATATATATTTTGGGTGAGACTGCATGAGAAGAGGATTCTGATGGACTGCAATGAGTCCTGGCTTTGCCATGTAGCAGGATGACTTAAGCCAGTCCTTTTATCCTGTTTGTATCTGTGTCTTCATGAATAAAATGGACACAATCATACCTGCTCTATCTTTCTGTACAAGGCTCTTGGCAGGATCAAACAAGGTAAGGAATTTGAAAATGATTGGATTGTTTGCTGAATCAACCTGAGGCCCATCTTGGGGATTCCTTGCAATGAGCACTGGGACTGGGGTAAGGGAAGCTCTTTTGCCAGCTGGAGGAGCAGTATGTGCAGCCTCAGCTTCCCACAAGCTCTCTAGGTGCTATCAATATGGCAGTGCAACTCCTGAGCATCTGGTATCCATGCTCAGAATTCCCCCCACCCCTGCATTTCTAAGGCTACTTTCATGAAATCGCTATTTAAAAAATGAGAGCAGGGCTTCCCTGGTGGCGCAGTGGTTGAGAGTCCGCCTGCCGATTCAGGGGACACGGGTTCGTGCCCCGGTCTGGGAAGATCCCACATGCCATGGAGCGGCTGGGCCCGTGAGCCATGGCCACAGAGCCTGCGCGTCCGGAGCCTGTGCTCCACAATGGGAGAGGCCACAACAGTGAGAGGCCCGCATACCGCAAAAAAAAAAAAAAAAAAAAAAATGAGAGCAGCAAGGGATGGGGTCTCGTAGACAGAATAAAACTAGAGCAAAACTTTTGATGTGTCCAGTTGTGCACGGTCAAGCCTATTCATGGGATTCGGGAGACAGAGGGCTGCATGCATTATTCTGTGCTAAGCCTTCTGTCTATGAATTTCAATCCATACCATGAGATTTTTGCCTGTTGTTTGAGCTCCTCTCTCAATGGGGTGGGCATGGGGGTTTAAGAATGGAGAATGAGTGTGTTTCTCTGACTATATATCTTTGTATTCCAGAGGCCCAGATAAATGCCCTACAGAATGATTGCTTTACTGTGTAACCTTCCTTTAATTTTTGGTGTCATTCATCAAATGTTGAAAATAACAATAATTTACAATGTTCATCACCGCTCTTGGCATCATGGTACTTCAATGAATATTCCTGGTAGGACGAAAGGGAAAGGTCCTGTGAAGAGGAGGTGGTTATAAGAAGGAACAGATCAAAGATCTGAGGATGGAAGGAAATAATTCTTTCTTACTTTTTCTCTCTCTTGTTAAGTGACGCTCCAGATTCTTCCCAAACATCTCCAGTGCTGCACCATTTATTGCATCTCAAGACAGCCCATTCTGTTTCTGGACGACTGCAACTGGGAGAAAATAATTTATAGTGTTAAGCTAAAATATGCTCCTCTGTATTTTCAGTTCTTTCGTCTTAGCTATATCCTAAGGATAGTATGTTTTCATTTAAAAAGACTTGCCCTACATAATGCATTCAGGAGGTGCTGTCATAATAGTCCCACTGTTGCCTACAGGGTTTAAATCAGAGCTTCAGGCTTGGTAGTAACCATAAAGTTCCTCTAATTATCAGTCTTGTAGATATCCTTTAGGGCTTACATTTGGGGAAAGTACAGTAGAACTTGCATGATGGTAAGGAAAGAGATCCTTAGACAAACAGACAGCAGTGCGATCTACAAAATATAGGAACATTTAAAAAAAAACCTTTAAACAGTATTCAAAGAACCCATTTATTGCACACCTATTATAATAGGCACAGTTCTAGGTGCTGTGTCTACAGTGAAGTACCTGCTCTCATGAAGCATACCTTCAGATGAGTGTAATGGGAGTATAGCACAGGGATAGAGCATTTGACTGCAGATGAGTGTAAGGCCAAAAATTAAGTAAGGAAGACAACTTCACAAAGTGATAAACACCATGAAGGAAATGAATACATCAATCAGGTAGGCAGTGACTCTAAGTTTATCTGTAATTTCAAAATATATAAGTTCTTTTCTTTATGAGTTATTCTTTGGGAATCTGGTTATGGTATCTTTTCTCTACCTAGAAGTAATAATCTCCTATATTTTCTTTTGTTAAGCTTTATGTATTTGTTTTTCAAATCTGGGTATTTAATTCATCAGGAGTCTATCTTTGTACGTAACGTAAGTTAGGAAACATTTTATTTTTCTCTGTAAAATAAAGAAAATATTCCAACAAAACATACTGAATAATATATCTTATCCTCTTCTGATCATTTAATATATATGTATATATTTAATTTCATAATATATACATAATTTCATAGTATATATATAATTTCCATTTTTCTGTTTGCTCTTCGCTAAAGGTTTTTTTTATTACCAGAGCTTTGTCTTATGTCTTAACATTTGAAAGGGTATATCTTTCCTCTATGTTTTTCTTTTCCCAACTTGCTTCAGCTACCTGTGAATACCTTTGTGGCACACAAATTTAAGAATAAGATTAGAAAATTTCTTCCCAAAATTATTTGGATATTTTTATTGGAATGACTTTGAATTGCATACTAGACATTGAATGCTAGATGAATTTGGGGGAAAATTGACATCTTTACAATGTTTGCCATCTACTTCATAAATATTTACACATGTCTTTTGTGTCCTTTAACAGCGTCAAATATTCCTTTTATATCAAAGTGATATGGATATATTATGGAGCAGAATGCAAAATTATCATGAACTTAAAATATCAGTAATGAGACTTCAGGGAACTGTTGGTGTATTGTAACTCCCTTCTCACCAAGACTTTCTCATCTCTGGGAGTGGACTCTCCCCTCTATCAAGACTCGACTAGACAAGTTTTAGGAGCCCTGCCTTTACACATCTGCATCTTACACATCTGCAAAATGGCTCTCTTCTGCCTGAGTCGCTAAGTATGTGGGTACTGAGGCCAGATCACTTGTGTTCAAATCCCTGATCAATCACTTACTAGCTGTGTAACCTTGGGCAGATGCTCTAACTACTCCAAATCTTTAGTTTTGTCAGAAGTAAAATGGAGAATCAAATCAGATGATGCATGCCCAATGCTTAGAAGAGTGCCAGACCTGGAGTAAGTGCTTACCAATGGTTAGCTACTAGGATGAGCAATTTTCAGCTCTACTTGCTATAATCTAATATATGAAAATGTGTGTGTATACACATAAATGACCCTTCTAAGGAAACTGGAGCCTATAACTCTTCTTTGTTTTGTTCAAAATGCATAACTGTTAACAAATCAAGCGCAGGAGGGTAGATAGTCTCGATAAAGAAAGAACTGAAATAGGCTACAAAAGAATAAAATTGAGGCAGCAAGAAGCTGATACAATATTATGTATTTAATATAAAGGAGTTAAAGAGTTTTGCAGTGAGAATTAAGAATCATTTTGTTATCTAAGTAATTATAATGTAAGGGGAAAGTAGAAATCAAGAGGCTGAGAAAGTCAGGAGTAATTACAGCAGAGTTTTCATTACTCTTAGCTTGGGGCATGAGCAGAAGCAACAGGAAGGAAATATTGAAGGGTGTTGTATTGAAAGTTAAGCTGCAGTTGGGGAGGAAACCACAACTCTGAAGATGAGTTCTCTTGAACGAATTCGTTAAAGTAGCAGCATGAGCAAGTAACAATGCTGAAGTCAGAGAAAGTGACTGCCCAGGCAGGGAACCTACTTCTATTGAATTACCTCAGAAGTGAGTGTTCCTCTCCCATTGGGAGGAGCATGGCCCACAGACACCTGACTCTTAAGTCAACTGTACTGGCACTGGAACTTTAAATACGCAAGGTTCAAATACTAATCAGTAGTAGCTGAAGTATGGGGGAGAGGACTCAGTTTATCCTGGATATGAGTTTCCTTTTAATTTTGGTATATAGTGATTTTTTGGGCTTCCCTGGTGGCGCAGTGGTTGAGAGTCCGCCTGCCGATGCAGGGGACACGGGTTCGTGCCCCGGTCCGGGAGGATCCCACATGCCGCAGAGTGGCTGGGCCCGTGAGCCATGGCCACTGAGCCTGCGCGTCTGGAGCCTGTGCTCCGCAACGGGAGAGGCCACAGCAGTGAGAGGCCCGTGTACCACACACACACACAAAAATTGTGGACAAGATAAATATTTCTTAGAGCTCTATTTCACTACTGGTTTTTCCAAACATACATTTAAAAAGAATACTTCCATTTTTTCAAGTTGAATGATTTTGGCCATTCTTAGTCACAGAACCATTATAATCTTTAGCCACCAGAATTTTCAAATGCTGAAAAATGACATTAATTGTAGCTACATATATATATATATATATATTTTTTTTTTTTTTTTTTTTTGCTGTACGCTGGGCCTCTCATTGTTGTGGCCTCTCCCGTTGCGGAGCACAGGCTCCGGACGCGCAGGCTCAGTGGCCATGGCTCACGGGCCTAGCTGCTCCGCGGCATGTGGGATCCTCCCGGACCGGGGCACGAACCCGTGTCCCCTGCATCGGCAGGCAGACTCTCAACCACTGCGCCACCAGGGAAGCCCTACATATATATTTTAATTGGTCATTTATTCAGTACCCATTTAGTGCCAGAAATGGCTATTTGCTGAATTGTTATTAGAATAGAGATATTTGGAGACAATCAGCTCGATCATTTACCAACTGTGTGACCCTGGGCAGTCACTAAATCTCTCTAGATCAGAGGTTCCTCTCTGTAAATTGAGACAATGATATAGGACATTCCTCTGACTTGTCGAAGACTATATAAAAGTTCAATATATGCATAATTGCATGCTGCACAAGAAACCCAACTTCACTAGAAGTAATGGTTCTTCTAGTATTAATATGTTTTAACATGTATGCTTTTGTAAACACTACAGATATTGCTGCCCATTATTCCTTACTGTAGAGTAGAGATGGAAGTAGTACTTGTCAGGGAAGAAGGGACAAGAAGAATATCACTTTTTCACTTTTATTGAGATATAATGGACATATATTACTTATAAGCTTAAGGTGTCCAGAATAATGGTTTGACTTACATCTATTGTGAAATGATCACCACAATAAGTTTAGTTAGCATCCATCATCTCATATAAATACAATATTAAAAAAGCAAAAAAAGAAAAAACATTTTTTCCTTGTGCTAAGGAGAACATCAATTTAACATGGGGGAGGTCTTAACTGACTCCAGAGAGATGCACTAAAAACAACAACAAACTTACGTTTTGCCATATTTTACTGCATACCAAGCACTTTCTCATATCTTAGTTCATTTTTGAAATACACTTGGTAGCCAGGATTGATATTATCGTCTTCATTTTTTTTAGAGGGAGAGCTGCAGCTTATTTAAGTGATTTGTCCAAGGTGACAGAGTGGGCTAGTCATGGAGCTAAAACTGTATTTCTGATTCCTTTACTAACTCTCTTTGGAGTGTCTGATGTTCCTACACTACTAATTCTGTCAGCTGGGTGAGAGCCTCACTGCTTTTCACTTAACTGGTGTCCACTCATTGCAACGTTGGTGATCTTGGCCAGAATTTATGCTACCTCACCCTCTAACACACCTTCTCTTATTGCTTTGGAGAGGTCCTCTGAGGCCAGCAGTGAGATGTGGAAAACCACAGAGAAGTCTTTGCATCCTTTTTCACATCCTCTTAGGCACTCAGTGAGATGATAAAATGTCCATAGTTCATGAATGGCCAAAGAAGGAATAGAAACTTGAGATAGAAAATGGCAGTCCAATCAATAAGCCTTCTTCAAGGGGCTATAGTGTGACTGACACCGAGGGGAGTACAAGCAAGATTGGATCACTACTTTTGGTTAGATGGCTGACAACCTCAACAAAATTCTCTCACTTAGTATCTGATTTCATTACCGCTCTGCTTAAAGAGTCCAGTGGCTCCCCCAAACACCTTGAGGTTAAAGTCCACATGCTTTGGTTTAATAGAAGTCCTTTGCTATCTAGTCTCTTCCTTCCTTTGGTTCTTATCTCTCACTCCACTCTAGCTTGCCCTATCAATATCCACATATTTTCTTTATCTACCCTGTCTATGTCATTGAACTTTTCCTTCATCCAGAATGCTGGAACACCTTTCCTTCCTTCTTTAATTGGAAACCCCTACTCATCAATCCTCTGTGACTCCTTTCTTTTCTGCCCCACCCTTACCCACTAGAAGGGATGTCCCTTCTCTGTGCTCCCACAGAACCCTTTGCTTTTTTCCGTTACTGTTTTATTACTCTGTGTTACAGCTGTTTCCTTGATTCACCCACTGCCTCCAGTGCTGTCACTGGGTTTGGAATTGCTAGATGCTTAGTAAAATGTCTACTGTATGAATGACTAATACGAGTGAATGTTTGTCAAATATGAAGTAATGATTGGCAAAACAATTTTAATTGTCTTGTGTAGCCTATGATATGAAATATGGAGCTCAACATACAAGAAATATTCAGAGGCATAACCTCCACTGACATGTTGGACCTCATGACCCTCATGACCACTGGGATTGACAGGATGTTTTCAGGTGTTCAAGGAGCATCCTTGCTAGCCTAACCCTGCAAAGGTGCCAAGGATCCTCCCTCATAGAATGGAGCTGATGCTTCCCCACTGATGTCAGGTAAAGGCCACTGAAAGCAACAGGATCAGGAGGGCATGTGGATATCAGAGGAAATGGTTTGCCTTTGCCACATGCACCCCCCACCCCAGAATACAGTACACAAAAACCACATTGAATAAGAACGCTGTAACCCATAGGCACATGGTGAAGCATCATGAGGAGAAAAATCACAATGTGACACTTATATGGTGTGGCAAGCGGAACAAAAATCAGCTTTTCCACTGATACAGAAGTCCCCCTCAGACCACTGACTTCTCTCGAACATCTCAACTTCCTCAGACAGATCCTTCCCCAGCCTGCTGGTTAGGTGGCTACACTGGTGGTCTTGTACCAGGGGAAATCTCCAGCTCAAGGGAGGGTCCGAGAACCTTAGAGTCTCCCATGGAAAGTCTAATGAGTAACATTTAAGGTTGGTGAACAGCAGAGGCTGAGAAACTTGGGGGAGGGACAGGTCAGAGTTTTCCTCTTCTGCTTTTACTTCTCCACTCAACACTTTCAAAATAGAAGCTATTTCCTCTCTGCTCCACCACCTGCCCCCAGTCTCAGCTTCAAGGTGGTCTACCACAATATTTTGTACTGACTGACAGTGGAGAAGCCGTCAACCTTCCTCTCAGGCACTACATCAAGCAGAGGAAGATACAGCCCATGTCACACCAAAGAAGAATGTCTTTGATGTTGGGCTGGTCAGCATGAAAAAGGAATGGAGCTGATGAGAGAGCTCTGGGAAGAACGCATTGCCTCTTGAGGTCCAAATGTAAGCAGGAGAAAGAGATACTGATGATCTGGAAATTTTGCTTTTGATATCCTTAAGTATAGGAATCATTTGTCCTCTGCACCTCTGAACCTGCAACCAGAATAACACCTGGCACCACGTGGTGACTCAAAAATCTTGAATACATCATCGAATAAAGGAAAGAGGGAGTATGGGATTATTCCCCAGAGTGTAGCTGGGTGCTTGCCAGGTAGGGGCAACTGAGTAGAAATAACTTTCATTTTGTCTTTTTTCTAAGGGGCAAAAAAATAAAAGCAGAAGTGCTCAGTTATCTTTTTTAAATAACAATAGAGAGTTTGCAGCATGACATATTGTATAACTGCTTTGTAGACATCATTTACATGATTAAGACCTAACTGGGATAGGGGACAGATCCTTCAGGAGCTACTGGCCTGGGTATTGAGTAGTAGTCTCAGTGGTTACCCACTGGCAGGACAATTGGACTCAAAGGTGGAGTAGACGATCCTAAACATGACTTAACTTGAGAAAAACAAGTGATACTAGAAGTTCTAAGTAAAGTGAGAAAAGTAATGATGAATTCTCTTCTTCTTAGTTTGATGGAATCATGGATTAACGTTCGAGAAGAGGTGTCTGGAAATCAGAGCTTGGGTCTAAACTTAGAGCTTTTGATGCTACCTTCATCTCTGCCCCTGGACCCTTCCGATTCTCCCCCACATTTAATAAAATTTCAGAAAGGTATGGTCATCTTTGATTCTTTCTGGAATAAACAAATTTCCAGATTGGCTCAACCATGTGAAGAGAAGGAGAGGAGAAGCTGGCTTTGTGGCTCTGTCTGTTACTTGCTAAATCTACGCATCTCATTTTGAGTTCCAGAATGTTGTTTATTGGCCTTTCCTTGTATGTTTTTGTTTTAATTTCGGTGTTGATTTTGGCCTTTGTTAAGTTAGTTGTTTTGTCTGCTTGGATTCCTTTCCCATTTTCTGAAGACAACCCCTTCCACCGTCCCATACAAATGTTTACATGAGAGAAGCGTGTTCTTATAATAGAATCCTCATCCCCCTGGCAACAGCTGACTGATCCAAGAGTGAGCATTTAACTCAGGACTCTGTCCCCTAGCGGTCTCTAAGTGATTCCAGTTTTAGTCTGGATGGGACTTTGAACAGAGAAAATAGAAACCAGGGCAGCTGTGACATACCACGTAGAGTCTCACGAGGCATTGGAAGCTCATGTGCTGTGAGAGAGGGGAATAGAACCTGGTATAGACACGCTTTCCTGCCCTGTCTAAAATGCTCCAAGCCTGCATGCAGACTGTTCTCTAGGCCTGGGTACATCTTTGCTCATGGCTTCTATGAGTCACTTTTGTATGCTTACAACAATCTTCTCATTTCTACTTAAACTAGTTCTTGCAACCCCAAGTACTAATTCTCATCTCCCCAGCCACGATTTCAGGAGTGAGGCCACTTGCTTCCATTCTTAGCCTAAATCCTTTGTCCCAGCAAAGGGGTTTTAGCTCAGGCTTCTGCTAACATTATTGAGCAATTTTAAAAGTCTCAGGCACCTTATGAATATCTACCACAATTGGAGGATCTGGGAGGATCAGGGAAAGCCTTTATGCTGTAAAGTGTACAAGTGTTCAAGAAAGATAGCACATTTCTTCTGTTCTAAAATAAAACCAGTGGTAAGGCACTTAATAGGAATTTTCAGAAAAAAAATGAAAGTATGTTACCACATTCAAAGTAAACAATCGAAAGCTGATTCCAAATTTAGAAATGTTAAAAATGTGAAAAAAAGTAGACATCTTGGAATTGTGGCAATTTGGTAATGCTTTAGGTTTAAGCATTACATAGCATGTCACATTTTTCCACTATGTTTTTTACATAGAGCACTATTAATCAGTGTGTGATCCTTAAGTCACTGGTCCAGAGATATTCCATGAAAAGAGCTCAAAAGTTTAATGACAACGAGTCTTTGTCTTCTTCTTCATTGTGGATCTTTCCTTACAAAACTTTTTGAGCGGCTTCCCTGGTGGCACAGTTGTTGAGAGTCTGCCTGCCGATGCAGGGGACACGGGGTCGTGCCCCCGTCCGGAAAGATCCCACATGCCGTGGAGCGGCTGGGCCCCTGAGCCATGGCCGCTGAGCCTGCACGTCCGGAGCCTGTGCTCCGCAACAGGAGAGGCCACAACAGTGAGAGGCCCACGTACCGCAAAAAAAAACCCCAAAACACACAAAAAAACAAAAAACAAAAAACTTTTTGAGGATATTCTTCAGGAAAACAAAAGGAGTAAATTGAGAAAAAGGAAGACATAGTCCTATGAAATAGTGGATTTAACCCCAGATAGTAATAATGGGAAGCCCTAAAGTAACACCCGGGCAGCAGGAGGGGAGAGGGCTCTAGGAGGGAGGCCTCTAGGAATAAGGGCAACTCAATAGATTACCTGACATATACAACAATTGGGGGAAAATGTTAGGATTTGTGGATTGCATATGGGACTAGAGATTCAAAACAAAAGTCAATTCGAAATTACAAGGAAAACTAAAACATGAGCAAGGAAAGAAATGTAATAATTGAATGTGGTTTGGCTCTGCATTTAGCAATGGTCCCAAATTCATAATAATATAAACTGTAATTATTGAATCAACCTACATTCATCTATTGGAAAGACAAAGTACAGGAGGGAAAAATAATGTGTATATAAAAAAATCCTAACCTGTTATAATAGTAAGTCAATTGATAGCATCTAAAATTCATAAATTAAAATATACTATATAAGCAATATCTATAGGGAGAGACAAATATAACTATAGAAGAAATAGCTAAAAGAGTTAAACATAGTTTAACTGTGGCTGGGAGTTGTGAATGGGTGAGCAGAGATCCTTTATTTTCATGATAAATCTTGATCTTTTAGGGCTATTTGGCATTTTTAGAAAACCATTTTCATGTGTTTCAATGAAAATCTTTAAAGTACCTATAATTAGGATGATACAACATTTTTTAGTGAATCTGAGTCTACTAATCATGGTTTCTTTTTCTAAATACTAGCAAATAATTTATTTACTAATCTGTTTTAGAAACTGGGTCAAACTCAAGTGTCATTTGGAAATCTACCATGTCTTCATATTTGAAAATAGAGACAATACTTACTTGTTTCCCATCTTCTGTCCTCCTTTCATTTTCCATGATTATTTAGATTCTCACTGTTTACATACTTTTAGTATTCCAGGCTGGCATATTTTCTTGAGGTAACACAAGGGCAGAGAGAGAGAGAGAGGAGAAACAAGATGCAGCTCAACCATGGGTGGACTGGTTGGACCCATATTCATGTTGTGGCACAAACTCAATTATGATTCAGCCACAGTAAGACCCAAACAGGCTGGCAAAGCAGAGTGTCATAGAATCGTGCAGATGCACTTTTGGAAATCAGTCATTTCACATCTCTGTGGTCTGAATGTAGGGGAGGAATGGGGATCTACTCAGATCTGTTCATAGGGGGAGGTTTGGCAAGAGCTACAGAAGGTAAGAGAGCAGAAGAGAAGCTCTGTGTTGGAAATGGGGACATGTCTAGTATGGGAGGGCAATAGTTTGGGGGCTCTTCTGATTAGGATTCTAGGATGCAAAAATAAAAACTAAACTAACTCTAGAAACCTAAGAAAAGAAGAATATTGAGTAGCTCACTGAATTGTCCTAAATTCTGGAGAACCTGGATCAGAGAGCAAGGGATAATCAAAATGACGTCACAGGGACAGTTTCCTTAGGATGCTGGCACCACCACCACTGAGCACTCACCAACCCAATGCTGAATGCCAGCGCCCTTCAACAATGGCTGCCTTACTGCCTGACTCTAGATCCTGTCATCACTACCAGGAATAAGCTCTGTCCCTGAACCACTTCATCATTCTCTTTAGATTCAAAATTCTGAGGAGAAGTATCCACTTGATTTAAATTTGCCTTGTGTCCAGGTTATTGAGAGATAAATGTGTCCTCCATTTTCCATAGTGGGTGGTAGAGATTTTATTCCCATTTACCTTGGATTTTGGCCCAGCAGGACAGGTGTCTGGATGCTGGATAGCCAATCTCCATGTCCAGATTTATTAGAGATCAAATGTGGCACTGTGCCTACAAAGCGGAAAATTAATGGTCTCAGCTGTGGTGAACACAGAGGGCAGAGCCCAGCCATTGAGACAGGGCTGACATAATTCATCTTGGTCCACAGATTTGAATCTATTAAAATGTCTAGCCTCTGTCTTGCTGTTTACCACCTACCTCTAACTTCGACTCTCTTTTAACTCTTCTAACTACTTGCTCTGTCTTTGTCAGTTTGAAAATCATTCCCCTTACTAGAGAAGATAGAAGATAATTGAAGCAGATTTATTCTCTTTTTGTTGACTATGTTATATTGCAAAAACTAGAAAATGCTGCCATGCTTATTAGTGGGCTTTTAAAAAGTGATACACAACATAAGATTACAATTATTTATATTATAGGAAGTTACAGAAAGTAAAACAGAGTGTATTTTGGATGTGGGACAAAATCTTACAGGAAAATGACAACCCCTTCTCACTTACAACTGAAAACTATGCTCAAGGGAATCACAGCTTTCATGGTCTCACAGCTGGATGTAGGGTTGCCAGATTTAGCAAATAAAAATACAAGATACTCAATTAAATTTGAATTTCAGACAAATAATTTTTAGTAAAAGTGTGTCTGTACAATATCTAAAATATACTAATAATTATTTGTTGTTTATTTAAAATCCAGATGTAACTGGGAATCTTGTGTTTTATCTGGCAACCCTGGTTGGAGGAGACCTCAAAGGAATTCAGTCCAATCTTGATACAGAAATATGTTCTGCAGAGCAGCAGATCTGGTGTCTGTCCCACACCTCTCTAAATATCCCTATTCAAAAAGCAACAACTCATTTAGGAACAGAATATGCTTGGTCAGTGTTTTGTGTTCAAATGCAAAATCTGAAAAAAAAAAAATGAAAAGGAAGGTTTAAGTATCTAGGTAAATCAGGAAAAACTCCCATTCAGTTGTTGAGTCATTTAAGCAAAAGCAAGTGTTTTCTCTTTCATTACTGAATCAAGTAGGTAATTATCCTCACATAACATGACTCTAAAATATTCTCTAGATAACTTTTATTCTCTTGTACATAACATTTTGCATAATACTAGCATTATATTAATAACATCAACTAATATATATTGAATGCTTTATCTGTGCCAGGAACAATTCTAAGTAATTTGCATGTGCTAGCTCATTTAATTCTTGCAACAGCACCATATGGTAATCAGTATTATTACTTTCATTTTATATAGATAGGGAAACTGAAGCACAGACAGATTAAGTGCATTCAGTAACTGACTGAAGGTCACACAGTTACCAAATGATCAATCTGGCTATGAATACAGCATTCTAGTTGGCCCTTAACCACTACAGTATATTACTTCTCAGAGGTAGATATTCCATAAATAAAATCATATTACATTAAATATAGTGTAAACTGGGTATTCTGGGGTCTGAAACTACACACTTGGTTCTACAACTTCAATAGACTTCCTGGTCTGAACTGCTTGATTAAATGGCTCCACATTATAGTACCTTCTGTAAACATTGTCAGCTTGTACTTAACACCTCTAGGGTGAGAAACTCCTCCTAAAGTAGACATACCAGTTTTCTTGATGATTCTCCTCTGGTACTTTCTTCCCACGCACTCTAAATTGATCCAGTGGAACATATGATTACAAGCAATCCTTTGCCAATAGGTAAAGATCAGTCTGTCTTCCTGAGCATCTCTCTGCTTTGGTCCAAACACTCCCAGCTTTTTCAGCCATTTCATTTTGAGCTATGAAGAAACATTTGCTCATGCTCAAGTTCTGTGGTTGTCCATGAATATTATTTTCTTGGGCATAAACCTGTCCATAGAAATTTTCTTATCATAAACTCTAGTATATGTTCAAATACAAATTTATAATCTTTTACAGGATGCCCACAAGGAAATTTGCTTCTGTGGAACTTTGGAATGGAAATTCTGTCCTGGTAACTTTCCATAGTGATTCTATGTTCATTGTCTTTCTGAACCAGTTTTTGGCAGAGAAGAGTATAAATTAGGGAAATATTTTTCTTTTGTGTTTTAAGTCTGCTACATTTTTCAGGAGATCTAAGTGCAGGACTTTTGTAGTGAAAAATTATTAAATCCCTACATTTACCTGTTCCCATGCCTAATGAAAGTGCATCCTCTAATTCTTTTCCCACTTGTCATTTCAAAAAGCAAATTTTTGCACTGAACAGTTTGTTTTAACTTCTGCTTAAGTAGCCTAGTATCAGAATTCATGGAAACATATGGAGAAAGCAGATAAATTGAGAAAAGTAATCTGGATTGCCTGATTTTAGAGACAGCAAGCAGTGACTGGAGAGAGTTTTGTGAATATGACTAAGCTTAGCCTCTGAGGAATATCTGATGGTGGTCTGAGTCTAAGGACTAATGGTTTTGAAAGTATTCATCACCACTGGTGACGAAATTTCACTGAACTTTTGGTTACTTTCAACAAACCACATAGACCTACTGTGGATTAGACTATGCTTTACGGGTAGTATATTCGTGCATACATACTTCAAGGGGCAGAGAAAGAGAGAGGGACAGAGAAACAGACACACACACACACAGAGATCTGATAAGAAAACAGCAGCCGTGGTATGATACTCTGTTAATAGCATCATTGCTATTCTCTTCGGATGAAGAAATGAATAACCAGGCTTCAGCAGCAGTGCCAGTGCTGTTAGTAGGGTCACTTCTACCATTATTTTGTGCTACGTTATCAAAAAGAACCCCAGACTTATTTTTATTCCTTTTAACTGAAGTGGATTCTGGGAGTATAATGATGCTCCTCCACAGATGAGGGTGATGCTAAGACCAGTGGATACCATTTATGTAACCTGGAAGCTGTGCTTCTGGTAATTTGCCTAAAGAAATGATTGGTCAAGTACACAAAGATATATGGGAAATGATGTTTATTGCAGTTTTGGTAATAACCCCCACTCTCTCATTAAACTTATCTAAATATCCATCAACAGGAGACTAGTTAAATAAATTTTGTTACATGCATTTAAGAGATTCTCAATGGCCGTTAAAAATGTTGCAGTTATGTATCTGTGGAATATGCTTATGAATATTTTTAGGTGAAAAGGAAACAGGTTAGGAAGAGAATATATAGTATATTCTTATTTTTGTCATCTATCTCTCTACCTAAATGCATAAGAAATACTCTGGAAAGATAGACACCTAAACACTGGGAATGGTTATCCCTGGATAGTAGAATTATAGATGATATTACCTTTATTTTTGCTTTTCTGCTTTTCAAACAATTTTCTATAATTACTATTAATTAAACTTTATATAATACAGAAAAAATAAAATTGTTTTTCAACAGAAATAAGTAGACCATATAAGCTTATTGTTGCTTATAAAAATACCACTTCTGCAGATCCTTAACTAACTAGAACAGATAAGAGAAGTCTTCCAACAATACCTAGTCTAAACATGCAACATATATGGATCTACCTTAGTCACAAGATATATTGATCCTTTTCTTTTGTTTGAATGCTATACTAATAATTGATTATTATTTTTAAATTATAGAGCTGTTACTACTAAAAAATTCAGCTTACTCATGCTAAAAGTTTTGTATTTCCTTAAAATATTCAATTATTTTCTCTATTGTTACCAGTGTTCCTAAGCTGGTACATTCAATCAAATAGAAAGCCTTACCTTATCTTTTAAGTACAATACTTTGGAGTAAGAAGATCATCTTGGCAGACAGTAAATGTAAAGAGCATTTACGAGGGATTTCTATTATCTGTCAAATGTTTTGATTACTATCACTTACTTCTCAAAAATAACCTTATGACACAGAAATTATTCCCATTTTCAGAAGAATAAACAGAGATTTGGGAGAGTTAGGTGATTCCTAGCATTGTACAGTTAGCCATAGGCAAAACCAAAACTCAGACTCAGGTCCGTTGATTTTTAAATCCTATTTCTTTTATCTATATCATATTGGCTCAAGAAGAATAATAAAGAACTAATTGTTTGGCAACTTACTATCAAGAAAATACATTTGACTGTCTTTGGAGATCATTTGTTCCATGTGAGTTCTTGGTTGCAAACAATAGAACATGCTTTTGAAGAATAATTACCAAATTACACTGTGGGACTGCCTACAGGTGGGTTCTCACAATCGTGACTCCATGACTACAGTAATCAAGACAGTGTTTTATTGGCAGAAGAATAGACAATTTTATCAATGGAAGAAAAAAAGAGCCCAGAAAGAGATCTATACGAATATTGTCAACTGATCTTTGACAAAGAAACAAAGGCAAATCGTTGGAGAAAGAATAATCTTTTCAACACATAGTTCTGGAACAACTGCTCATCCACATGCAAAAAAGAAAAAAGAAAAGAAAATAGACATAGACCTTACGCATTTCATGAAAATTAACTCAAAACATATCATAGGCATAAATGTAAAATGGAAAATTATTAAACACATAGAAGATGACATAGGAGAGAATCTAGATGACTGTGGGTTTGGAGATTTTTTTTTTTATTTTGGGTATGACACCAACGTCATGATCCTTAAAAGAAAAAATTAAGTTGGAGCTCATTAAAATGATAAACTTCTGTTCTGTGAAAGACTGTCAAAAGAATGAGATGATAAGCCACAGTTTAGGAGAAAATATTTTCAAAAGACATATCTGATAAAGGACTGTTATCTAAAGCACACATAGAACTCTTAAAACTCAACACTAAGACAAAACAACTTGACTAAATAACCCAGGCAAAAGATCTTAACAAACACCTCACCAAAGGAGATATACAGGTGGAAAATAAACAAAGGAAAAGATGCTCAACATCATACCTCATCAGGAAGTTGCAAATTAAAATAATAATGACACATCACTACACACCTATTAGAATGGCAAAAATTCAAAACACTAACAACACCAAATGAAGGCAAGGATTTGGAGCAACAGGAATTCTCATTCGTTATTGGTGGGAATGAAAAGTGGTGCAGCCACATTTGAATAGTTTGGTAGTTCCTCACAAAGCTAAACATAGTTTTACCATATGATCCATCAATTGTGATCCTTGGAATGGACCCAAATGAGTTGAAAATATGCTCACACACAGCCTGCATATGGAGTTTTAATAGCTTTTTGCAAATTGGCCAAAACTTGGAAACAACCAAGATGTCCTTCAATAGGTGACTGGATAAATAAACTGTGCTACATCCATACAATAAAATATTATTCAGTAATAAAGAGAAATGAACGATCAAGTCACAAAAGACATGGAAGGAACTTAAAAATATATTATTAAGTGCAAGAAGTCAATGTGAAAAGACTACATAATATATGATTTTAATTATATGGCATTTTGGAAAAGGCAAACTATGGAGTCAGTAAAGAGTGGTGGTTTCCAGAAATTTAGACTGAGGGAGGGATAAATAGGTGGAGCACAGGTGAGTTTTGGGATAGTGAAACTATTCTGTATGAAGCTATAAAGGGTGGGTACATTTATCAAAACCCATAGAATGTACAACACAGAGACGGTGTCCTAATGGAAACTGTGGACTTTGGGTGATGATGTGTCAATGTAGGTTCATCAGTGGAACAAATGGACCCCTCTGGTGTGGGATGATGATAGGGGGAGGCTATACATGTGTGGGGGGCAAGGGGATATATGGGGACTCTGTACTTTCTGCTCAATTTTGCTGTGAAACTAAAACTGCTCTTAAAGATAAAGCCAATAAAAAAGAGTGTATATATTTGTATGTATAACTGATTCACTTTGCCGTACACCTGAAACTAACACAACACTGTAAATCAATAATACTCCAATAAAAATTTCTTTAAACAGTCAGTTAGCTAAAAACAAACTCCAAGGCTTTTGTTCACAATCATAAAACTCTCGCAAAATATGGATATGTGGAGCCTTCTATCTGCATAGTGAACTCTTCTAAATCCAAACTTGTGGTAGTAGTTTGATTGGCTCAGTCTAAGCCATATGACAATGACAGGTTAGAGATGGACTCAGAACTCTACGTTGAGGAAAAAGACTATTATAGGGGAATGTCCATAGAAATAGGAAGTCATATTGCCACCATTCTGGCAAATAGCCACTACAGACACCAATGTGGAAAGGGAAAAACCCCACATTAATATATTTCAATGACTAACTCCATTATAGCCATAATACCTGAATAATTAATTCACTCTCTTCTCCCCATTGAATGGAAAAGAAAAGTCTTCTTCATTTTGATATTTTCTTCCTTGAATTTCCATACGTGCACTTTTTTTTGGTGGAAATACCAAAATACCTTCCAGAAATACCTAAAGTGCACGTGTAACTTTTTCTAATTTCTTTCAATACATTCACTTCTAGGAACTGTTTACTAAAAGGGTTAGCATTTCCTCACACTAACTTTTTAAGCACTAAATAAGCAAAGTTTACACATTTATTAAACTCCTTTCATGTCAGTGATGCAAATGTAATTGCCCCTAACAAATTTATTTTGACTATGTAAGAAAAATCCAGATGCTGAATATCTAAAGACATGTTTTTTAAATGTTAGGACTATCAACTGATTCTAACAGTGGGAGGATGATTCCATCCTTGATTTTGATGGTAAACTCAGTAATTAATGGACTTTGCTATTCCATAGGAGATAAAAATACAAGGATTAAGTAAATTCCTACAGCAGGGATAATATAAATGACATGAAGGAAGAAAGAAGAAACAAGAACTAAAAAAAGGGCAGGCTCTGGGAGTGTAGATGTTAGTGCAGGTGTGGTGACTCATTTTTGTAGACTATTGATTGTGAACCAAAGGAAAATAATCACAGTCATGAAGAGAAGGAGAAGGTAAATAAACTCAGCTAAGTAGCAAAGGGGAGTATAAAACTTTTATAAGTATTATAGGGAAATTTGCAGGAACAGCTTTACATTTACGGCTTATTATGAAAGATATTGAAATACCATAAGTAAGAAACTGTATAATGCAATTACATGTACAAATCACAACTTTTAAAAAGATGATGATCAACACTTTGAAAGTTTTAAAAGTTACTTGAGTAATGTCTTTTACAGAAAGGAAGTAGATGGGTTAGAATTGTGTGGATTTCCCAGGTCACAATGCAGTTCATAATAAATTTTACTTTAATGTCTCTCCTGGTTGGATGCAGTGAACTGCGAAGAGGATCAACAGAAAAGGAGCCACTGCAGGTGATGGGGGGAAGACCAGTGTGCAAGCATGCATCCACCACATGAACCTATCGCTGTGTACTTTTTCCATGGGGGCTCTGTTTTGTGTAGTTGGAAAAGTAAAAAAACAAATGCATTAATCTTTTTCCCCATATACATCACATTTTTTTTATTGGTAATGGTCTTTCTTCTGACTTCCACTGAGACCTGCCAAGAGCTATGACAGACTAGGCATGTTTGTTGGTGTTGCCCATAACTGCAATTTGCTTTTTAAGAGTATTCACAGCAGTTTTATTAATAAAAGCCGACAACTAGAAACAACCCAAATGTCCATCAACAGGTGACTAGATAAACAAATTGTTCTAAATCCATGCTATGAAATACTATTCAGCAATAAAATGAAACGAACTTCAGATGCATGGAACAATGTAAATGAATCTTGAAAACACTATGCTGAGTAAAAGAAACCAGACTCAAAAGATTACACACTGTATACTTCCATTTATATAAAATTTAGAACAGGCAAACTAATCTATAGTGACAGAAGGCAGATCAGTAGTTGCTTGGGCCCAGGGATGGAGAAGATTGAGTGGGAAAGGACACGAAGGGTAATAGAAATGTTCTATATCTTGTGGTACTAGTCACAGAGGTGCATTCATTTCCCAAAATGCATTGAACTGTGTGCATCCTTAAGTGTAATTTGTTTTCCCATTCATAAAATATAGTGGATTGGCTAGATCACTTTTTTTTTTTTCCGAGCTGATCTCCCTGTGCTATGTGGCTGCTTCCCACTAGCTATCTACCTTACGTTTGGTACTGTATATATGTCCATGCCTCTCTTTCGCTTTGTCACAGCTTACCCTTCCCCCTCCCCATATCCTCAAGTCCATTCTCTAGTAGGTCTGTGTCTTTATTCCTGTCTTACCCCTAGGTTTTTCATGACATTTTTTTCTCTTCTTAAATTCCATATATATGTGTTAGCATACAGTATTTATTTTTCTCTTTCTGACTTACTTCACTCTGTATGACAGACTCTAGGTCTATCCACTTCATTACAAATAACTCAATTTCATTTCTTTTTATGGCTGAGGAATATTCCATTGTATATATGTGCCACATCTTCTTTATCCATTCATCCGATGATGGACACTTAGGTTGTTTCCATCTCCGGACTATTGTAAATAGGGCTGCTATGAACATTTTGGTACATGACTCTTTTTGAATTATGGTTTTCTCAGGGTATATGCCCAGTAGTGGGATTGCTGGGTCATATGGTAGTTCTATTTGTAGTTTTTTAAGGAACCTCCATACTGTTCTCCATAGTGGTTATACCAATTCACATTCCCACCAGCAGTGCAAGAGTGTTCCCTTTTTTCCACACCCTCTCCAGCATTTATTGTTTCTAGATTTTTGATGATGGCCATTCTGACTGGTGTGAGATGATATCTCATTGTAGTTTTGATTTGCATTTCTCTAATGATTAAAGATGTTGAGCATTCTTTCATGTGTTTGTTGGCAGTGTGTATATCTTCTGTGGAGAAATGTCTATTTAGGTCTTCTGCCCATTTTTGGATTGGGTTGTTTGTTTTTTTGTTATTTTTATTTTATTTTATTTTTTATTTTAATTTTTTTATTTTATTTTTTTGTTATTGAGCTGTATGGGCTGCTTATAAATTTGGGGGATTAATCCTTTGTCAGTTGCTTCATTTGCAAATATTTTCTCCCATTCTGAGGGTTGTCTTTCATCTTGTTTATGGTTTCCTTTTCTGTTCAAAAGCTTTGAAGTTTCATTAGGTCCCATGTGTTTATTTTTGTCTTTATTTCCATTTCTCTAGGAGGTGGGTCAAAAAGGATCTTGTTGTGATTTATGTCATAGAGTGTTCTGCCTATGTTTTCCTCTAAGAGTTTGATAGTTTCTGGCCTTACATTTAGGTCTTTAATCCATTTTAAGCTTATTTTTGTGTATGGTGTTAGGGAGTGATCTAATCTCATACTTTTACATGTCCCTGTCCAGTTTTCCCAGCACCACTTATTTGAAGAGGCTGTCCTTTCTCCACTGTACATTCCTGCCTCCTTTATCAAAGATAAGGTGACCATACGTGCGTGGGTTTATCTCTGGGCTTTCTATCCTGTTCCATTGATCTATCTTTCTTTTTTTGTGCCAGTACCATACTGTCTTGATTACTGTAGCTTTGTAGTATAGTCTGAAGTCAGGGAGCCTGATTCCTCCAGCTCCGTTTTTCTTTCTCAAGATTGCTTTGGCTATTCAGGGTCTTTTGTGTTTCCATACAAATTGTGAAATTCTTTGTTCTAGTTCTGTGAAAAATGCCAGTGGTAGTTTCATAGGGATAGCACTGAATCTGTAGATTTCTTTGGGTAGTATAGTCATTTTCACAATGTTGATTCTTCCAATCCAAGAACATGGTGTATCTGTCCATCTGTTTGTATCATCTTTAATTTCTTTCATCTTATAGCTTTCTGCATACAGATATTTTTGTCTCCTTAGGTAGGTTTATTCCTAGGTATTTTATTTATTTGTTGCAATGATAAATGGGAGTGTTTCCTTAATTCCTCGTTCAGATTTTTCATCATTAGTGTATAGGAATGCAAGAGATTTCTGTGCATTAATTTTGTATCCTGCTACTTTACCAAATTCATTGATTAGCTCCAATAGTTTTCTGGTAACATCTTTAGGATTCTCTATGTATAGTATCATGCCATCTGCAAACAGTGACAGTTTTACTTCTTCTTTTTCAATTTGGATTCCTTTTATTTCTTTTTCATCTCTGATTGCTGTGGCTAAACCTTCCAAAACTCTGTTGAATAATAGTGGTGAGAGTGGGCAACCTTCTCTTGTTCCTGATTTTAGCGGAAAAGTTTTCAGTTTTTCACAATTGAGAACGAGAACATGGCTATCCTTGTTGCTGTGTGGTCTGGGGTTTAGAAAGGAAATAACCTAGAGACTATCAATAGGGAATTGCAAGTGCATCAGAGAATATCTGACAGTATAGGGCACTGCTTAAAAGCTTAGGCTTTTGGGCTTCCCTGGTGGCGCAGTGGTTGGGAGTCCGCCTGCCGATGCTAGGGGACGCGGGTTCGTGCCCCGGTCCGGGAGGATCCCGCATGCCGCGGAGCGGCTGAGCCTGTGAGCCATGGCTGCTGAGCCTGCGTGTCCGGAGCCTGTGCTCCCCAACGGGAGAGGCCACGACAGTGAGAGGCCCGCGTACCGCAAAAGGGAAAAAAGAAAAAAAAAAAAAAAAAAAGTAAAAGCTTAGGCTTTGGAATCTGGCAGATCTGAGTTTGAATCTTCACTCTGTTATCACTAAGCTTTGGGATTGTGAGTGGATTACTTAACTTCTCCTAGCCTCAATTTTCTCATCTATAAAATATAGATAATAATTCTACTTAATTTATAATATTGTTATTCATAAATGGGTTAACAGCCTTGAGTCCTTAGCACAAAGCCTCACACATTGCAAATGTACAGTAAACCTACAACCATTGAATGCTGTGAAAAGACTGTGAAGTGATATATGTGTAGGCATATTTATCTGAGAGATGTTTGGAAGAAGGTACATCAATAGTGGTTAAATGGTTATCTCTGGGCAGTGGGATTTGGGTGAATTTTTCTTAAAATTTTTTTTCTATAGTGTCTGACTTTTTTTGCAATAATCATACTGTTTTTATCCAAAAAAATATGTTATGTTAAATTAGGGAAAAAATTAAGTACAGTATAAGAAAAATATACTGGAATTATGTTTCAAAGAAAATAGTTGCAGTAATCTTTCTTTTATTTTTGTCCTTTAAAAAATGGAACCTTAAGAGAATGAAATCTTGCAATTTCCAACCACATGGATGGACCTAGAGAGAATTATCCAAAGTGCAATAAGTCAGACAAAGACAAATAGTGTATAATTTCACTTATATGTGGAATCTAAAAAAAAAAAAGCAAATGAGCAAGCATAACTAAACAGAAACAGAGATAGATGCAGAGAAAAAAAGTGGTGGGTTTCAGAGGGAAGGGGGGTGAGAGGAGAAAAGAAATAAGTGTGGGAAACTAAGAGGTACAGATTTTCAGTGACAAAATAAATGAGTCAGTTATGAAATATACAGTGTGGGGAATATAGTCAATAATTTTGTACTGTCTTTGTATGGTGACAACTAGACTTATGGTGACCATTTTGAAATGTATAAAAATATTGAATCACTATGTTGTGTACAAGGAACTAATATAGTTTTTTAGGTCAATTATACTTCAAAAACAAACAAGCCAACAAACAAACATTAAAAACAGAGGATTGGATTTGTCATTACCAGATGTGGTGGGTGGGGAGAGGGGAGATTGGAGGAAAGTAGTTGAAAGATACAAACTTCCAGCTGTAAGGTAAATAAGTACTAGTGATTAATGTACAATGTGACAAATATAATGAACACTGCTGTTTGGTATATATGAAAGCTTTAAGAGAGTAAATCCTAATGGTTCTCATCACAGGAAAAATATTTTTTTCTATTTCTTTAATGTTGCATCTATAAGAGATGATGGATGTCCATTAAACATTGTAATAATTATTTCAGGGTGTAGGTAGATCAAATCATTATCCTGTGCACCATAGACTTATACAGTACTGCGTGTTAATTATAGTTTAATGAAAATGTGAGAAAAAAATAGAAAGGAAATGGTAGAAGAATAATAAACTTGTTTACTATGGATAAAAATAACCAGAACTGTAGCTGCACAATTGGATTAATCACAGTTGTATGGCTGAGGCAGGGCATGCTAGACCTTAACTGCTCTTCTTTCCAAACACAGATCTAGATCACATTTCCCAGACGCACCCTATTCTTCCCCTCTGTCCTTGCTTCTAGGATGGGACCAGATAACTGGTTCTTACAAGTGAAATGTGACCGAAGAAAAAATGTCAGTTCCAGATCAAAATAATTAAAGAGTAGGTGTGCTTTTTCGTGTTGTTTCATTTTCCTTTCTGAAGCTGGAAGAAAAGGACTCCCAGGATGTAAGGGATAGTTTTGCTCCAAGGTACAAACAGACTAGATTCCTGAGTCACATTTTGGAGAAGAGCCCTTAAGAAAGACAATTTGCGGGCCTCCCTGGTGGCACAGTGGTTGAGAGTCCGCCTGCCGATGCAGGGGATACGGGTTCGTGCCCCGGTCTGGGAGGATCCCATATGCCGCGGAGCGGCTGGGCCCGTGAGCCATGGCCGCTGGGCCTGTGCATCCGGAGCCTGTGCTCCGCAATGGGAGAGGCCACAACAGTGAGAGGCCCGCATACCGCAAAAAAAAAAAAAAAAAAAAAAAAAAAAAAAAAAAAAGAAAGACAATTTGCTAGGCACTTCTGCACTGACTTTTGTGTGAGTGAATGGTAAACTATTTTTTTTTTTATTTTGGTGTTATGCCAGTGAGAGTTTTGTTTGCTTGTTATAGCAGTTAGTCCAATCTGAGTTATGGAATTATAGGTTACCATCATTGGTCTACATATGATCTTCTTTTATACAATTAATTAAGTTGTGTAATTTTCCACTAGTAATCTACCTCCCACTTAGCATTTCAGATAACTTGAGCATTTCAAATAACTCCTATCTATGTGCTCCTTCTTTTTGATATTCTCTAAGTATACATCTAGGAGTGGAAGTTCTGGAGCTTCAGGGTATGCAAATGTGTAGCTTTACACAATGATGCCAAACTGCTATTCAAAGTGTTGTACCAATTTCTAATGCCATGAGTAATTCATGTTGCTCCATATCCCTGCCATCACAATATACTATCAGACTTAATTTGGCCATTTGAATGGGAATAAAGTGGGGTCACACTGTGGTTTGATTTACATTTTCATGATCACCAGTGAGCTTAAGCCAAGACACTTCTGAAGAAACAGATTAAGGAAAGGGGGTTTGCCCTACTAGAAATTAAGGTTAAATTATAAGCCTATAGTAATTAAATAGTAATAGAATGGTATGAGTCAAGGATAGATAGATTTACCAATGCAACAGAGAATTTGAAAGAGATGCACATGTATGTGGAACTTTAATATGTGACAGGTAGTGTGGGAAATGGAAGAACTATTCAAAACCAGAGCTAGAAAATTCAGTTATCTAAAGAGGAAAAAAATGCATTTGGATCTCTATCTCACACTACAGACAGAAATAACCACTAGAAATGTTAAAAATTTAAGTGTCAAATGCATGACTTTAAAACTTTCAGTGGAGTAAGTTTTGTTGACTTTGGGGGAGAAAATAATTTATTAAAGCACAAACGTACTAACCATAGAATAAAATATAGATAAATTTGATTACATTGGTGTTAATATTTTTTTGCCCATCAGAGACATCATAAAGGAAGTGAAAAGATAAGCTACCAACTGAGAAAAAATATTTGCAACACGTACAAAAGACAAAGACTTAGAATGGAAATACATAAAAAAATCATACACATCAATAAGAAAATAAATTATCTGTTAGAAAAATGGAGTATTATACAAACATTCATTCTACAGAAGAAGAAATTTTTATGTGAATTACATATTACATATGATAAAATATGAATTAATTTTCTTTTCAGATGAATCAAAATATTCAGCCCATACAGTAAAAAGAAAAGAGAAAATGTATTGAGTTTTCTTACCTTCACTCTTCATACTTATACTTTCTTCCCTCAAAAAAGAATTTTTTCCTTCAAAAAAAATTCTACCATTCTACTCTGTGGTCACACATATATAAATGGTACTGATCTTCCAGAGTACTAGTCTTTGCAGGTACAAATATTTTATGTGATCATATGACTTCTCACACACTCATACACTTATGCATTCTAATATATTTACATTTAGCATGTATATATTAATTCAGCACCTTCTTTATGCCAGGCATTGTCCTAGACTCTGAGGAAATGAAAAAGGCAAACAATTCCAGGAAAAAGATGGATAATAAAAAAGTAAATTATTGTTATATTAGAAGGTGCTAGGTACTATGAATGAAAGTAGAGCAGCAAAGAGAAATCAAGTGATATCAGAATTGGTATGTGTGTGCACTTTTAAATTGGGTGGTCAGGAAAGCCCCAATAAGAAAGCAGTATTTGAACAAAAAATTGAAGTTGGTAAGGGACTGAGCCACACTTATGTCTGAGGGAAGAAAATACCAGGTGAAGTAAACAGCAAGTGAAAAGACTTGAAGGCAGGAGCATGCTGACATGTCTGAGAAACACCAGGGAGGTCATTGTGACTGCAGTGGAGAAAGAAGGGGGGGAGAGTAGAAGGAGATGATGTCAGAGAGTAAATGGGAGATGAGAACATAGGTCATGGAGGTACTTGTAAACCCTTGTAAAGACTGTGTATATTTACAGTCATTACATTCTAGACAAATAACATTCTTTGTCACGTTGTTATGGTTTTTGACCTAAGTCTATTTTGTCTAAATATAAGTATAGCTAGCCCTGCTCCCTTTTGGTTTCCATTTTCATGGGATATCTTCTTCCATCCCTTTACTCTGAGCTGATTTGTGTCCTTAACAATGAAATGAGTCTCTGTAGGCAGTATGTACTTGGGTCTTTTTTAAAAACCCATTTAGTCACTTTAGGCCTTTTGATTGGAGAATTTAATCCATTTACAGTTAAAGTAATTATTGATAATTAAGGACTTACTAATACCATCTCAATTGTTTTCTAGTTATTTTGTAGTCTCCTTGTTTCTTTTTTCCTCTGTTGTTGAATTTATTTGTGAATTGATGGTTTTCTATAGTAATATGCTTTGATCCCTGTCTCTTTTCTTCTGTGTATATACTGTTTTTGTTTTGTGGTTATCATGAGGCTTACATAAACATCTGACAAATATAGCAGCCTGCTGTAACAACATAACATTGTGTGCATGCAAAAACTCTATCCATTTTAATCCCCACTCCATTTTATGTTTTTGATGCCTTAATTTTCCTCTTTTTTATATTGTGTATCATTAACAAATTATGGTGGCTATATTAATTTTTAATACTTTTGCCCTTTAACCTTTACTCTAGGCTCAAGTGATTAACATAGAGCAAAACATCTAAATATATTAAACAATACTTAGAGGAAAAAAAAGAGGGGCTTCCCTGGTGGCGCAGTGGTTGAGAGTACGCCTGCCAATGCAGGGAACACGGGTTCGTGCCCCGGTCCAGGAAGATCCCACATGCCGCGGAGCGGCTAAGCCCGTGAGCCATGGCCGCTGAGCCTGTGCGTCCGGAGGCTGTGCTCCGCAGCGGGAGAGGCCACAAGAGTGAGAGGCCCGCGTACCGCAAAAAAAAAAAAAAAAAAAAAAAAAAAAGACTTTGTTGTTCACTCATGAAAATGTGCTCCATTGAAGGATTTTTGAGCAGAGAGGTAACATATTACTTACATTTTGAAATGATTACCTTTGCCAGGGTGGTAAATTGACCAAAAGCAAATAAGGGAGGAATTAGGAAAATCAGTTAGGAGGCTGTTGCATGAATCTGCTAATCCAGGTGAGAAGTGAGGGTGGCTTGGAGTTGGGTCTCTTGGGGTGATGAGAATGGTTTAGATTGTATTTTGAAGACAGAGAGACAACAGTATTTTCTGACAGATTGGGTGTGGCATGTAAGAGAAAGAGAGGAGTCAAGGATGAGAAAAATTTGTTCTAATATCTTTCAACTGGTTGTCAATCAACGTCCACATTAGCAGATTATGCCCATTTTGCAATAGGTTTCTACTTTTTTGTTGGTTACTTAGCTCTTCTCCATTAGAGACTGTAGTGCATGCTTTGAACAATTGAAATGAATAATTCATTCTCAGAGTGTAAGAAATTCCATTTCAATATGCTAAGTAAAAATTCAGCCATTGGTCAATTTGTCTATTTGACTATAAACAGGAGAGGAAGACATAGGCACAGTCTTCTGGCTTTATGTTTTTAGATGTTCATCCTTTACTTAATGTACAATATTATAATGTTGGTCTTTTGAAAAGAATTCATTTATTCAAAAACCATTTGGTGAGCGTCCACTATATAGCAAACTTTCTGCTAGTGCCAGAGATCCAGACAGCACTGAGGCAAATACCTGCTCTCAAGGAGCCTGCCATCTAGTGGGAGATGCGGAAAGGTAATTGAGTAGGAAAATAAAAATGAGATTAGTGATAGAACAGTGGTGGCTAGAAAGTTCCAAGAGGTCATTGAAGATGGCACAACTTAACTGTATCTAGAGAATTCAGGAAAACTTGTAGAAAGGGGATGAGTTTACAAATAATTATGTAGGGAGCTGGAATGGGCATTCCAGAAAACGGAAGCAATATATTGGGAGTAGAAGAGAGGATGGCCCATTTGGTTGACTGCACAGACTTTTATTAAGGCTAGAGGTTTTGGATCATGTGCATGAGTGGTGGAAAATGAGTCTTAAAAGAAGCAGTGTTATATCTTGAACACCTTTATATATGACAATGAATGAATCCTGTAGGCAATGGGAATTAGCAAAGAGGTTCTCAGCAGGAAAACAACCTGATTAGATCAAGACTTTAGAATGATTACTCTGGCAATGCTGTGGAAAATAGATTGGAAACAGAGGAGACCCAAGCCTGGGGGAATCAGTTGGTTTACTGCAGTAGTCCTAACAAGGAGTGATGGGGTCTTGCCTTGAGCAGTGTGGAGAGAGAGGAGAAGACATACAGAAGAGCTACTTTGAAGGTATACTTAGCCCAACTTGGTTGAGAACAACATATGGGTGGCTAGCAATGAGTCTAAGATGACCCAAGTAATCTCTATTTGGAAATTGGATAGTAGATAACACATTATTCGATGTCAATGTGTAATAAGAGGAGAAGCATTTTGAGTAGAAAGATGTGTTCAAAGTTTAAGAACTGACAGTGTAGCCACGTGGAGATAACTAAAAAGCTATTTGAATATCTGAGTAAAATCTGGGTGGAAAATTAAATGCCATTAATGAAAAGTATCTTAGAGGTTAACCTATAATTTTTATAGAAATATAGGAATTAGTTTTCATATCCTTAATAGCAATGGCAAAACTTTTAGCTATACATATATTTAATCAGAATGTTATTTTCATATCCCTGAATGGTAATGACAAAACCTTTTAGCTACACACATAATTAATAAATGCATTTTATAGATACTTATGTTAAATAAAACAAGACAAAAACCAAGAACAACAAATTGAGTGCCAGATAGGTTGTATTGTAGCCGATACACTGAAACCCTTCTGGAAGAATTGCAAATGGAAATTACATTTTGGGAAGTATATATGTCAATATGTAGCAAGAGTTATAAAGATGATCATATGATTTTGCCTAGTAATACTACGTCTGGTGATTAAAAACAAAAGATTCAGTGTAATTAATCAAAATTTACCTTACAGATATGGTCTATATAACAATAAGTTATAAGGGAATGGTTTAAGTGCCTGTGTATGTGTTTATTTAGAGTAGAAACATGAAGACTATGAAGAAACATGGCAGCATATATACATAGATGTAAAATTAGTCTTTATAATTGTCTCAACTCTGCAAACATATATATACCGATAGATACTCATTGAAAAACATTAAAAATGAAAACAGAATGGTAAGATTATAGATAATTTCCTTTTTCTTTTTTCCAAAATAAAGTTTTTCTGAGGACAACTTTTCAAAATCTTTTAAAAAGGTATGTATTAAGTTAAAATAAGGCAAACCTGTGCATATAGACAGGCTCCAATCATCATTATTGAAATGTTTCTTGGGTATGTGGGGAGGCTGGTGTAAAGAAAGGGGATCACTTGAATGAGGACAGAGGAGAGAAATAAGAAGATTAAGGCAGAGGAGTGAGGAGCTCAGGGAAGCAACAGCATCCCTTCACCTCCCTAAGGCGTCACTGGGCTTAGGATCCACAGTGGTGGAAGCCTCATGTCACAGCTGATGTTACATGAGGCAGGTGGGGGAGATGGACCACAGGGACCACTCCACCTTGTTTCCTTTACACTGTCCCTGTCCTGGGCCATGACACTGGCATGGCCTTGGGGTATGTGTGCAGTGGAAGGTTTGAATTTAGAATGGTGGCAGGAGATGAGACAACTGTTTCTTTTGTGCACATATTTGGTTTCACAGACATATTAACCACAGGAGGAAGAGAAAAGGCCACAAGGTGTTGGGTTAGTATGAGTGGGGACAAAGGAACTCTTTTTTTCAACCAAAGAAAGCATCAGTATTGCAAAGACTTTCCATGATTCCACAACCACCTTGAAAGCCCCTTCTCACCACAGGAAGTGCGCTGATCACTTGAGGAATAAAAGAGACTGAAAGGATCAGTCCCTCAGCCTCTCGCTGCACAGCTCATCAGGACCTCAGCCATGAGACTTCTCATCCTGGCCTTCCTCGGAATCTGCTGTCTCGCTGCATACACTGTGGAAGGTAAGTCAAAAGCTTATTTATGAGATAAGGAGCATCTACATATGCAGGCAGTGGCCACACATTTTGGTTTTGACTCAGGCTTTGACTGGAGTATACTTTTTCCGAGCTAAGCCTCAGGCTTTCCATGTGCAAAATGGGAATAATTTGACTCTAGGAGACTTTGTAGATTTCAAAGATAAAACTTGGTTACAATCTGGGCCCCTATTTTTTATAGTTGGGTGAGTTGGGGTAAATTACTTCACCTCTCTGTGCCTGTGCTTACTTATCTATAAGAAGAATGTAATAACCGATACACTTACCTGGGATTAAAATGAAATAAATCTTATGATCACTTATCAGGTTTCCACACAAGTCCTAACTTGATTAATGTTAGCTGTGGAATGGTGATGACAACTTTGAAGCTTTTGCCTGTTTAGTATTGATCTTGAAAATCCTCCAAATTTTGACACTTCACAATGCGGTAATGAGCTAGAGGGTGTATGTTCTGAAGGAAATCAATGTTTTGTATGAAAACAAAAATGACTGGTAGCTCATACCTTCATACCAGGAAATCAATATTACCTTTAATTGTGTAGGAGAATCTATTATTACTTCTATGAATGTTGTTCCCACTGATGATCAATTTCTTGAGTTTATAAGAGACCATAAGTGCTAACAAATATCAACATCTTATATACAATCAAATAAACCTACAAGACATACCCAGATGAGACTTAACTACACTGAGGCTTACCTGAGCATTCTACACATGTTTCTTAAAGGATCATTATTTCCCAGCTGGTTGGAGTGTATTTCTCCTTGTGTCTCTGGCAACAAGAGGGAATATCCTTTGGGTATAATTAGTGTTTCAGTTAACTCTCCTTTCAACTTCCTAATCTGTAGACTTATTACTTAGAGTGGAATATCTGAAGCTGATCAGGGATGCCAAGGGTGTCCATAAATAGAGATGGCAATGTCTGGAACTCCCTGAAATTGTGCCCCAAATAAAAAAAATATTGATGAAGCAAAAAGTTTAGGCCAAATGTTGTCTTAACCATGGCTGGCTGGCATTTGTCTAAGACAGTATTCTGCCATTTGGTGGAAACCCATGTATGGGTAAGGGAAAGAAGACTGAGGAAGACTGTAGACACTTGGGTATTTCCTTCTTTCACTGGGTTCAGAGATAGTTCAGCATTAAAAATAAATTGGCAAAAAAATAAAAAATAAGTAAATAAATAAATAGGCAAATGTAGAGGGTTAAGAATGTACAGACTGGATATTGTGTGATGGAGAGAAGGAGAGATAAAGAGCAATGTTAGTGAATACTTTCTGCTCAGTTTCATCTTTATAGAAAGGCTTCTGATATGAACAACACTGTAGCTCAAATTTTGTCATCATCAGCTATTATTTTAGATGCTTTTTTGCTGAATATTTCTCTGAGAATATTTGCTTCCTTGAGAAGCAAATATCAGTCTCTTCAACTTAGGAGGAAATCAGCACTTAGAAACCCTTTTTAGATTTCAGAAAACCCTTACTATTATTCACTCTTCCAAGTAATTTTCCCTTCTCTAATGTAAGATATTCTCTACACTTAAAATGTTCAATCCCCTGGACCATTTCTATTGAGGAGGAGTACTTTATGAACTACTTCTTTCACATATTTTACATTTTACCATTTAAAATGAGAACGCCTTTATTTATTCAGTCACAAATGATCTACCTCTCCCATATTTAGTATTCCTTTCCCAAATTATTCTTTATCATGTCACTCTTTGTTGTTTTATTTATAACATTCAAACATTTATAGTATTAGAAACTATAACTTATTTTTATTTGCATGGTTTTCTTTGCTAGGTGTGGGGAGTGAAGTTCTAGAAAAGACCATCTGTGTGAGTCTGACTACCCAGCGACTGCCAATTAAAAACATCAAGACCTACACCATCAAGGAGGGCTCCATGAAAGCAGTGATGTGAGTTTCTCTCTCCCAAATCTGGGCTTGATGGAACACAGTATATAGAAATGCTGCCCTCCTCAGGAAAAATGTCAACAAGGAGGAAAACCTCAACATAGCCAATAGTCCTTTTGTTTTTCCATATTAACCATGCCTTTATGTAGTCCCAAACAATGTTTATGACAAAAAATTGGCAACCAAGTGAAGAATATCACCGTCCTTTCTACTTTATCTTAGCAGAAGAATCTAACTGGGAACCAGATGAATCATATGCTCAGTCCCGAGGGTTAGGTTTAGAGCTGGCTGGTTCAGATCAGGATTTGACCATAGAGACACACTGGTATGGGATACCTCCCTTCCCATCCTTCCCCTTCCCTGCCTTTCTCTGCCTTTATGGTGGGCTGGAGTAGAGTGCCATATTTTATCAGTTGCCATATCTCGAGGAATAGTGTCAACAACTAGCCTACATGGTACCATTCTCTTTCCAGGATCTCATCTTCAGAATAGCAACTCTTCCCAGCACACAATTGCAACTTTACCTCCCAAAATATGATAAAGAAATCACCTTTTGCCCAGAAAATAAGATGAGTGTGTTTAGATGTGAAAAAGAATATGATATGAAAAAATTGGACTAGATGACCTCAGATGTCCAGTTTAATTACATCACCTGGTAGCAATGATGAGAAAAGGAGCCTGCAATTTATGCTGAACCAGGGATCTGGGTATTACCTGGAGCTACTTCTCCTTTATGGGAAAATAGATTGCAGAAGAAAGATTTTCATTTATGTTTTCCTGAATCTGAAAAACTGCTTTGTCCAGTCATTTCTGCACAAGATCTCTTATGTATGATCTGATCTTAACTTCTGGTCCCAAGGCTTTGAGGATGTGACTAACTTTGTCTATTTTTTCTTTGCATTGCAGATTTATTACCAGACGTGGCCTTAAAATCTGTGCTGATCCACATGTTGAATGGGTGAAAAAAGCAGTCCGAACAATAGACAAGTCCACCAGGAGAAATGTGAGCCAGACCAAGCCTACAGGAGCCCAACAATCCAGCAATACAGCTGTGACCCTGAGTGGGTAGTGACCCTCTGGCATCTTGTCCCCTCACTAGCTGTCCCCTCACAGCTCATTTCCCTTTAAAGCTCATGGACTAATTACATTATATTCACCTTTTATAAAAGTGCTGCATGAGTCAAATTATTTTTTTATACTTTTTTATGTCTTTCATATTAATTTAGATGCTCTTATTAATAAATATTTATTATTAAGAACAGTCCCAAAGTTTATTCATTGCATATTTGTAAAAGTAATACATCATTTGTGTTCCATTTCTGTCTTAACTGTACCTCCTTTTGATGATAGCCATGATGGGAGAGATTTTGGTCAGTGTTTATTAGAGATGAAAGCTATATTCATCATTTTTAGGTTCTAGCACAAAACGGTTCTCTACACATGAGTTATAGGTGACAACTGTGACAATGACAATTTAAAATCTATTTCAACCTGTCTTCATAATGGAGTTCTAGTTTTATGGAATAAAGGAGAAAATGATCCAACCGCTATTGGGGTCCCATTCTGAGGGTTCACTACTCAAAAAGTGGCTTCATTCAAGTTTGATCTGGAGCAAATTCTCATACCTCTGTGTCTCATTTGATGTCCTTAAAAGAAAGAAAAAAATATATAACTTGTGAGTTCTTTCATTTGCCAAAGTAGCAAAGATTAGACTTTTGATGGAAAGATACTTTATGCAAACAAAAATCAATTCTCCTCAAATTGGGCAATGATCTCACTGCCTTTCTGTGATTTCCATAACTGTCACTACTCTAGTTATCATACAAGTCATGCTTTTTTGTTTTGCCAGTAAGGTTTTAACATTCCAAACACTGTCACCTGGAACATTTTTGAATGTGATCACAATCTGCAGTAACGTTTTAATTAACATTACTTCACCTGGGCACTTAGCACCCCAGACTCATGCCCCCCTGTTCTTATTAAGTTGCTAATTTGATTCATGTGTATGACTCTACTATCCAAGTAGCTGATGATGTATACACCCACTTCTATCTGATTTTAAATAGCTAAGAGCTGATCAAACCTAGATAGTTTCAAGGGAAGAGAAAGGACTGTTTTACTAGTCCTAAAGGGACAATCAGCAATGTCAAGTATTTTCAGAGGGTAACTGAGGGCAGCTTGTTGGAATCAGCTTACTTCTAGTCATCCAACTAGTGAACCAGAGAGGAAATGATTAACACAGTGCCTCCTAGCAAAGGGTGGTGTCATCTGTCCTTTCTCATTGATATTTGCTTACCAGAATGTTCAAAGCTGGTCTCAAACGAAACACTAAGAAGAAAACACTTGTTTTATGAGGGGTGAAACCTAGCAAAGTCACAGAAGATGAAAGGAAAGTTTCCTGACTGAACATGTACTTGAGTTTCCCAAATGTCTTCCAAACTCTAGAGGTTTTCAAAAGGTAATGATATATGTGGAAGAATATAGGTATACATATCTTGTTATCACATTATCTAAGGGAGCTATGTAAGGCTAAGAGGTTTCAACCAAATAGTGCACATAACTTTAAACTAACTGACTGGATGTTTTGAATCACTTAGGTAGGACCTGAGTCTACTAACAATAACCCTGTGGTTTTTTTGGACTTCAATTCAATTCAATGAAATAATCTAAGAAGGAGAGATCTTACAATATTAATTTGTATTTTTAGTGACTGCAACCCCTCTTTTGTTTTTCTGTGGCATCTTATACTTAACTTTAACCTAAATCTTACCAATTTATTTTGAAATTACTCCTTTGCCTGTCTGTGCTTCCCTCACCCCAATCCTGTATTTAGACTAGAAGCTGCTTGTGTGAATTATGACACCAGGTCCCCTTGCCTAGCACAGAACAGTGGAAGGGGGTCAATTCATATTTTTGGGATGAATGGGAGGAATAACAAATTACATTATATCCTTCATTCTATACTTTCATAGTTCTAAAATTATGTATAAGAGAAAATAAACTTTATTAACAGGAGGTTCAATTCAGCAAATAGTTTTGAGTACTTGCTATAAGACAGGCAGCTTGTTAAGCTTAGAATATGTCAAGATAATTAAAACACCACTTCTGTTCTCCAAGAACTCACAATCCAGCAGATGACACTATGATGTAAGAAAACCAATTGCAGTACAGCATTTGAAATAGGTAATAATATGGACATGATCAAGAAATAGAAATAACAGAAAGAAGGGGAGAATTATACCAAGAATGTTCTCTAAAAATTTTCTGAATTTATATATAAGTATGTTACCACTATTAAATAGGAAATGAAAGATGCATCCTTAGCTAGTTTGAAGAAAGACGTTGTCACATGTTTCTCTCTTCACTAGGAAATTCTTCCACTGTGATTGTAATACTTGTAGAGTATTATATTTGTTTGTAGATATAGATGTAACAATACAGCGAGTCTAAAACTGTCACTGAAATTTAAATGGTAAGAAAACTGAGCCACAGAGAGATTGATTGTCTTGGCTAAGAGCACACAGTTATTAAGAAACTGAGACTGATCTCAGATAGTGACTTTCTGTGATATCTCAGCCTCAGGAAAGAGAGAGGTAATGTACAACTCTTCTTAGAGTGGGTATGATGGGAGAAGGGATAATCTTTTCAACAAATAGTTCTGGAACAACTGGTATCCACAAGCCAAAAAAAAAAAAAAAATCTAGACACAGACCTTACACATTTCAAGAAAAATTAACTCAAAAATGTATCATAGGCCAAGTGTAAAACACAAAATTATTAAACATCTAGAACATGACATAGGAGAAAATCTAGATGCCCTTGTGTTTGGAGATGATTTTTGTTTTAGGTATGAAACCAAAGGTCTGCTCCTTAAGAGAAAAAATTAAATTGGAGCTCATTAAAATTATAAACTTCTGTTCTGTGAAAGACTGTCAAGAGAAGGAGAAGATAAGCCACAGGTTAGGAGAAAATATTTTCAAAAGACATATCTGATAAAGGACTGTTATCCAGAGCATGCATAGAGCTCTTAGAACTCAACAATAAGAAAACAGACAACTTGACTAAATAACCCAGGCAAAAGATTTTAACAAATACCTCACCAAAGGAGATATACAGATGGAAAATAAACATAGGAAAAGATGCTCAACATCATACCTCATCAGGAAATTGCAAATTAAAATAATAATGACATACCACTACACACCTATTACAATGGTAAAAATTCAAAACACTAACAACACCAAATGAAAGCAAGGATGTGGAACAACAGGAATTCTCATTCGTTATTGGTGGGAATGCAAAGTGGCACAGCCACTTATGAATAGTTTGGCAGTTCCTTACAAAGCTAAACATAGTCTTGCCATATGATCCATCACTTGCTATCCTTGGAATGTGCCCAAATGAGTTGAAAACATATGCTCACACACAACCTGCACATGGATGTTTTAATAGCTTTTTTTCAAAAATGCCAAAACTTGGAAGCAACCAAAATGTCCTTCGACAGGAGACTGGATAAATAAACTCTGCTACACCCATACAATGAAATATTATTCAGTAGTAAAGAGAAATGAGCGATCAAGTCACAAAAGACATGGAAGGAACTTAAAAATATACTATTAAGTGCAAGAAGTCAATGTGAAAAGACTACATAATATATTATTATTATTTTTTTTTTTTTTTTTTTTTTTGCTGTATGCGGGCCTCTCACTGTTGTGGCCTCTCCCGTTGCGGAGCACAGGCTCCGGACGCGCAGGCTCAGCGGCCATGGCTCACGGGCCCAGCCGCTCCGCTGCATGTGGGATCTTCCCAGACCGGGGCACGAACCCGTGACCCCTGCATCGGCAGGCGGACTCTCAACCACTGCGCCACCAGGGAAGCCCTATTATTTTAATTATATGGCATTTTGGAAAAGGAAAACTATGGAGGCAGTAAAGAGTGTTGGTTTCCAGAAATTTAGACTGAGGGAGGGATAAATAGGTGGAGCACAGGTGAGTTTTGGGGTGGTAAAACTATTCTGTATGAAGCTGTAAAGGGTGGGTACATTTGTAAAAACCCATAGAATGTACAAAACAAAGAGTGTGTCCTAATGGAAACTGTGGACTTTGGGTGATGATGTGTCAATGTAGGTTCATCAGTGGAACAAATGAACCCCTCTGGTGTGGGATGATGATAGGGGGAGGCTATATATGTGTGTGGAGCAAGGGGATATATGGGTACTCTGTACTTTCTGCTCAATTTTGCTGCGAAACTAAAACTGACCTTAAAAATAAAGTCAGTTTTGATTTGCATTTCTCTAATGAGTAAAGATGTTGAGCATCCTTTCATGTGTTTGTTGGCAGTCTGTATATCTTCTGTGGAGAAATGTCTATTTAGGTCTTCTGCCCATTTTTGGATTGGGTTGTTTGTTTTTTTGCTATTGAGCTGCATGAGCTGCTTATAAATTTTGGAGATTAATCCTTTGAATGAGATATCATCTCACACCAGTCAGAATGGCCATCATCAAAAAATCTAGAAACAATAAATGCTGGAGAGGGTGTGGAGAAAAGGGAACACTCTTGCACTGCTGGTGGGAATGTGAATTGGTACAGCCGCTATGGAGAACGGTATGGAGGTTCCTTAAAAAACTACAAATAGAACTACCATATGACCCAGCAATCCCACTACTAGGCATATACCCTGAGAAAACCATAATTCAAAAAGAGACATGTACCAAAATGTTCATAGCAGCCCTATTTACAATAGCCCGGAGATGGAAACAACCTAAGTGTCCATCATCGGATGAATGGATAAAGAAGATGTGGCACATATATACAATGGAATATTACTCAGCCATAAAAAGAAATGAAATTGAGCTATTTGTAATGAGGTAGATAGACCTAGAGTCTGTCATACAGAGTTAAGTAAGTCAGAAAGAGAAAGACAAATACTGTATGCTAACACATATATATGGAATTTAAGAAAAAAAAAATGTCATGAAGAACATAGGGGTAAGACAGGAATAAAGACACAGACCTACTAGAGAATGGACTTGAGGATATGGGGAGGGGGAAGGGTAAGCTGTGACAAAGCGAGAGAGAGGCATGGACATATATACACTACCAAACGTAAGGTAGATAGCTAGTGGGAAGCAGCCGCAGAGCACAGGGAGATCAGCTCGGTGCTTTGTGACCGCCTGGAGGGGTGGGATAGGGAGGGTGGGAGGGAGACGCAAAAGGGAGGGGATATAAAAATAAATAAATAAATAAAATAAAGTCAGTTAACTAAAAACAAACAAACTCCATGGCTTTTGTCCACAATCATAAAATTCTCCCAAAACATGGATTCCATGTGGAACATTCTATCTGCATATTAATCTCTTCCAAATCCAGACTTGTATGGGTAGTTTGATTGGTTCAGTCTAAGCCATATGACAATGACATGTTGGAGATGGACTCAGGACTCTACGCTGGGAGAAAGAACTATGATATGGGAATGTCCATAGAAATAGGAAGTCATATTGCCACCATTCTGGCAAATAGCCACTACAGACACCAATGTGGAAAGGGAAAAAACCCACATTAATATATTTCAATGACTAACTCCATTATAGCCATAATACCTGAATAATTAATTCACTCTCTTCTCCCCATTGAATAGAAAAAAAAGTCTTCTTCATTTTGATATTTGCTTCCTTGAATTTCTATATGTGTACCGTTTTTTGTTTTGTTTTGTTTTGTTTGTTTGTTTGGTGGAGATATCCCTGCCAGAAATACCTAAAGTGCATGTGTAATTTTTCTACCTTCTTTCAATACATTCATACATTCACTTCTAGGAACTGTTTAATAAAAGTGTTAGCATTTCCCCACACTAACAGTTTAGGCACTAAATACGCAGAGTTTACACATTTATTAAACTCTTTTCATGTCAGTTATGCAAATGTAAATACCCCTAACAAATTTATTTTGACTATGTAAGAAAAATCCAGATGCTGAATATCTAAAGATTTATTTTTTAAATGTTAGCACTATCAACTGATTCTAACAGTGGGAGGATGATTCCATCTTTGGTTTTGATGGTAAACTCAGAAATTAATGGGCTTTATTCCAATAGGAGATAATAATACAAAGATTAGGTAAATTCCTACAGCAGGGATAATATAAGTGACATGAAGAAAGAAAGAAGAAACAAGAACTAAAAAAAAAAAAAAAGGGAGGCTCTGGGAGTGTAGAGATTGGTGCACATATGGTGACTCATTTTTGTAGACTATTGATTGTGACCCAAAGAAAAATGATCATGGTTATAAAGAGAAGGAAAAGGTAAGCTGTAAACTCAGCTAAGCAGCAAAGAGGAGTATAAAACTTTTATATGTACTTGAGGGAAATTTTTGGGAACAGCTTTACATTTATGGCTTATTATGGAACATATTAAAATGCCATAAGTAAGAAAATGTATAATGAAATTAGGGGTACTAATAACAACTTTTAAAAAGTAGATGATGATCAACACTTTGAATTTTTTATGTTACTTGAGTAGTGTCATTTACAGAAAGAAGGGAAGTAGATGGGTTAGAATTGTGTGTATTCCCCAGGTCACAATGCAGTTCATACTTAATTTTACTTTAATGTCTGTCCTGGTTGGATGCAGTGAACTGCGAAGAGGATCAGCATAATAGGAGCCACTGCAGGTGATGGGGGGAAGACTAGTGTGCAAGCATGCATCCACCACATGAACCTATCACTGCATACTTTTTCCACAGGGCCTCTGTCTTGTGTAGTTGGAAAAGCAAACAGAGAAATACATTAATCATTCTCCCCCATATAGATCACATTTTTGAAAAAATGATTCATATTTGTCAATCTCATCTCTTTATTCTTTTTAATTTATTTATTTAATTTATTTATTTTTGGCTGCATTGGGTCTTCATTGCTACATATGGGCTTTTCTCTAGTTGCGGAAAACAGGGTCTACTCTTGGTTGCAGTGCACAGGCTTCTCATTGTGGTGGCTTCTCTTGTTGTAGAGCACGGTCTCTAGGCACACGGGCTTCAGTAGTTGTGGTTCGTGGGCTTCAGTAGTTGTGGCACATGGGCTCTAGAATGCAAGCTCAGTAGTTGTGGCGCATGGGCTTAGTTGTTCTGTGGCATGTGGGATCTTCCTGAACCAGGGCTCGAACCCGTGTCCCCTGCATTGGCAGGTGGATTCTTAATCACTGCGTTACCAGGGAAGCCCTATATCACATTTTTTGTTGATGGGGTCACTCTTCTGACTTCCACTGAGCCCTGCCCGAGAGATGTGACAGAATAGGCATTAAGTTCCTGGTGTTGCCCATAACTGTAATTTTGTTTTTTAAGAGTATTCATAGTAACTTTATTAATAAAAGCCCACAACTAGAAACAACCCAAATGTCTATCAGCAGGTGACTAGATAAACAACTTGTTCTAAATCCATGCCATGAAATACTATTCAGCAATAAAATTAAATGAATTTCAGATGCATGGAACAATATAGATGGATCTTGAAAACACTATGCTGTGTAAAAGAAAGCAGACTCAAAAGATTACACACTGTTTGCTTCCATTTATATAAAATTCTAGAACAGGTAAACTAATCCACAGTGACAGAAATCAGATCAGTTGTTGCCTGGGCCCAGGGATGGAGAGGATTGGGTGGGAAAGGACACAAAGAGTAACAGAAATGTTCTATGTCTTGTGGTACTAGTTACAGAGGGGTATTCATTTCTCAAAATGCAATGAACTGTGTGCATCCATAAGTGTTTTCCCATTCATAAAAATGTAGTGGATTGGCTAGATCACTTTTAAGATCTGTTCTAGTCCCTGTAAACTTTAAGCTTTTCCCTCTCCATATTTTTCATGATATTAGGATCATATCAGCATATAGTGGTTTGCTCCAAGTTAAATTGAACAGGGCTTCTCTTTTTTGTCCTTAGAAGAAAATGACAAGAGAATCAGTTTCTATTCCTTTATTTAATCAATAAATGTTTATTGAATTCCTACATTATAGGCACTGAGAATTCAAGACTGAAACAGTCTCAGCTCTCAGGACATTATATTCTAGTAGAGAGAGAAGAACAATACACAGAATATACAAAGATGTGTCAAAGGTGATGATAAGAGCTATGAGTCCAAATAAAGCAGGTGACAAGAAATTTTAGGAGTGGGATGGTGGCTGCTCTTTTATATGGAATATCCAGGCGAAGACTCTGATAAGACAACATTGGATCAATTTGTTTTTGGAATCAACTTTGGGGACCCACTCAGGTTCAATCTAGTATCATAGCCTCTTTTAAGTAATGCATACAGGGTCAGAATCCTTCTAGGTTTTGTTTATCAGTTATTGGTCTGTGGTACTAATACGAAATGTGTTGACTGAGGCTCTGACATTAAGGATTCAGTTTTTTTCCTCTGCTCTATCAGAAAAAAAACTGGAAAATTTTTCAATAAAGAATAACATTAAAAATTGTTTTCGTTAATCTGAGAGTTAGGTCATCCATAACACTCACACACTAATTATTCCACAATAAAGAGGTCTTATTGTATTTGTGAGTGATCCCTCATTGGGAAGATGGAAGTGTCTTCTAGCCTGAGGTCAAAGTTGTCTAATGACAGACATCTTCCTCCTGGTATTTCAAATATGGGGAGGAGATCAGGTAAGGGAAACAGAGGATCATAGGTTTGGCTGACTCCAAAAAATCAATCATTAGTATTCATAAAAATAAAATCATAACCTCTGATAAAAACCATATTCCTCTCTTTGTCACCAACTTTTCTGGCAGTCTTGGTTCTAGTTTCGGAGTCTTTGTGTTGGTTTCAGTGTCTATCTTTTGACTGTAATCATTGCCATTTATTGAGTCCCTCCTATGATCCAGACAAGTTATATGTTCCTTTTCTAATTCTGATGTCTGTGAGGTGGGGATGATCTTGATTCTCCTTCGTGTAACACATCTTGTATCAACGGAACCAGGATCAGGATAAGATTGAACGATGTGATTTTACAGCTCATGGTTTCCATTACAGTATGTGGCTTCTCAGGGAAATGCTCCTTAAGATGGCTGCTGGCCATGGATGTCAGGCCTCAGGTATATTTCTTTTCAGGCACATTGAGGCTACCTGACATCCAGTTTAGGAAACCCATAAGTGTTTGAATTCTGTATGACAGAGGATTTTAAGATTATGGCAGACTTTGTGGCCAAAATGTCAGCCTTCTGAAAAAAAAGGAAAACAAAACTTAAAATGACTCCTGTGCTTACTAGTTTAGACAGTGCTATGTTTAGAACCCACCCCTATCACACCTAACTTTTAGTATGGCCCTCGCTAGACAGAATACCAATGCACTGGATTAGTATTTCTAAAATACATCTCCAGTTTGTTTAAGTCTCCTATGAAAAAGGGTTCTATAAGTTAAAAATATTTAGGAAAAGCTGGGTTAGCTAAACTTTACTGCAGGTCTTCTCAGATCTTTTAATATGGTGATGTATACTGTGATTTAATAATACACAAAAATTTTCCAAGCTTATTAGAAGTAGACCCCATCTTCCTTTTTCATAGAATAACTTTCAAAACTAGTGTTTGGTATAAAACACTTGGGGAAATGCCAATAGAGCCAATCTTCCCACGTTCTTTCTTCAGAATTATCTTCTCTGTGAGCTCCCTTAGGGACCTTCTTGCTTCATAGAGTGACATTCTATTATGTAATGTATTAACCATAATTCAGTGTTAATATCTGAGAGTGAGGCTCTATGCTCTATGCACCCCAGGATTGTTTGTGGCTCCTGGAGATTCAATGTTCCTTTGCAAGTAATTAATCAAGCTATGATAGTGCAGGTCATGTTGCAATGGTTTATGATATATATCTATATGTCCATAGATATAGATATATATCACTCACCAGAACATGAGTCATACCTTATTCTTTTCTTTTCCCCTATTTCTAAGATGGTATCTTACACATAATAAAAACTCTTTTTGTTGAATGAAGTAATAGCTTTATGAGTCAATGACTTTAATGGAGGAGTTTCTGATATTATGTCAGAATCATGGGAGTATTGCTGTGGGTCAGGAGAGATTTTGGTGGCAACTTGAAAATCAAAGTATGAAGGCCACTTGTTTTCACAGCACCCATTGGCAGTACCTGCAAAACTCTGCTTAGAAACCCTTGGGAGTGAGAACAGGCTACTCATTCAATTCATATTAGGTACTATTTTCTCTCTTTCTCTCCCTCTCCTCTTTGCCTTTTAATTATCCTGAGCTTGAACATAAAAATGTACCCTTGAGCTACCTAATTTCCTTAATTTCACTTCTTTACCCGCATTATTGTCTGACATACTAGGATTTACATGGCAAAAGAGAAAGAACATGGTTACAAATTACACTTGTACTTTGTATATTATCTGAGTATTTTGTAGACATAATACTACCAGCTTCCATCATATTTCCAAGAGGTTAATGGAAGTAAAGGTAGAAGCACCGAGTCACTGAAAGTCACTGGTTGGCTGATTCCTCAAAACTAGTTTGTGGTAGAGCCTCTACTGGTATCCGTGGCATAGTTTCTTGTACTCCATTTTAAGTGGTGTTTCTTTATAAGTCACCTAATTAATAAGTAAGGAACACACAGTAGAAGAGCTCTGAGTAATAAGCAGTGTTCTATTCATTATGGATTTAATGAGAGTCCCCAAACAAAATGTCAGAGCAACAAGATACTTTCCCCTCATGGAGAAACCCCTGGTCTAGATCTTGCACAAGAAATATGCAAACTAAAATATTTTATCTGTACTTTTAAGCTGTGGTTTTCTGTTAGAAAAGGCACTCTTGAGGTTTGCAGGAAGTATGTGTAGTTCCTGTGAAAGTGAATAAACCAGTATATACCTAGTACCCTCACTTTTTATGTATTATTAGCATTGCAATAGTCATGAAATTTAGTAGAAAAATAGTTGTAATAAATATGACAGCACACTCTCACAAATAAAAAGAAAGGTACAAACATTCCAAAGGAAATGGGCAAAAATCACTGAAAGGCAATTTGTAAAATATTATCAACTTTACTAGTAGTCAAAGCAATTGAAACTGAAGAAGATATAAACATCAACCTTTCACCTATATGTTTGCAATGGCTAAAATGATTGATAAAACCCAGTATTAATCTGTGAAAACTTGTGTTTTCATACCTTATTAGTGGGAGGATAATTTAGGCCCTATTTTGACCTTACTATAAGCCACAGTTTCATATGTTATAAATAAATATCCATAGATTTTTTTTTAGGAAGGAAGGAAACAAATTTATTGATTACTTATTTTATGTTCATCTATTTCATAATCGTGTATTCTCAATAGTGCTTGAAGAATGCTAATGCATCTTTCAAAATAAGGTAACTGAAGTTCAGAAATGCAAAGTGCCTCACCCACATTTACACAACTATTAAAAATGCAGACTTAGTATTTGTGGCCACTTCTATCTGATGTCCAAGACCATGCCTTTCCAATATACAACAATGAACATTTACTAAAAGTTAATCAAAACAACACACTCCAAACCATGTGAGAGTTTAATAAAAGAACAAGTTAATGAACCATTAATCCACATACATGCAACATGGAGTATCTGACCAACAAACTACATGGATCTAGGTGTTCTGAATTAGAAAGATGTTTTCTAATTGAGGGGTACAAAATATGATAGCTGAGAACCATTGAGCTGGTATAAAATAAATTAAAAATTGCATGTCAATACATACTATAAATGGGAGCATTTCCAAAGTCTGAGTGGTATAAATTGACTTTCATGTAACAAATTAGGCTCTGCAGATCAGTGGAAAAGCAATGACAATTGAGAGGTATTTTATGTGGCATTTATCTGCCAGCAAGCTTCATTTTTACATATTCAACCTTTGCACAGCTTTTTAAGAAAGCAGTATGTATGAAAGTAAGAGACTGTTTTGTGAAAACTTTCTGGAGGGAACTAATGACAAAGAGATATACAGAAAAGTACAAAAAGTTCAAACTCATGTCTATTCTTGTTGCTGTGTGGTCTGCGGTTTAGTAAGGAAATTACATAGAAACTCAATCAATAGGGAGTAGTAAGTGCATCAGAGAATATCTTACAGCATAGGGCACTGCTTAAAAGCTTAGGCTTTGGAATCTCGCAGATTTGTGTTTGAATCTTCGTTCTGTTATCACTAAGCCTTGGGATTGTGAGTGGATTACTTAACTTCTCCTAGCCTCAATTTTCTCATCTATAAAATATAGATAATAATTCTATTTAATTTATAATATTGCTATTCTTAAATAGGTTAATGCCCTTGAGTGCTTAGCACAAAGCCTCACACATTGCAAATGTACAATAAATCTATAGCCATTGAATGCTGCAAAAGACTGTGAAGTGATATACATGTAGGCATATTTATCTGAGAGGTGCTTGGAAGAAGGTCCATCAGTAGTGGTTAAATAGTTATCTTGGGTAGTGGGATTTAGGTGAATTTTCTTTAAAAAATTATTTTTTCTATAGCGTCTGACTTTTTTTTTTTTTACAATAACCATACTGTTTTTATCAGAAAAAATATGACAAAGCTATTTTAAATTAGGGGGAAAAAACTAAGTACAATATAAGAAAAAGTATACTGGAAGTATGTTTCAAAGAAAACAATAATAGTAATCTTGTTTTTATTTATTTGTTTTTAAATGAATGGTTAATTAAAAAAAATAAATTTATTTATTTTTGGCTGCTTTGGGTCTTCGTTGCTGTGTGCGGGCTTTCTCTAGTTGCTGTGAGCAGGGGCTACTCTTCGTTGCCGTGCTCGGGATTCTCATTTTGCTGGCTTCTCTTTTGCGGAGCATGGCCTCTAGGCACGTGGCCTTCAGTAGTTGTGGCACGTGTGCTCAGTAGTTGTGGCTTGTGGACTCTAGAGTGCAGGCTCAGTAGTTGTGGCACACGGGCTTAGTTGCTCCGCAGCATGTGGGATCTTCCTGGGCCAAGGCTCGAACCCATGTCCCCTGCGTTGACAGGTGGATTCTTAACCACTGCACCACCAGGGAAGTCCTTGCTTTTATTTTTGTCTTTGAAAAAATAGAACCTTAGGATAACGAAATCTTGCCATTTGCAACAACATGGATGGACCTAGAGGGAATTATGTAAAGTGAAATAAGTCAGAGAAAGACAAATAGTGTATTATTTCACTTATATGTGGAATCTTAAAAAAAACAAATAAAAAAAATAACCAAACAGAAACAGAGTTATAGATACAGAGAAAAAACAGGTGGTTGCCAGAGGGAAGTGGGTGAGGGGAGGAGAGAAATAAGTGAGGGAAACTAAGAGGTACAAACTTTCAGTGATAAAATAAATGAGTCAGTTATGAAATATACAGGGTGGGGAATATAGTCAATAATTTTGTAATATCTTTGTATGGTGACAACTAGACTTATCATGGTGACCATTTTGAAATGTAAAAAAATATTGAATCACTATGTTGGTACCAGGAACTAACATAGTTTTGTAGGTTACTTATATGTCAAAAACAAACAAATCAACAAACAAACAGAAAAAAAGGGGATTGGATTTGTGGTTACAAAAGGCGGGGGTTGGGGAGAGGGGAGATTGGATGAAAGTACAAACTTCCAGTTATAAGATAAATAAGTACTAGTGATTAATGTACAATGTGATAAAAATAATTAACACTGCTGTATGTTATATATGAAAGCTGTTAAGAAAGTAAATTCTAATGGTTCTCTTCACAAGGAAAAATATTTTTCTATTTTTCTATTTCTTTTTTCTATTTCTTTAATGTTGCATCTATATAAAATAATGGATGTCTATTAAACATTGTGATAATTATTTCATGATGTAGGTAGGTCAAATCATTATGCTGTACACCTCAAACTTATACAGTTCCGCATGTTAATTATATCTCAATGAAACTGTAAGGAAAAAAATAGAAATGAAATGGCAGAAGAACAATTAAGTTGTTTAGAGTGTATAAAAAAACCAGAACCGTAGCTGCACAACTGGATTAATCACTGTTGCATGGTTGCAGCAGGGCATGCTAGACCTGAATTGCTGTTTTTTACAAACACAGATCTAGATCACATTTCCCACATGCAACCCCATTCTTCCCCTCTGTCCTTGCTTCTAGATCGGACCAGATAACTGGTTCTTACCAGTGAAATGTGACCAAAGGAAAAAAGTCACTTCCCGATCAAAGTAGTTAAGAATAGGTGTGCTTTTCCATGTTCTTTTGTTCCCTTCCTGCAGCTGGAAGAAAAGGACTCCCAGGCTGTAAGGGATGGTTTTGCTCAGAGGTGGAAGCAGACTAGATTCCTGAATCACATTTTGGAGAAGAGCTCTGAAGAAAGACAACTTGCTAGGCACTTCTGCATTGACTTTTGTGTGAGTGAATGGTAATTTTTTTTTTTTTTGGTGTTATGCCAATGAGAGTTTGGTTTGCTCCTTATAGCAGTTAGTCTAATCTGAGTTATGGAATTATAGGTTACCATCATTGGTCTGCATGTGACCTTCTTTTATACAATTAATTAAGTTGTATAATGTTCCACTAGTAACCTACTTCCAACCTAACATTTTAGATAACTTGAGCATTTCAAATAACTCCTATCTATGTGCTCCTTCCTTTTGATATTCTCTAAGTATATATCTAGGAGTAAAATTTCTGGAGCTTCAGGATATGCAAATGTGTAGCTTTACACAATGATGCCAAACTGCTATTCAAAGTGTTGTACCAATTTCTAATGCCATGAGTAATTCATGTTGCTCCATATCACTGCCATCACAGTAATTATCAGACTTAATTTGGCCACGTGAATGGGAATAAATTGGGGTCACACTGTGGTCTTGATTTACATTTTCATGATCACTAGTGAGCTTAAGCCAAGTCACTTCTGGAGAAAATGATTAATGAAAGGTGATTTGCCCTACTAGAAATTAAGGTTAAATTATAAGCCTATAGTAATTAAATAGTAATAGAATGGTATGAGTCAAGGATAGACAGATTTACCAATGGAACAGAGTAGAGAATTTGAAGGAGATGTACATGTATGTGGAAATTTAATATGTGACAGGTAGCATGGGAAGAGGAAAACTATTCAAAACCAGAGCCAGAAAATTCAGGATCTAAAGAGGAAAAAAATGTATTTGGATCTCTATCTCACAACACATACAGAAATAACCACTAGAAAGATTAAAAATTTAAGTGTCAAATACAAGAGTTTAAATTTTTTATTGGTGTAAATTTTGCTGACTTTGGGGAAGAAAAGAATTTATTAAAGCACAGAAAGTACTAACTATAGAATAAAATATTGATAAGTTTGATTACATTGGTATTAACATTTTTTTCCATCAGAGACATCATAAAGGAAGTGAAAAGCTAAGCTACCAACTGAAAGAAAATATTTGCAACACTTATAAAAGACAAAGAATTAGTATGGAAATGAAATACATAACAAAATCATATACATCAATAAGAAAATGACAAATTATCCAATAGAAAAATGGAATATTATACAAACATGCATTCTACAGAAGAAATTTTTCTGTGAATTATATATTACATATGATAAAATATGAATTAATTTTCTTTTCAGATGAATCAAAATATTCAAACCATACAGTAAAAAGAAAAGAGAAAATATATTGAGTTTTCTTGCTTTCACCCTTCATGCTTATACCTTCTTCTGTTAAAAACAATGTTTTCCTTCAGAAAAGGGTTCTACAATTCCACTCTGTGGTTAATCATATGTAAATGGTATTGATCTTCCAGAGTACTAGACTTTGCAGTTACAAATGTTTTATGTGTGCTTACGCCTTCTTACACACTCATACACTTATGCATTCTTATACATTTACATTTAGTATGGATATATTAATTCAGCACTTTCTTTGTGCAAGGCATTGTCCTAGACTCTGGGGAAATGAAAAAGACAAACAAACAATTCCAGGAAAATGATGGATAACAACAAAGTAAATTATTGTTATGTTAGAAGGTGCTGGGCACTATGAATGAAAGTAGAGCAGCAAAGAGAAATCAAGTGATACCAGAATTGGTATGTGTGTGCACTTTTAAGTTGGGGGGTCAGGGAAAGCCACAATGAGAAAACACTATTTGAGCAAAAGATTAAAGGGGGTAAGGGACTGAGCCATGCTTATGTCTGAGGGAGGAAAATACCAGGTGAAGTAATCAGAAGGTGAAAAGACTTGAAGGCAGGAGCATGCTGACATATCTGAGAAACAACAGGGAGGTCATTGTGACTGCAGTAGAGAAGGAAAGGGGGAAGAGTAGCAGGAGATGATGTCAGAGAGTAAATGGGAGATGAGAGCATAGCTCATGGAGGTACTTGTAAACTCTTTACAATATAGCAATTGTAAAGACTGTAAATATATACAGTCTTTACAACTGTTATATCCTTTTGATGAATTGACCCCTTTATCATTATATAATAACATTCTTTGTCACTTTGTTATGGTTTTTGACATAAAGTCTGTTTTGTCTGATATAAGTATAGCTAGGCCTGCTTCCTTATGGTTTCCACTTTCATGAGGTATTTTCTTCCATCCCTTTACTCTGAGATGATGTGTGTCCTTAGGGATGAAGTGAGTCTCTTGTAGGCAGTATGTATTTGGGTCATTTTAAAAAATCCATTTAGTCACTTCATGCCTTGTGATTGGAGAATTTAATCAATTTACATTTAAAGTAATTATTGATAAGTAAGGAATAACTAATGGCATCTTAATTGTTTCCTAGTTGTTTTGTAGTCCCCTGTTTCTTTCTTCCTCTGCTGAATTTATTTGTGAATCGATTTTCTATAGTGATATGCATTGATTCCTGTCTCTTTTCTTCAGTGTATATATTGTAAGTGAGGCTTATATAAATATCTTACAAATATAGCAGTCTACTATAAGCTGATTAACAACATAACTTTTACATGAAAAACTCTATCCTTTTAATCCCTGCTCCATTTTATGTTTTTTATGCCTTAATAGTCCTCTTTTTTATATTGTGTATCATTAACAAATTGTGGTAGCTATATTTACTTATTTATTTATTTTTATTGCAGTCAGTCAATTTATTAGTAATTAAAGAAATACAATATTTATTTTTATATCTTTATTGGAGTATAATTGCTTTAAGATGGTGTGTTAGTTTCTGCTGAACAACAAAGTGAATCAGCTATGCATATACATATATCCCCATATCTCTTCCCTCTTGCATCTCCCTCCCATTCTCCCTATCCCACCCCACTAGGTGATCACAAAGCACTGAGCTGATCTCCCTGTGCTATGTGGCTGCTTCTCACTAGCAATCTATTTTACATTTGGTAGTGTATATATGTCCATGCCACTCTCTCACTTTGTCCCAGCTTACCCTTCCCCCTCCCCATGTCCTCAGGTCCATTCTCTATGCCTGTGTCTTTATTCCTATCCTGCCATAGCTTCTTTTTTTTTTTTTTTAAATGTGTGTCAAACAGCAAAAGTTTTAAATTTTGATGAAGTCCAATTTATCAATTTTATTTATTTATTTATTTATTTTGGTTAGTGCTTTTGTGTCTTAATACATCTTTCCTATCCTACCCCAAGGTACACAAATGTTCTCTTTTTTTTTTTATTAGTTTCTGCTTTATAACAAAGTGAATCAGTCATACATATACATCTGTTCCCACATCCCTTCCCTCATGCATCTCCCTCCCTCCCACCCTCCCCATCCCACCCCTCCAGGCGGTCACAAAGCACCGAGCTGATCTCCCTGTGCTCTGCGGCTGCTTCCCACTATTTATCTACCTTACGTTTGGTACTGTATATATGTCCATGCCTCTCTTTCGCTTTGTCACAGCTTACCCTTCCCCCTCCCCATATCCTCAAGTCCATTCTCAAGTAGGTCTGTGTCTTTATTCCCGTTTTACCCCTAGGTTCTTCATGACATTTTTTTTTTTAATTCCATATATATGTGTTAGCATACGGTATTTGTCTTTCTCTTTCTGACTTACTTCACTCTGTATGACAGACTCTAGGTCTATCCACCTCATTACAAATAGCTCAGTTTCATTTCTTTTTATGGCTGAGTAATATTCCATTGTATATATGTGCCACATCTTCTTTATCCATTCATCCGATGATGGACACTTAGGTTGTTTCCAGCTCTGGGCTATTGTGAATAGAGCTGCAATGAACATTTTGGTACATGTCTCTTTTTGAATTATGGTTTTCTCAGGGTTGCCATAGCTTCTTTAGAACCTTTTTTTTTTTTAGATTCCATATATATATATTAGCATACAGTTTTTGTTTTTCTTTCACTGCCTTACTTCACTCTGTATGACAGTCTCTATGTCCATTCACCTCACTACAAATAACTCAATTTTGTTTCTTTTTATTGCTGAGAAATATCATTGGATACATGTGCCACATCTTCTTTAACCATTCATCTGTTGATGGACACTTAGGTTGCTTCCACATCCTGGTTATTGTAAATAGAGCTGCAATGAACACTGTGGTACATGACTCTTTTTGAATTATGGTTTTCTCAGGACATACGCCCAGTAGTGGGATTGGTGGGTCGTATGGCAGTTCTATTTTTAGGTTTTTAAGGAACGTCCATACTGTTCTCCATAGTGGCTGTATCAACTTACATTCCCATCAGCAGTGCAATAGGATTCCCTTTTCTCCACACCCTCTTCAACATTTATTGTTTTGATGTTTTGATGATGGCCATTCTGACTGGTGTGTGGTGACACCTCATTGTAGTTTTGATTTGCATTTCTCTAATGATTAGTGATGTTGAGCATCTTTTCATGTGTTCGTTGGCAATCTGTATATGTTCTTTGGAAATGTCTATTTAGCTCTTCAGCCCATTTTTGGATTGGGTTGTTTGTTTTCTTGATATTGAGACGCATGAGCTGCTTGTATATTTGGAGATTAATCCTTTGTCAGTTGCTTCGTTTGCAAATATTTTCTCCCAATCTAAGGATTGTCTTTTCGCTTTGTTTATGTTTTCCTTTTCTGTGCAAAAGCTTTGTAGTTTCATTAGGTCCCATTTGTTTATTTTTGTTTTTATTTCCATTTCTCTAGGAGGTGGGTCAAAAAGGATCTGGCTGTGATTTATGTCATAGAGTGTTCTGCCTATGTTTTCCTCTAAGAGTTTTATAGTGTCTGGCCTTACACTTAGGTCTTGAATCCATTTTGAGATTATTTTTGAGTGTGGTGTTAGGGAGTGTTCTACTTTCATTCTTTTACATAGAGCAGTCCAGTTTTCCCAGCAACACATATTGAAGAGGCTGTCGTTTCTCCATTGTATATTTTGCCTCCTATATCAAAAATAATTTGACCGTATGCGCATGGGTTTATCTCTGGGCTTTCTATCCTGTTCCATTGAGCTATATTTCTGTTTTTGTGCCAGTACCATACTGTCTTGATTACTGTAGCTTTGTAGTATAGTCTGAAGTCAGGGAGCCTGATTCCTCCAGCTCCGTTTTTCTTTCTCAAGATTGCTTTGGCTATCCGGGGTCTTTTGTGTTTTCATACAAATTGTGAAAATTTTTGTTCTAGTTCTGTGAAAAATGCCAGTGGTAGTTTGATAGGGATAGCATTGAATCTATAGATTGCTTTGGGTAGTATAGTCATTTTCATAATATTGGTTTTTCCAATCCAAGAACATGGTATATCTCTTCATCTGTTTGTATCATCTTTAATTTCTTTCATTAGTGTCTTATAGTTTTCTGCATACAGGTCTTTTGTCTCCTTAGGTAGGTTTATTCCTAGATATTTTATTCTTTTTGTTGCAATGGTAAATGGGAGCGTTTCCAAATTCCTCTTTTAGATTTTTCATGATTAGTGTATAGGAATGCAAGAGATTCTTGTGCATTACTTTTGTATCCTGCTACTTTATGAAATTCATTGATTAGCTCTAGTAGTTCTCTGATAGCATCTTTAGGGTTATCTATGTATAGTATCAGGTCATCTGCAAACAGTGACAGTTTTACTTCTTCTTTTTCAACTTGGATTACTTTTACTTCTCTTTCTTCTCTGATTGCTGTGGCTAAAACTTCCAAAACTGTGTTGAAAAATAGTGGTGAGAGTGGACAACCTTGTCTTGATCCTGATCTTACAGGTAATGGTTTCAGTTTTTCACCATTGAGAATGATGTTGGTTGTGGGTTTGTCATATATGTCCTTTATTATATTGAGGTAAGTTCCCTCTATGCCTACTTTCTAGAGAGTTTTTATCATAATTGGGGGTTGAATTTTGTTGAAAGCTTTTTCTGCATCTATTGAGATGATCATATGGTTTTTATCCTTCAATTTGTTAATATGTTGTATAACATTGATTGATTTGCATATATGGAAGAATCCTTGCATTCCTGGGATAAACCCCACTTGATCATGGTGTATGATCCTTTTAATGTGCTGTTGGATTCTGTTTGCTAGTATTTTGTTGAGGATTTTTGCATTTATGTACATCAGTGATATTGCCTGTAGTTTTCTTTCTTTGTGACGTCTTTGTCTGGTTTTGGAATCAGGATGATGGTGGCCTTGTAAACTGAGTTTGGGAGTGTTTCTCCTTCTGCTATATTTTTGAAGAGTTAGAGAAGGGTAAGTGTTAGCTCTTCTCTAAGTGTTTGATAGAATTTGCCTGTGAAGCCTTCTTGTCCTGGGCTTTTGATTGTCGGAAGACTTTTAATCACAGTTTCAATTTCAGTGCTTGTGATTGGTCCGTTTGTATTTTCTATTTCTTCCTGGTTCAGTCTTGGAACGTTGTGCTTTTCTAAGAATTTGTCCATTTCTTCTAGGTTGTCCATTTTACTGGCATATAGTTTCTTGTAGTAATCTTTCATGATCTTTTGTATTTCTGCAGTGTCAGTTTTTACTTCTCCTTTGTCATTTCTAATTCTATTGATTTGAGTCTTCTCCCTTTTTTCTTGATGAACCTGACTAATGTTTTATGAATTTTGTTTATCATCTCAAAGAACCAGCTTTTAGTTTCATTGATCTTTGGTATTGACTCCTTCATTTCCTTTTCATTTATTTCTGATCTGATCTTTATGATTTCTTTCCTTCTGCTAACTTGGGGTTTTTTGTTCTTTCTCTAATTGCTTTAGGTGTAAGATTAGGGTTTTTTTGAGATGTTTCTTCTTTCTTGATGTAGGATTCTACTGCTATCAACTTCCCTCTTAGAACTGTTATTGCTGCAATCAGAGGCTTTGGGTCGTTGAGTTTTCATTGTCATTTGTTTCTAGGTATTTTTTGATTTCCTCTTTGATTTCTTCAGTGATCTCTTGGTTATTAAGTAGTGTATTTTTTAGCCACCATGTTTTTATATTTTTTTAAGATTTTTTCCTTTAATTGATATCTAGTCTCATAGCGTTGTGGTTGGAAAAGATACTTGATGTGATTTCAATTTTCTTAAATTTACTAAGGCTTGATGTGCAAAACAAGATATAATCTATCTTGGAGAATGTTTCGTGAGCGCTTACGAAGAAAGTGTATTCTGTTGTTGTTGGATGGAATGTCCTATAAATATCAATTAAGTCTATCTTATTTAATGTATCACTTAAAGCTTGTGTTTCCTTATTTATTTTCATTTTGAATGATCTGTCTATTGGTGAAAGTGGGGTGTTAAAGTCCCCTGCTATGATTGTGTTACTGTCAATTTCCCCTTTTATGGCTGTTAGCCTTTGCCTTATGTATTGAGGTGCTCCTATGTTGGGTGCATAAATATTTACAATTGTTATATCTTCTTCTTGGATTGGTCCCTTGATCATTACGTAGTGTCCTTCTTTGCTTCTTGTAATAGTCTTTATTTTAAATTCTATTTTGTCTGATAAGAGAATTGCTACTCCATCTTTCTTTTGATATCCTTTTGCATGGAATTTTTTCCATGCCCTCACTTTCAGTCTGTATGTGTCCCTAGGTTGAAGTGGGTGTCTTGTAGACAGCATATATATGGGTCTTGTTTTTGTTTCCATTCAGCCAGTCTACTTCTTTTGGTTGGAGAATTTAATCCATTTACACTTAATGTAGTTGTTGATATGTATGTTCCTATTACCAATTTATTTATTGTTTTGGGTTTGTTATTGTAGGTCTTTTCCTTCTCTTGTGTTTCCTGACTAGAGAAGATCCTTTAGCATTTGTTGTAAAGCTGGTTTGGTGGTGCTGAATTCTCTTAACTTTTGCCTGTCTGTAAAGTTTTTAACTTCTCCATCGAATCTGCATGAGATCCTTGCTGGTTAGATTAATCTTGGTTGTAGGTTTTTCCCTTTCATAAATTTAAATATGTGCTGCCACTCCTGAAAGATCTGGCTTGCAGAGTTTCTGCTGAAAGATCAGATGTTAACCATATGGGGATTCCCTTGTATGTTATTTGTTGTTTTTCCCTTGTTGCTTTTAGTATTTTTTCTTTGTATTTAATTTTTGATAGTTTGATTAATATGTGTCTTGGTGTGTTTTTCCTTGGATTTATCTTGAATGGGACTCTCTGCACTTCCTAGACTTGATTGACTATTTCCTTTCCCATATTAGGGAAGTTTTCAACTATAATCTCTTCAAATATTTTCTCAGTCTCTTTCTTTTTCTCTTCTTCTTATGGGTCCCATATAATTCGTGTTTTGGTGCATTTAATGTTGTCCCAGGAGTCTCTGAGATTGTCCTCAATTCTTTTCATTCTTTTTTCTTTATTCTGCTCTGTGGTAGTTATTTCTAATATTTTATCTTCCAGGTCATTTATCCATTTTCTACCTCAGTTATTCTGCTATTGATTCCTTCCAGAGAATTTTAAATTTCATTTATTGTTTTGTTCCTCATTGTTTGCTCTTTAGTTCTTGTATTTTCTCCATTATTTTTCCAAGTTTTTGATCATCTTTACTATCATTACTCTGAATTCTTTTTCAGCTGGACTGCTTATTTCATCTTCATTTGTTTGGTCTGTTGGGTTTTTACCTTGCTCCTTCATCTGCTGTGTGTTTCTCTGTCTTCTCGTTTTGCTTAACTTACTGTGTTTGGGATCTCCTTTTCTCAGGCTGCAGTTTCATAGTTCCCATTGTTTTTGGTGTCTACCCCTACTGGGCAAGGTTGGTTCAGTGGGTTGTATAGGCTTCCTGGTGGAGAGGACTGGTGCCTGTGTTCTGGTGGATGAGGCTGGATCTTGTCTTTCTTCTGTGCAGGACCACGTCCAATGGTGTGTTTTGGGGGTGTCTGTGGCCTTATTATGATTTTAGGCAGCCTCTCTGCTAATGGTTGTCATTGTGTTCCTGTCTTGTTGATTGTTTGGCATAGGGTGTCCAGCACTGTAGCTTGCTGGTCATTGAGTGGAGCTGAGTGTTAGCGTTGAGATGGAGATCTGTGGGAGAGCTTTTGCCATTTGAGATTATGTGGAGCTGGGAGGTCTCTGGTGGACCAATATCCTGAACTCAGCTCTCCCACCTCAGAGGCACAGGCCTGACATCCGGCCTGAGCACCAAGACCCTGTCCATCATATGGCTCAGAAGAAAAGGGAGTAAAAAAGAAAGAAAGAAAGAAGCTAAAATAAAGTTATTAAAGTAAAAAATAAAAAAATTATGAAAAATAAATTAAAAGTAATTAAAGAAATAAAGATGAAGAGAGCAACCAAACTAAAAAAAATTTCCACCAATGATAACAAGAGCTAAAAACTATACAAAAAAATGACCCAAAAGCAGAAAAGAAAAAACGGACACACAGAACCCTAGGACAAGTGGTAAAAGTAAAGCTATAGAGACAAAATCACACAAAGATATATACACATATACACTCACAAAAAGAGTAAAAGAAAAAAATATATATCTATATTTAAAAAAACGATGATACCTACCAAATCAATAAACAAATCTACCAATGATAATAAACTGTAAATACTAAACTGATATAAACATAAAACCAGAAACAAATTAGATGCAGAAAGAAAACCCCAAGTCTACATTTGCTCCCAAAATCCACCACCTCAATTTTGGGATGATTCATTGTCTATTCAGGTATTCCAGAGATGTTGCGTACATCAAGTTGATTGTGGAGATTTCATCCACTGCTCCTGAGGCTGCTTGGAGAAATTCCCCTTTCTCGTTTTTGTTCGCACAGCTCCTGGGGTTCAGCTTTGGATTTGGCCCCGCCTCTGTGTGTAGGTCACCGGAGGGCATCTGTCCCCTGCTCAGACAGGATGGGGTTAAAGTAGCAGCTGATTAGGGGGCTCTCTCTCATTCAGGCTGGGGAGAGGGTGGGGTATGGAATGCAGGGAAAGCCTGCAGCAGCAGAGGCTGGCATGACATTGCAACAGCCTGAGGTGCACCGTATGTTCTCCCAAGGGAGTTGTCCCTGGATCACGGGACCCTGGCAGTGGCATGGTGCACAGGCTCCCAGGAGCGGTGGTGTGGATAATGACCTGGGCTTGCACACAGGGTTTTTGGTGGCGGCAGCAGCAGCCTTAGCATCTCATGCCTGTCTCTGCAGTCTGCGCTGATAGCCGTGGCTCATGCCCATCTCTGGAGCTTGTTTAGGCGGTACTCTGAATGTCCTCTCTTTCTGCACCCTGAAACAATGGTCTCTTTCCTCTTAGGCAGGTCCAGACATTTTCCTGGACTCCCTCCTGGTTAGCTGTGGTGCACTAGCCCCCTTCAGGCTGTGTTCACACAGCCAACCCCAGTCCTCTCCCTGGGATCTCACCTCCAAAGCCCAAACCTCAGCTCCCAGCCCCCACCTGCTTCAGTGGGTGAGCAGACAAGCCTCTCAGGCTGGTGAGTGCTGGTCGGCACCAATCAGCTGAATGCAGGAATCTCTCCTCTTTGCCCTCTGCACCCTTATTGCTGTGCTCTCCTCCGTGGCTCCAAAGCTTTCTCCCCGCCACCCGTCTCCACCAGTGAAGGGGCTTCCTAGTATGTGGAAACTTTTCCTCCTTCACAGCTCCCTCCAAGAGGTGCAGGTCCTGTCCCTATTCTTTCGTCTCTGTTTTTTCTTTTTCTTTTGCCCTCCCCAGGTACATGGGGGAGTTTCTTGACTTTGGGGAAGTATGAAGTCTTCTGCCAGTGTTCAGTAGGAGTTGTTCTACATGTAGATGTATTCCTGATGTATTTGTGGGGAGGAAGGTGGTCTCCACGTCTTACACCTCCACTATCTTGGAGGTCTCTCCACTATATTTATTATTAGTACTTTTGCCCTTTACCCTTTACACTAGAGTTAAGTGGTTAATGTACAGCAGAGCATCTAAATATATTAAACAATACATGGGGAAAATAAGGTCTCTGGTTTTCACTCTTGAAAATGTGCTACACCAAAGGATTTTTGAGCAGAGAAGTAAAATATTACTTACATTTTGACGTGATCAACTTTGTCAGGTTGGTAAATTGACCAAAAGAATGTAAGGGTGGAATTAGGAAAATCAGTTAGGAGGCTGTTGGACGAATCCAGGTAAGAAGTGACTGTGGCTTGGAGCTGGGTCTCTTGGGGTGGTGGGAAGGGTTTAGATTCTATTATGAAGGCAGGGAGACAGCAGTATTTTCTGACAGATTGGGTGTGGCATGTAAGAGAAAGAGAGGGGTCAAGGATGAGATATATTTGTTCTAATATCTTTCAGCTGGTTGTCAATCAACGTCCACACATTAGCAGATTATGCCCATTTTGTACTGTTTCTATATTTTTCTTGGTTGCTTAATTCTTCTCCATCAGAGACTTTAGTGCATGCTTGGAAAAACTGAAATGAATAATGCATTCTCAGAGTTTAATAAATTCTCTTTCAAAATGCTAAGTAAAAATTCAGCCATTGGTCAATTTGCTGATTTGACTATAAACATGAGAGGATGACATAGGCACAATCTTCTGGCTTTATGTATTTAGATGTTCATCCTTTACTTAATGTACAATCATTATAATGTTGGTCTTTTGAAAAGATTTCATTAATTCAAAAACCCTTTGATGAGTGACCACTATATAGCAAACATTTTGCTAGTGTCAGAGACCCAGACAGCACTAGGGCAAATTCCCTACTCTCAAGGAGCCTGCCATCTAGTGGAAGATGCAGAAATGTAATTGAGTAGGAGAATAGAATGAGATTAGTGATAGAACAGTGGTGGCTAGAAAGTTCCAAGAGGTCATTGAAGATGGCACAACTTAATTGTATCTAGAGAATTCAGAAAAACTTGTAGAAAGCGGAGGAGTTTACAAATAATTACGTAGGGAGCTGGGATGGGCATTCCAGATAAAGGAAGCACTATGTTGGGAGTAGAAAAGCAAATGGCCCATTTGTATGTTCACACAGATATTTGTTAAGGCTAGAGGTTTTGGAGCATGTGCATGAGTGGTGAAAGATGAGTCTTGAAAGAAAAGCGTGTTATATCTTGAACACCTTTATTTATGACAATGTGAGATTTGAAATGAATCCTGTAGGCAATGGGAAGTAGCAAAGAGGTTCTCAGCAGGAAAACAAGTTGATTAGATTAAGGCTTTAGAATGATTATTCTGGCAAGGCTGTGGAAGACACATTGGAAAGAGAGGAGACCCAGGCCTGGGGAATCAGTTGGTCTACTGCAGTAGTCCTAACAAGGAGTGATGAGGTCCTGCCTTGAGCAGTGTGGAGAGAGAGGAGAAGACATATAGAATAGCTACTTTGAAGGTATACTTAGTCAAGCTTGGTTGAGAACAACATATGGGTGACTAGCAATGAGTCTAAGATGATGCAAATAATCTGTATTTGGAAACTGAATAGGTGATAACACATTATTCCATGTCAAGGAGTAATAGGAAGAGAAGCATTTTGAGTGGAATGGTGTGCTCAGAGTTTAAGAACTGATGGTGTAGCTAGGTGGAGATAACTAAAAAGCTATTTGAATTTCTGAGTAAAATCTGGGTGGTAAATTAAATGCCACTAATGAAAACTATCTTAGAGCTTAACCTATAATTTTCATAGAAATATAGGAATTTGTTTTCATATCCTTAATAACAATGGCAAAATCTTTTAGCTATACATATATTTAATCAGAATATTATTTTCATATCCCTGAATAGTACTGACAAAACCTCTTAGCTACACATATAATTAATAAATGCATTTTATACATACCTATATTAAACAAAACAAGACAAAACCCCAAAAAACAAATTGAGTGACAGAAAGGTTGTCTTGCAACCATTACAGTGAAACACTGTTGGAAGCATTGCAAATGGAAATTACATTTTGGGAAGTATATATGTCAATATGTAGCAAGAGTTATAAAGATGATCATATGATTTTGCCTAGTAATCCTACGTCTGGTGATTAAAAGCAAAAGATTCAGTGTATTTAATGAAAATTTACCTTAGAGGTGTGGTTTACATAACAATAAGTTAAAAGGGAATGGTTTAATGTGTCTGTGTATGTGTTTATTCAGAGTAGGAACATGAAGATTATGAAGAAACATGGCAGTATATTTACATAGATGTAAAAATAGTATTTATAATTGTCACAACTCTGCAAAACATGTATAACAACAGAGACTCATTGAAAAACATTAAAAATGGAAACAGTCAGAATGGTAAGATTATAGATAATTTCCTTTTTCTTTTTTCCAAAATTTTATATCAGGACAACTTTTCAAAATCTTTTTAAAAGGTATATATTAAGTTACAATAAACCAAACCCGTGCATATAGACAGGCTCCAAACATTATTGAAATGTTTCTTGGGTATGTGGGGAGGCTGGTATAAAGAAAGGGGATCACATAAATGGGGGCAGAGGAGAGAAATAAGAAGATTAAGGCAGAGGAGTGAGGAGCTCAGGGAAGCAACAGCATCCCTTCACCTCCCTAAGGCGTCACTGGGCTTAGGATCCACAGTGGTGGAAGCCTCATGTCACAGCTGATGTTACATGAGGCAGGTGGGGGAGATGGACCACAGGGACCACTCCACCTTGTTTCCTTTACACTGTCCCTGTCCTGGGCCATGACACTGGCATGGCCTTGGGGTATGTGTGCAGTGGAAGGTTTGAATTTAGAATGGTGGCAGGAGATGAGACAACTATGTTTCTTCTGTGCACATATTTGGTTTCACAGACACATTAACCACAGGAGGAGGAGAAAAGGCCACAAGGTGTTGGGTTAGTATGAGTGGGGACAAAGGAACTCTTTTTTTCAACCAAAGAAAGCATCAGTATTGCAAAGACTTTCCGTGATTCCACACCCACCTCGAAAGCCCCCTCTCACCACAGGAAGTGCGCTGATCACTTGAGGAATAAAAGAGACTGAAAGGATCAGTCCCTCAGCCTCTCGCTGCACAGCTCATCAGGACCTCAGCCATGAGACTTCTCATCCTGGCCTTCCTCGGAATCTGCTGTCTTGCTGCATACACTGTGGAAGGTAAGTCAAAAGCTTATTTATGAGATAAGGAGCATCTACATATGCAGGCAGTGGCCACACATTTTGGTTTTGACTCAGGCTTTGACTGGAGTATACTTTTTCCGAGCTAAGCCTCAGGCCTTCCATGTGCAAAATGGGAATAATTTGACTCTAGGAGACTTTATAGATTTCGAAGATAAAACTTGGTTACAATCTGGGCTCCTATTTTTCATAATTGGGTGATTTGGGGTAAATTACTTCACCTCTCTGTGCCTGTGCTTACTTATCTATAAGAAGAATGTAATAACTGATACACTTACCTGGGATTAAAATGAAATAAATCTTATGATCACTTATGAGGTTTCCACACAAGTCCTAACTTCTTGATTAACGTTATTTGTGGAATGCTGATGATGATTGTATATACCTTTGAAGCTTTTGCCTATTTAATATTGATCTTGATAAATTCTCAAAAATTTTGAGAGTTCACAAAGTGGGAATGAGGTAGATGGTTTATGTTCTGAAGCAAAACAATGTTTTCTATTAAAACAAAAATGACTGGTAGCTCATACATTTACACCCAGGAAATCAATTTTACATTAAGTGTGTAAGAGAGTCTGTTATTACTGCTATGAATGTTGTTCCTGCTGATGGTCAATTTCTTGAGTTTATAAGAGACCATAAGTGCTAACAAATATCAACATCTTATATACAATCAAATAAACCTACAAGACATACCCAGATGAGACTTAGTTATACTGAGACTTACCTGAGCATTCTACACATATTTCTTAAAAGATCATTTTTTTCCCAGCTAGTTGGAGTGTATTTCTCCTTGTGTCTCTGGCAACAAGAGGGAATATCCTTTGGGTATAATTAGTGTTTCAGTTAACTCTCCTTTCAACCTCCTAATCCGTAAACTTGTTACTTAGACTAGAATATCTGAACCTGATCATGGATGCCAAGGGTGTCCATAAATAGAGATGGCAATGTCTGGAACTCCCTGAAATTGTGCCCCAAATTTAAAAAATATATATTGATGAAACAAAAACTTTAGGCCAAATGTTGTCTTAACCATGGCTGGCTGGCATTTGTCTGAGAAAACAGGCTGCCATTTGGTAGAAACCCATGTACAGGTAGGGGAAATAAGACTGAGGATGACTGTAGACACTTGGGAATTTCCCTCTTTCACTGCATTCAGAGACAGTTCAGCATTAAAAGTAAGTTGGCAAATGTAGAGGATTAAGAATGTGCAGGCTGGATATTCTGTGATGGAGAGGAGAGCTGAAGAGCAATGGTAGTGAACATCTGGTCAATTTCATGTTTATAAAAAGCCTTCTGATACCAGCAACACTATAGCTCAAACTTCATCATCATTGGCTATTATTTAAGATGCTTTTTTGCTGAATATTTCTCTGAGAAATATTCTCTGAGAATAGTTGTTTCCCTGAGTAGCAAATGCCAGTCTCCAGCTTAGGAGTAAATCAGCACTTAGAAACCCTTTTTAGATTTTAGAAAACCCTTACTATTATTAACTCTCCCAAGATATTTTCCCTTCTCCAATGTAAGATGTTCTCTAAACTTAGAAAGTTTAATCCTCCTGAACCATTTCTATTGAGGATGAGTATTTAATGAACTACTTCCCTTACATATCTCACATTTTACCATTTAAAATGAGGACACCTTTATATATTCAGTCAAAAATGAGCTACCTCTCCCACATTTAGTGTTGCCTTCCCCAAATTACTCTTTAGCAGATCACTCTTTATTTCATTTACAGCACTCTAACATTGATAGTATTAACAATTATATTTTATTTTTGTTTGTTTGGTTTTCTTTACCAGGTGTGGGGACTGAAGTCCTAGACAAGACCATCTGTGTGAGTCTGACTACCCAGCGACTGCCAATTAAAAAACTCAAGACCTACACCATCACGGAGCACTTCATGAAAGCAGTGATGTGAGTTGCCCTCACCCAAATCTGGGCTTGATGGAACACAGTATATAGAAATGCTGCTCTCCTCAGGAAAAATGTCAACAAGGAGGAAAACCTCAACATAGCCAATAGTCTTTCTGTTTTTCCATATGAACCATGTCTTTATGTAGCCCCAAACAATGTTTATGACAAAAAATTGGCAACCAAGTGAAGAATATCACCCTCCTTTCTGCTTTATCTTAGCAGAAGAATCTAACTGGGAACCAGATGAATCATATGCTCAGTCCCGAGGGTTAGGTTTAGAGCTGGCTGGTTCAGATCAGGATTTGACCATAGAGACACACTGGTGTGGGATGCCTCCATTCCCATCCTTCCCCTTCCCTGCCTTTCTCTGCCTTTATGGTGGGCTGGAGTAGAGTGCCATATTTTATCAGTTACCATATCTCGAGGAATAGTGTCAACAACTAGCCTACATGGTACCATTCTCTTTCCAGGATCTCATTTTCAGAATAGTATCTCCTCCCAACACACAATTGCAACTTTACCCCCAAAACTAGGATAAAGAAATCCCCTTTTGTCCAGAAACTAAGATGAGTGTCTTTAGATTTGAAAAAGAAGATGATATGTAATAATTGGACTAGATGACCTCAGATGTCCAGTTTAATTACATCACCTGGTAGCAATGATGAGAAAAGGAGCCTGCAATTTATGCTGAACCAGGGATCTGGGTATTACCTGGAGCTACTTCTCCTTTATGGGAAAATAGATTGCAGAAGAAAGATTTTCATTTATGTTTTCCTGAATCTGAAAAACTGCTTTGTCCAGTCATTTCTGCACAAGATCTCTTATGTATGATCTGATCTTAACTTCTGGTCCCAAGGCTTTGAGGATGTGACTAACTTTGTCTATTTTTTCTTTGCATTGCAGATTTATTACCAGACGTGGCCTTAAAATCTGTGCTGATCCACATGTTGAATGGGTGAAAAAAGCAGTCCGAACAATAGACAAGTCCACCAGGAGAAGTGTGAGCCAGACCAAGCCTACAGGAGCCCAACAATCCAGCAATACAGCTGTGACCCTGAGTGGGTAGTGACCCTCTGGCATCTTGTCCCCTCACTAGCTGTCCCCTCACAGCTCATTTCCCTTTAAAGCTCATGGACTAATTACATTATATTCACCTTTTATAAAAGTGCTGCATGAATCAAATTATTTTTTTATACTTTTTTATGTCTTTCATATTAATTTAGATGCTCTTATTAATAAATATTTATTATTAAGAACAGTCCCAAAGTTTATTCATTACATATTGGGAAAGATAGTACATCATTTGTGTTCTATATCTGTCCTAACTGTACTTCGTTGATGGTATCCATTATGGGAGAGATTTTGGTCAGTGTTTATTAGAGATGAAAGCTATATTCATCATTCTTAGGTTCTAGAGTGAAATGGTTCTCTACACATGAGTCATAGTTGACACCTGTGATAATGACAATTTAATATCTATTTCAACCTGTCTTCATAATGGAGTTCTTTTTTTATGGAATAAGCAAGAAAACCATCCAACAAGTATTTGGTCTCCTTACTGAGGGCTCGCTACTCAAAAAGTGGCTTCATTCAAGTTTGATCTGGAGCAAACACATACCTCTGTGTTTCATTTGATCTCCTGTAAAGGAAAGAAAACAAATATAACTTGCCACTTCTTTCATTTGCCAAAGTAGCAAGGGTTAGACTTTTGATGAAAAGATACTTTATTCAAACAAAAATCAGTTCTCCTAAAATTGGGCAATGATCTCACTGTCTTTCTGTGATTTCCATAATTGTCACTACTCTAGTTATCATACAAGTCATGCTTTTTTTTTTGCCAGTAAGGTTTTAACATCCCAAACTGTCACCTGCAACATTTTTTGAATGTGATCACAATTTGCCGTAAAGTTTTAATTAAAGTTACTTCACCTGATCACTAAACACCCCAGATTCATGTCTTCCTGTTCTTATTAAATTGCTAATTTGACTCATGTTTAAGACTCTACTATCCAAGTAGCTGATGATGTACATGTTCACTACTATCTGACTTTAAATAGTTAAGAACTGATCAGACCTTGATAACTTCAAGGGAAGAGAAAGGACTAACTGTTTTCTAGTCCTAAGGGGACACTCAACAATGTCAAGTATTTTTAGAGTGTTACCTGAGGGCAGTTTGTTGGAATCAGCTTACTTCTAATCTCATCCAACCAGTGAACCACAGAGGAATCCATTAAAACACTGTCTCATAGTGAAAAATTGGGTCATCTACCCTTCCCTATTACTATTTGCCCGCAATAATTTTCAAAGCTGGTTTTGAAGAAAACGCCTGTTTTATGAGGGGTGAAACATAGCAAAGTCAAGTCACAGAAGATGAAAGGAAAGTTTCCTGGATGAACATGTACTTGCATTTCCCAAATGTCTCCCGAACCCTAGAGGTTTTCATGAGATAATAATAATATGACATGTGGAAGGATATGGGTAAACACATTTTACTAACGTGGCACATTATCTAAGGTGGCTACGTGATGCTAAGTGGTTTCAACCAAATAGTGCACATAACTTTTAACTAATTGACTGGGTGTTTTGAATCATTTAGGTAGGACTTGTGTCTACTAACTATAATGCTGTGGTTTAATGGATTTCAATTCAATTCAAAAAGATAATCTAAGAAGAAGAGATCTCAAAATATTAATTTTTTTTTTTTAGTGGCTGGTGACCCCTCTTTTGTGCTCTAGTGTTGTCTTATACTTAACTTTAACCTAAAACTTACCAATTTATATTGAAATTGCTTATTTGCCTGTCTGTGCTTCCCCCACCCCAATCCTGCAGTTAGACTGGAAGCTGCTTGTGTGTATTATTACATAAGGTCCCTAGTGCCTAGCATAGAACTGTGTGTGGGGAGTCAATTGATATTTGTTGGATGAATGGGAGGAATAACATATATTACATTATTTCCTTCATTCTATTCTTTCATATTTCTAAAATTATATATAACACAAAAAACTTTATTAACAGAAAGTTCAATTCAGCAAACATTTTTGGGTACTTGCTATAAGACAGGCACTGTGTTAAGCTTAGTATACATCAAGATAAGTAAAACACCACTTCTGCTCTCCAGGAAATCACAGTCCAGCGGATGATACTATGATTTAAGAAAACCAATTGTAGTTGAGCGTTTGAAACAGGTAGGAATATGGGCATGCTCAAGAGAGAAGGGAATAATTATCCTGAGAATGTTCTCTAAATTTTTTTCTGAATTTATATATAATTATGAATGACTATAATTAATGAGAAATGGAGGATGCATCCTAAGTTGGTTTGAAGAAAGATGTTGTCACGTATTTCTCTCTTCTCTAGGAAATTCTTCCACTGTGATTGTAATATTTGTATTCTATTCTTTCCTAGATATTTGATGTAACAATACAGTGAGTATACAACTGTTACTTCAGGGCTTCCCTGGTGGCGCAGTGGTTGAGAGTCCGCCTGCTGATGCAGGGGACACGGGTTTGTGCCCCGGTACGGGAAGATCCCACATGCCGCAGAGCGGCTGGGCCCGTGAGCCATGGCCGCTGAACCTGCGCATCCGGAGCCTGTGCTCCGCAACGGGAGAGGCCACAACAGTAAGAGGCCCGCGTACTGCAAAAAAACAAAAAACAAACAAAAAAACAAACTGTTACTGCAATTTAATTGGTGAGAAAACAGAGCCACAGAGAGCTTGATTGTCTTGGCTAAGAGCACACAGTTATTGAGAAACTGAGCCTGATCTCAGATAGTGACTTTCTGTGATATCTCAGCCTCAGGAAGGAGAGTGATAATGTACAAGTCTTAGAGTGGGTATGATGTAGGCAATCTCTGAGCAGGGCCACATTATCTCACCAGTCTCAGATTTTTAAAAATAAATTAGAAGTATTTGAAGACTATAACAAGTACTTCCCATTTGACTTTTTCTATGCAGTTATTTAAAAAATATTTTTATTTTATCAAAGTAATACATGAACATGGTCAAAAGTTTAAGTAGTACAAAAGGAGTACTAGTGAAAATGGATAATTCCCTGCCCTATTCTTCCTGTTTTCTAACCTTCCTCCTCACAGACAGCTGCTTTAACTCTTTTAGCTGATGGTTCTTCTGATAGTCACCTTCAAATCACCAATGTTTGGTCACCATTAATTCCTGGGCTATAAATTTTGGGCATTGTTTGTGGCTGCCTTTATGATACATGAGGATTTAGTTCACTTCTTCCATTCTCTACATATAATTATGTTGATATTTTAATTATCTCTGTTTATAGATTTAGGTAATATACCTATCATTTATTTCTTATTTGGTCAACTGTGGACAATACTTCTTGACTTTCCATTTTGTAATATTGTTCTGTTGTCTATAGCAAATACTTAAATAGTTTTTACTATGTAACCAGCACTATTTCATTGATTTGCAAATGTTAAGACATTTAATCACATTATAGACCTCAGTTAAAGGCAAAACACCTAAGACATAAACTATTGGCTTGTGTTGGATAGAGTTCAGATTTGAACCCATGGAAGCCTGGTTCCAAGTTCATGCTCTTGACCACTATGTCATGCTGCCTTCCTCACTTTAGGAGCCAGGTTCCTGAAGACCAAACCATATGTAATACACCCATGAAAAGTCTACTAATACCTACATAATATCTTCATTTAACCAACCTAATTAATTAATTAGCTCGTTCATTCAGTAAGTATTTGTTGAGGGTCTATTATATGCCAGAGGCTGTAACCATAAGCAGAACAAAGCCCCTGCTTTCACAGAGCTTACATTCTGATAAGATGTGCCTTCTATTCCTTACTCCAGGGTATTTATTTATTTATATTTATTTTTTTATATTGAAGTATAGTTGATTTACAATGTTGTGTTAATTACTGCTGTACAGCAAAGTGATTCAGTTTTTTATGTATATGTATATTATATATGTATATATATATTCTTTTTTATATTTTTTTCCATTATGGTTTATCACAGGAGACTGAATATAGTTCTCTGTGCTATACAGTAGGACTTTGTTGTTTATCCATTCTATATATAATAGTTTGCATCTGCTAACCCCAACCTTCCACTTCACCCCAGGATTATTTTATCTACTCACCCAACCAACAGATTCTTACTGAGTGCCTAACATAGTTCAGACACTTTGCTGAGCACTGGAATGCAGTTGTGAAACAAGACACAATCCTCACCTTCAGGGAGCTTACACAACTAAGCAGACAATTTCAACAATACTGTAACCTGTGATGATAGGGGAAGCAGGGAGTGTGAAGTTTGGGCAGACAGGAGCAAACCTGTCCAGGTCTTAGCAGGTGGAGAGGGTCAGGACAGGCTTCCCCTTGAAAATAGCTTTTAACCTGAGACCTAAAGAATGAGTCAGAGTTATCCAGAGGAGTTCAGTGCAATCCAGACAAAGGAACAAGCAACACATGAAAAGACCAGCAGGTGAGAGAAATCCAGATGCATTAAGGAAATGAAAGTAGTTTAATATGACTGAGGGACAAAGCTAAGCTTTGACAACAAAGAGAGTGTGAGCAAAAGGTGAGGTTAGAGAGATGGAGGAGATCACCAATGACTTTGTCTGCCAGATGGAGGAGTTTTACTCCATCCTAAAGGTAGTGGGAAATGACGCTGGCTGCCAGGTGGTAAACGGTGTGCAGAGAGGAAGACAGGAGCTGGGAAGACAGTTGGGAAGTGGCTCTGGGCCTGATAACTTTTGAACTTGGCCTGGCATGCTGTGACACATTTTTTCTTTTCCTCATGGTTTTTTTCTGCTTAGCCCGGGAGCGGGCTAAATGATGCACATTTGTCTAGCTCTGGCTGTGTAGCCCCGCTGTACATGCCAAATGCCTCAGACCAGCAAATCCAATCACTGTTTCTTTGGATGTGGGGAGCCAGGTTTGGGATGGGAAAATATTGCATTTATGGGACTTGCTTTATTATTTACACTTTTTTATTGGCTGAGCTGAGATTGGATCTGTGGAGCTAAGATTGAAGCCAACCACCAAGAGGAAGGAGAAGGCAGGGTTGAGAGGCAATAAACTTGATATCAGTTGGGTTTTAGACATCCACAGACCAATCGTTTTGGGATTTATTCAATTTTCTGAATATTTGTGGAGCACCTGCATACTACAAGGAGCACAGGATCTAGTCTACTATCATAAAGCCCATGATCTCATGGGGAGAAAGTGCAGTCACCAAAGCCATTCCCACTTGAATGTTCCAAACAACTTAGCTCAGGGCTCACCTCTTCTTAGAGACCTTTCTGATGTCCCCAGCCAGGTGACACCCCTCTCATGGGCCCACTCAGCCCCTGGGCTTACCTCTACTTTCATTCATATCACTCTGAAATGCAAATTTATTTTTCTTTACTTTCTATCTTACTTAGTAGTCAGGATAGGGACTGCTAATTTCATCTCTGTGTACCTAGTACCTGGTATAGTGCCTGGCACATCATAGGCTTCCCATAAATTTTTGTGGAATATACACTACATTATACGTATCTGTACCTTAGCAGTTATCATAAAGAGCTATAGGAATGCAGAAGATAGAATATTTAAATCTGTGCTGGGAAAGTTAGGAAAAGCTCTGCAGAAAAGGTGATATAAAAACTATACCTTTAAACCTGAGAAGAAAAATGCCAGGATGAAACAGTAGGGGTGGACACTCCTGCCAGAGGGAACTGTGTGAATGAGAAAGCACAGAGGCAGGTAAATCAAGGCCTGTTCAGGGAAACTGCTCAGTTCTGGGGTGGCTGGGGTATAGAGCTCAGAAAGCACAGAGGAAAGGAAGCCAAGGCTAGATTGAGATCACACAGAGTGCCATGCCAAAGGGTGTGATTTTAAATAGCGGGTCCCAGGGAGCAGCATAATCAGATTTGACTTGGAGGAGGGCAGAAAATGGTTGAGGGTGGAGGGGAATAGTGAAGTGAACACTGAGTCGGGTTGGAAAAGATGGGTCCATGCTGGAGGATATGGTGGCCTGAATTAGGTTGTAGCAGTGAGGGACCTGAGACAGAATTAGAATGGCTTGGTTATCAACTGGATGTGGAGAATAAGTTAGTTGGAGGAGTTGAAACTGTGCTGAGGTTTCCAGCTTGGGTGGATGGTTAAGAAACAGCACAAATGATTGGTAAGATTTTAGTCTAGTTTCTGGTGTGGTTACTAATAGACTCTAAAGAAAATAAATAGTACCAAAGAAGAGATGCAGAGAAGGAGGAGGTCTGAAAGACTAAAAAAACTGATTATCAGCCTTAATACTCAAGTAATTCAGACTGAAAGCCCAAACTACATTTCTATCCCTGTTTGACAGACTATCTTTTCACAAGGATGAGGTAAAAATAAAACTGAGTATCTGTGAAACTTTATGCCCCTTGGGGAAAAAAGGTACACATAAAGGGAATACAGTATCCACTGGGTGAGTCACCAGCGTTATTTTAAGAGGGATTTGTCACATGGCTGTGAGAGGCAGAGAGGAGCAAAGATATGAATCCTTAATGAGAGAAAAAAAGAAATGAGGTGAAAGAAAAGGTTTTGTGTGGGAGTTAGGAGTGCTCAAGCATGACAGCAAGGTGGAGTTTGATGAGAGAAGTCGAGGGAGAAGGTCAAAGGGATTTTTTTTCTTTCTTTGGGAAGAAGTAGTAAAAATTGGGACAGACTCCTGAGAGTGGAAGGCCAGAGCAGTGACCTGGAATTATTATTTTGGAAGCTAGGAAGGAAATTTAGAGGAATCTCTGCTGAGAGAAAGTTGTCCCCCCCCACCGCCACCCCCTCAATCTTTCCAAAAGAAATTTCAATCAAATACAAGTAATATATGTTGATTTCCTTTCACACTGTGTTGCCTAGAGTAATTGCTAAGGCTGTATAATTTGCTTCCTCCTGAAACTTGTGATTTCTCTCATCAAGGTGGAACTGCTGAATGAGATATTTGGGAAGAACTTTCACATTATAGTGTACGGAAACAAAAGGCCACATGACTAGACTGAGATGATCTTAACCAGAAGCAACAGATGCTGTATGAGGGAAGAGTGGATTCCCATTTCTCTGAAACCTGGGTAGGGGAGATGGGTGGGTGGACAGATGGATGGGTGGGTGGACAGATGGATGGGTGAGAGGAGTATTGGCAAATTAACCTGTCATAAGCAGCGGGTGAAAGAGGAGAGAAGAATAGTCATGTGCTCTCTCTCTTTCTCTCTCTCCCCTTCTTACTCTCTGGAGTAGACACTGGTGTGGTAGTAAGAAGTGTAGCTCTGCCTGGTATACATTTGTATACTGGCTTTACCACTTACTATATAGGTGACCATGGGGAAATTCTTCAATTTCTCTGTGCCTTAGGTTGTCTCATTTATAAAATTAGAATAATAATAGTGCTGACTTCATAAGATTATTGCGAGGGTCAAAGCACTTAAAACAGAGCCTGGCACATAGTGAAGACTCAATAAATGATAGTTTTTATTATCCCTAGTGGATAGGTTGGAATGGGAGGTGGTAAAATGGAGGGTAGATAAAAAAGGGAATAGATCAAGCATCTATAAGATTTCCTGTAGGCTTACATTTACTGGTTGATACTTCTGTCTTCACCATTTAGGCAAAACTGGGTTTAATTTTCTATATTTTCTAAATAATTGTATTTAACTCATCAAGTCATAAAGTGTTCTATGGAATATTTGTACCATGAGAGCCTCCATTTAAAAAAAGATACTATAGTCAAATGTATTCAGGAAATGATCATACCATCCTCCTCCTGTTGGAGAATCATGGTGACATAGCTTGTCAAAGTCTCTGAAAAGTACTATGAAAAAGATAGCCATTTAACCTCACTTAGCTCTGTGTGCCAGCTAAGAATTGTCACTTGCCATCTGCCTCTACAAGAATTAAGTCACTAGCCACTGCAGTGCTGACCTTCAACACACTGTGAAAGGAGTTCAGTGTGGAGTTCAATGTGGAGATCAGGAATGAGACACTCTGCTCTGAGAAAAACTGGCAGAACAGGCCTTCAGATAGATATTTTCAGGAGATTTTATGAGCCCAAATTCTTGCATCTTCTCATATCCAGAAAAGCACTAAAATCATTAACAGAGATATCTGCTCCTTGTGACTAGCAGCAAGCCTCTGCCAAAATGTGTGCCTGATTGCATGTTTCCCCTTCACCAAAATCACATATACACTGACCCTCCAACCCCACCTCTTCAGAGCAGTTTCTCAGAGCTATCTGAGAGGCTGTCTCCCAGGCTATAGTCCTTATTTTGCCCCAAATGAAACTTAACTCACAATTCTCATGTTGTGCGGGTTTTTTTTTTTTCTCAGTTGACAGGTGTTTCCTCAAGTTAATCTGAGTACAAAGCTTCTTTCCATATACCATTGATAAATATCCCAAGAACATCTATTGAACATAAATTCCTCAAAAGATTGAAGACCAAAAATCTCTCAGATCCATAATCCCAAAAGAATAAAACCGTAATCCATCAATAGCATCAACACAATTGGAAAAAGGAATCTGCTCCGTGTTCCCTCACTTGTATCTCTGTAACCTGTTGGAGCCTGGAGTCCCATTTTTGGAAATGTCTGATGTTCTGGAGTGTGTTGTGTGGGTGTGCGTGTGTTCATATAAGGTGCTCACAGGCTCTTTGGTTCCTTTATATTGTTAATTAACCAGGTACTGCCTAAAGTATCTACCTACTAGCACTCACTGAATACCTACTATGAATGAGAGGTCATGCTAACTATCAATACTTTGAAGCCAAAGTAGATACGTGAAGGGTTCTAAACTTTCCTCTTTTGGTGGCTTTGCTTATGCACTTCATTGTGCCTGGAGAGTGACATTCTTCCTCCTCTTTCTCTTTCTCCAATCATCAGTGTTCATCTCAGGTACCACTTTCTCTAAGAAGCCTTCCCCTCTCCTTCCAACTGGATCTGATCTGTGGCTTCTCTGAACCCTCAGAACTTTCTTATGACATTCATTTTACTCTGCTATGAGTTGTAGATATTTATGAACTACTTATCCCTCAAAAAATTGGAACCTTTGGCAGGAGGGACTGTATCTTATTTGTCCCTGTATTCTCTGTAGCACCAACAACAGTGCTTTCCCATCCTCTGAGCTCAACATATAGCTGCTGAATTAGAACTATTAAAAGAAACATAAGGCATAGTCGCCATCACTTAAGGTACTTAGTATGTGGTTGTGGAGATAGTACCTACACATGAGGATGTAATAACAACAGAAGATAGAGGTGAATGATAATTGCCTAGTTAATGGAATGGATGGAAGATGACAGTATGTTTCTTTCAAAGAATAAACTCCACTTGACTGGCAAGGCTGCCTGACATTCTGTATTGGGTGCAATCTTGAGGCTATTTCCTGGCTCAGTGGAAGGAGTGCTGTGATCAGTTACTGATGTCTGCCTTGTGTTATAAACTCACTAGTGGTGGCATGCATTTAGATGATTTGATAATGCTGGTAAGGTCAATGGTGTACGGGTTTCAGAGAAAGTGCAGGTTACTGTGTGTTGACTGCAGTAAGTCAACAAAAGCTTGTATGGGTAAAAAGACTTCAACTTGGCCATGGAAGATGAGTAGCATTTAAAAGCCAAAGAAGAGGAGTACGATGGGTGGCTGAGACCATCTGGATAGTCTGTATATGTGACTGAACCTCATTAAAGCCTTTATATACATTTTAAGATTCTGGCGGGCAGTGCGGAGGTCTGCTCATCTTGCAGTGCCCAAGACAATCCTGCTGTGTGGCTGACAGGGTCTTGGTGCTCTGGCCGGGTGTCAGGCCTGAGTCTCTGAGATGGGAGAGCAGAATTCAGCACATTGATCCACCAGAGACCTCCCGGCACCATGTAATATCAAACAGTGAAAGCTCTCTCAAAGATCTCCATCTCAATGCAAAGATCTCCAGCTCCAGCTCCACTCAATGATCAGCAAGCTACAGTGCTGGACACCCTATGCCAAACAACTAGCAAGACAGGAACACAACCCCACCCATTAGCAGAGAGGATGCCTAAAATCATAATAAGTTCACAGACACACCAAAACTCATTATGGGACATGGCCCTGCCCATCAGACAGATAAGATCCAGCCTCATCCACCAGAAAACAGGAACAAGTACCCTCCACCAGGAAGCCTACACAACCCACTGAACCAACCTTAGCCACTGGGAGCAGACACCAAAAACCATGGGAACTATGAGCCTGCAGCCTGTGAAAAGGAGACCCCAAACACAGTAAATTAAGCAAAATGAGAAGACAGAGAAATACACAGCAGATGAAGGAGCAACGTAAAAACCCACCAGACCAAACAAATGAAGAGGAAGTAGGCAACCTACCTGAAAAAGAATTCAGAATAATGATAGTAAAGATGATCCAAAATCTTGTAAATAGAATGGAGAAAACAGAAGAAACATTTAACAAGGACGTTGAAGAACTAAAGAGAAAACAAACAATGAAGAACAACACAATAAATGAAATTAAAAATTCTCTAGAAGGAATCAATAGCAGAATAACTGAGGTGGAAAAACGGATAAGTGACCTGGAAGATAAAACATTGGAAATAACTACCACAGAGAAGAATAAAGAAAAAAGAATGAAAAGAATTGAGGACAGTCTCAGAGACCTCTGGGACAACATTAAACATGCCAACATCCAAACAGTAGGGGTTCCAGAAGAAGAAGATAAAAAGAAAGGGACTGAGAAAATATTTGAAGAGTTTATAGTTGAAAACATCCCTAATATGGGAAAGGAAATAGTCAATCAAGTCCAGGAAGAACGGAGAGTCCCATACAGGATAAATCCAAGGAGAAACATGCCAAGACACATATTAATCAAACAGTCAAAAATTAAATACAAAGAAAAAATACTAAAAGCAGCAAGGGAGGGCTTCCCTGGTGGTGCAGTGGTTGAGAGCTCACCTGCTGATGCAGGGGACACGGGTTCATGCCCCGGTCCGGGAAGATCCCGCATGCCGCGGAGTGGCTGGGCCCATGAGCCATGGCCACTGAGCCTGTGCGTCTGGAGCCTGTGCTCCGCAATGGGAGAGGCCACAACAGTGAGAGGCCCACGTACCGCAAAAACAAAACAAAACAAATCAAAAATAATAAAATAAAATAAAATAAAAGCAGCAAGGGAAAAACAACAAATGACAGACAAGGGAATCCCCATAAGGTTAACAACTGATAATTCAGCAGAAACTCTGCAAACCAGAAGGGAGTGGCAGGATATATTTAAAGTGATGAAAGGGAAAAACCTACAACCAAGGTTATTCTATCCAGCAAGGATCTCATTCAGATTCGATGGAGAAATTAGAACATTTACAAACAAGCAAAAGCTAAGAGAATTCAGCACAAACAAACCAACTCTAAAACAAAGACTGAAGGAATTTCTCTAGGCAGGAAACACAAGAGAAGGGAAAAACTTACAATAACAAACACAAAACAATTAAGAAAATGGTCGAAGGAACACACATATCAATAACTATCTTAAGTGTAAATGGATTAAATGTTCCAACCAAAAGACATAGACTGGCTGAATGGATACAAAACCAAGACCTGTATATATGCTGTCTACAAGAGACTCACTTCAGACCTAGGGACATATACAGACTGAGAGTGAGGGAATGGAAAAATATATTCCATGCAAATGGAAATCAAAAGAAAGCTGGAGTAGCAATTCTCATATTAGACAAAATAGACTTTAAAGTAAAGACTATTACAAGAGACAAAGAAGGACATTACATAATGATCAAGGGATCAATCCAAGAAGAAGATATAACAATTGTAAATATTTATGCACCCAACATAGGAGCATCTCAGTACATAAGGCAAACGCTAACAGCCATAAAAGGGGAAATCAACAGTAACACAATCACAGTAGGGGACATTAACATCCCAATTTCGCCAATGGACAGATCATCCAAAATGAAAATAAATAAGGAAAAACAAGCTTTAAATGATACATTAAACAAGATGGACTTAATTGATATTTATAGGACACTCGACCCAAAAACAACAGAATACACTTTCTTCTCAAGTGCTCATGGAACGTTCTCCAGGACAGATCATATCTTGGGTTGCAAATCAAGCCTTGGTAAATTTTTAAAAAATGAAATTGTATCAAGTACCTTTTCCAACCACAACGCTATTACACTAGATATCAATTACAGGAAAAAATCTGTGAAAAATTCAAACACATGGAGGCTAAACAATACACTACTTAATAACCAAGAGATCACTGAAGAAATCAAAGAAGAAATCAAAAAATACCTAGAAACAAATGACAATGAAAACACGATGACCCAAAACTTACGGGATGCAGCAAAAGCAGTTCTAAGAGGGAAGTTTATAGCAATACAATTCTATCTCAGGAAACAAGAAACATCTCCAACCTAAACTAAAATAATTAGAGAAAGAAGAACAAAAAAGGCCAAAGTTAGCAGAAGGAAAGAAATCATAAAGATCATATCAGAAATAAATGAAAAAGAAATGAAGGAAGCAATAGCAACAATAATAAAACTAAAAGCTGGTTCTTTGAGAAGATAAACAAAATTGATAAACTACTAGCCAGACTCATCAGGAAAAAAAGGGAGAACACTAATCAATAGAATTAGAAATGAAAAAGGAGAAGTAACAACTGACACTGCAGAAATACAAAGGATCATGAGAGATTATTACAAGCAACTATATGCCAATAAAATGGACAACCTAGAAGATATGGACAAATTCTTAGGAAAGTACAATCTCCCGAGACTGAACCAGGAAGAAATAGAAAATATAAACAGACCAATCACAAGCACTGAAATTGAAACTGTGATTAAAATCTTCCAACAAACAAAAGCCCAGGACCAGAAGGCATCACAGGCGAATTCTATCAAACATCTAGAGAAGAGCTAACACCTATCCTTCTAAAACTCTTCCAAAATATAGCAGAGGGAGGAACACTCCCAAACTCATTCTATGAGGCCACCATCACCCTGATACCAAAACCAACAAAGATGTCACAAAAAAAGAAAACTACAGACCAATATCACTGGCAAACATAGATGCAAAAATCCTAAACAAAATACTAGCAAACAGAATCCAACAGCACCTTAAAGGGGTCATATACCATGATTAAGTGGGGTTTATCCCAAGAATGCAAGGATTCTTCAATATATGCAAATCACTCAATGTTATACACCATATTAACAAATTGAAGGAGAAAAACCATACAATCATCTCAATAGATGCAGAAAAAGCTTTTGACAAAATTCAACACCGATTTATGACAAAAAACCTCCAGAAAGTAAGCATATAGGGAACTTACCTGAACATGATAAAAGCCATATATGACAAACCCACAGCCAACATCGTTCTCAATGGTGAAAAACTGAAATCATTTCCACTAAGATCATGAACAAGACAATGTTGCCCACTCTCACCACTATTATTCAACATAGTTTAGGAAGTTTTAGCCACAGCAATCAGAGAAGAAAAAGAAATAAAAGGAATCCAAATCAGAAATGAAGTAAAACTGTCAGTGTTTGCATATGACATGATACTATACATAGAGAATCCCAAAGATGCTACCAGAAAACTACTAGAGCTAATCAATGAATTTGGTAAAGTAGCAGGATACAAAATTAATGCAGAGAAATCTCTTGCATTCCTATACACTAATGATGAACAATCTGAAAGAGGAATTGAGGATACATTCCCATTTACCATTGCAACAAAATGAATAAAATACCTAGGAATAACCCTACCGAAGGAGACAAAAGAACTGTATGCAGAAACGTATGACACTGATTAAAGAAGTTAAAGGTGATACAAACAGAGGGAGATATATACCATGTTCTTGGATTAGAAGAATTGATATTGTGAAAATGACTATACTACCCAAAGCAATCTACAGATTCAGTGCAATCCCTAACAAATTATCAATGGCAGTTTTTACAGAACTGGAATAAAAAATCTTAAAATTTGTATGGAGACACAAAAGACCCCGAATAGCTAAAGCAGTGTTGAAAAAGAAAAATGGACCTAGAGGAATCAGGCTCCCTGACTTCAGACTATACTACAAAGCTACAGTAATCAAGATCGTATGGTAGTGGTGCAAAAACAGAAATATAGATCAAGGGAACAGCATAGAAAGTTCAGAGGTAAACCCATGAAGATATGGTCACATTATCTTTGATAAAAGGAGGCAAGAATATACAATGGAGACAAGGCAGTCTCTTCAATAAGTGGTGCTGGGAAAACTGGACAGCTACATGTAAATGAATGAAATTAGAACACTCCCTAACACCATACACAAAAATAAACTCAAAATGGATTAAAGACCTAAATGTAAGGCCAGACACTATCAAACTCTTAGAGGAAAACATAGGAAAAAATTTAAAAAATTAAAAAAAACAAAAAAACAAAAAAAAAACATAGGAAGACCACTCTATGACATACATCACAATAAGGTCCTTTTTGACCCACTTCCTAGAGAAATGGAAATAAAAACAAAAATAAATAAATGGAACCTAATGAAACTTAAACACTTTTGTACAGCAAAGGAAACCATAAACAAGACGAAAAGGCAACCCTTAGAATGGGAGAAAATATTTGGAAACGAAGCAACTGACAAAGGATTAATCTCCAAAGTATACAGGCAGCTCATCCAGCTCATTGTGAAATAAACAAGCAAGCCAATCCCAAAATGGGCAGAAGACCTAAATAGACATTTCTCCAAAGAAGATATACAGATTGCCAACAAATACATGAAAGGATGCTCAACATCACTAATCATTAGAGAAATGCAAATCAAAAGTACAATGAGGTATCACCTCACACTGGTCAGAATGGCCATGATCAAAAAATCTACAAACAATAAATGCTGGAGAGGGTGTGGAGAAAAGGGAACCCTCTTACACTGTTGATGGGAATGTAAATTGATACAGCCACTATGGAGAACAGTATGGAGGTTCCTTAAAAAACTAAAAATAGAACTACCATATGGCTCAGCAATCCCACTAATGGGCATATGCACTGAAGAAACCATAGTTCAAAAAGAGTCATGTATCACAATGTTCACTGCATCTGTATTTACAATATTCAGGACATGGAAGCAACCTTAGTGTCCATCAACAGATGAATGGATAAAGAAGATGTGGCACTTATATACAATGGAATATTACTCAGCCATAAAAAGAAATGAAGCTGAGTTATTTGTAGTGAGGTGGGTGGACCTAGAGACTGTCATACAGAGTGAAGTTAGTCAGAAAGAGATAAACAGGTACCGTATGCTAGCACATATACATGGAATGTAAAAAAAAAATGTTTCTGAAGAACCTAGTGCAGGATAGGAGTAAAGATGCAGGTGTAGAGAATGGACTTGAGGACATGGGGAACGGGAAGGGAAAGCTGGGATGAAGTGAGAGAGTGGCATGGACATATATACACTACCAAATGTAAAATAGATAGCTAGTGGGAAGCAGCCACATAGCACAGGGAGATCAGCTCAGTCCTTTGTGTCCACCTAGAGGGGTGGGTTAGGAAGACGTAAGAATGAGGAGATATTGGGATATATGTTTATGTATATCTGATTCACTTAGTTATACAGCAGAAACTAACACACCATTGTAAGGCAATTATACTCATATAGAGTTGTTAAAAAAAAAAAAAAGGAGCTCTTTTTCGTGGCGCCTCGGAGGCGGTCGGCTGCTTCAGAATGAAGCTGAACATCTCTTTCCCGGCCACTGGCTGCCAGAAACTCATTGAAGTGGACGATGAACGAAAACTTCGTACCTTTTATGAGAAGCGTATGGCCACAGAAGTTGCTGCTGACGCTCTGGGTGAAGAATGGAAGGGTTATGTGGTCCGAATCAGTGGTGGGAATGACAAACAGGGTTTCCCCATGAAGCAGGGTGTCTTGACCCATGGCCGAGTCCGCCTGCTACTGAGTAAGGGGCATTCCTGTTACAGACCAAGGAGGACTGGAGAAAGAAAGCGCAAATCTGTACGGGGTTGCATTGTGGATGCCAATCTGAGCGTTCTCAATTTGGTCATTGTAAAAAAAGGGGAGAAGGATATTCCTGGACTCACTGATACTACTGTGCCTCGTCGCCTGGGGCCCAAAAGAGCTAGCAGAATCCGCAAACTTTTCAATCTCTCTAAAGAAGATGATGTCCGCCAGTATGTTGTGAGAAAGCCCCTAAATAAAGAAGGTAAGAAACCTAGGACCAAAGCACCCAAGATTCAGCGTCTTGTTACCCCACGAGTTCTGCAACACAAACGTCGGCGAATTGCTCTGAAGAAACAGCGTACTAAGAAAAACAAGGAAGAGGCTGCAGAATATGCTAAACTTTTGGCCAAGAGAATGAAGGAGGCCAAAGAAAAACGCCAGGAACAGATTGCCAAGAGACGGAGGCTGTCCTCTCTGAGAGCTTCTACTTCTAAGTCTGAGTCCAGTCAAAAATGAGATGTTCTGGGCCTCCCTGGTGGCGCAGTGGTTGAGAGTCCGCCTGCCGATGCAGGGGATACGGGTTCGTGCCCCGGTCTGGGAGGATCCCATATGCCGCGGAGCGGCTGGGCCCGTGAGCCACGGCCGCTGGGCCTGCGCATCCGGAGCCTGTGCTCCGCAACGGGAGAGGCCACAACAGTGAGAGGCCCGCATACCGCAAAAAGAATAGAAAAAAATAAAATAAAATAAAAATGAGATGTTCTAAGAGTAACAAATAAATAAGATCAGACATCACAAAAAAAAAAAAAAAAAAAAAGGAGAGCAATGATGTAAGCAAAAAGGAGTGGAGGTATAACAGACCAAGATATTTTTGTTGGTTATTTGATTAATTTGCCTCTCCCATTAGACTATAAGCTCTTTTAAGGTAAGGCTGATTTTTGCTCCACTCAGGACTTTATATCAGTGTCTGGCTGAGTGCCTGGGACAAAGCAAACACTCAACAAATATGTGCTAGGTAAGTAGGGAGTATAGCCAGGAGATGAGTAGGAAAGGAGAAAGGAGAAGCGGTGAAGGATACACAAAAATGTGACTTAGGAAATATTCTTGAAGCTGAAGAATTAACTTTATTTTGTAGTCATTTTGAAGAGTTGGAATTTTTTAGGGGACACCTTGAGTTCCATTGGGATCTCAGTGGTATTTGGGTAATATATCACAACCAAATTAATATACTTTATTTAGAAACATTTTCCATGATGGGCCTCTTCACAGTATCATATACCTGTACCTTCACCAGTAGGAGATGCAAGTCCCAATGAGTTGTGGACATCTAAGCAAATCTCTGGGGCTGTTCAGCTGAGATTGAGTATCCTGTGTGCCTCAGGTGTTCCATGGACAGACTACTGTCTCCTCCCACAGACCAACAGACCATTTGTGAGTGGGCTGCAGACCAAGGCCACACAGTCATGAGCAGAGAAACCTGTAGCATGAATACTGTTCTCTGTCCTCCTGGTACCACTAAGGGCAGTTCCATTTGGGAAGAAGATTCATTTCATACCTTAGGATAACTACAGGAAAGAGCTGTACTTTTGGCCTTTGAGGCATAGCCACATCAAAGTAAGTTGAGAGAAAAAATGGTTATTTACATGTAAGCCATTAACTTTCCACCTGGACTAAATATAGGCCTTAGTGTTCGTTCTTCATTGTAAAGAGAATAGGCAAACTGATTATTAGTGTAGTGTCGTGATTGTTTTAATTATTTTCTGTGATTATTTTTGTCCCTTGATTGGAATTCCCCAACTTATTATCTCATTATAGTATTCAAATTTTGTGGGATGTTTGGAAACAATTGTCTTGGGTCAATTCCAAGGAATTGAAGGAATCAAGATTATTTAAATATTTTGATTGACAACAGCAAAGGAACATAATGGTGAGATTGGCTGCATTTTATCGAGACCAACAATCCTTTGATATTTGTTAAAGGAATCATGTTTTGTATGTTTGGATTGAAACTTATATTTATAGGATTGAATGTGAGTATACTAAAAAGTTTACATTCCATATAATAGATTCATAATGTTTAGTAAAGAAGACATTGGAGATGAACGTTAAATTAAAAAATGAGTTACTTAGTGCAGCTGAGGTTGTTTCTTGATCTGCATAGTGAATACACTCATGTGTTCAGATCATTAAATTCTCTTAGCTGTTAACTTATGTGTATTTTTTGATATGTGTGTTATACTTCAATAAAAATTTGAAAGAAGTCATTGCTTAGTTAGCTCTCTCTTCATCATGTTTAAGGCTGGAATCCATTAAGAACACAGCAGAGTTAAATTTGACAAAATACAGAGGTAGCAGATTATTTGAAAGTTGGAAGATTTAGGGTGGCTAGTAATGTAGGAAGATAGCTTATTTCTCACCACATTCACCTTGAAAAATTAATTTCATAGAGTTGATATAATATTAATCATAATCACCTGTGTGTTTCCAATAATGAATAACTTCATGGCTAAAGGTGAAAGATTAAGAGTTTGGAAATCTTTTTCCTCTTAACCAATGAAGTGTTTCTCCATCTATCTTGTCAAAATCAAGATCAACAAGCAGAGGAAAACTACATAAAAATGAAAAGATCCCAGTACACCCTTGATGTACACCCTTGGCACATTATCTTGATGCCTTGAAAATAAGAAACAACACAAAATATTTCTGTTTACATATGTCCTTTTAGGAACATTTTTACTTGCATTATTCACTGGAGCTGTAGTCAACTCTTCAAAATGACTACAAGATAAAGTTAAATCTTCAGCCTCAAGAACACTTCCTGTCATGCTCTCATTGTCCCAGGCATCACTTTTCCTTTTTGTTCCTTTCTTTTCTCTTTGACACTAACTAATATCCTCAGAGCATCCTGGAGTCATCACTGTGTCCACAAGTACATCTGTATATTGGGAAGATTTCTAAGCTATAAAGGAAGAGATAGAAAGAAGGAAACATTAAAACAAAGTCTCTTGGCATTGAAATGAGCTTAGATGTAAATAAGTAGTTTATCCTTTCCTTGATTACATTTTATGCATACAACTTTTGAAAAAACCCACAATTTAAAAAGGTACGGCTATCCTGTGATTACACTAATATAGCATACAGATTGCTATGAAGACGTGTAGTAAGTGTATTTGCTCTGGAGGAAGAGAGAGATTGTGATGGATTGCTGTCATTTGTCTTACATATTCCTACCCTTCTAATCTTGACGTTAAATTGGAGTTATGTAAGCGTTGGGATTTTTAATTTTTCTGAAATGTGTTTACTTCAGCTTATGGAACAAGGGGGTTGAATTCTTTAAAACTGAAGCAAATGTGAAGAAGCCAAGATATTGCAGCAACATCTCTTACTTTTGTATTACACAGATCTTGCTGACGTACAAAGACTCAAGGAATTCAGCATGGTGATTAAGACCGTTAACTCTGATTTAAGAGGACCAGAATAAATAAAACTTTGTTCTATGGAATGTGATTTAACTCCTTTTCTTGGGAGGCTCTCTTGGTTGGAGTCAGGCAGCCCCAGCCTTGAATTCCAGCTTATGTGATCAGTGTCTGTATGACCTTTGATAAATGCCTAAATCTCATGAGCTTCATTGTTTTCCTCTGTAAGTGACCTAGGTCACATGGTGTTTGTGGGACTCAAATGAGATTCAGCGATGAACAAAATAGACAAGAGACTATATGCTTGTTTTCATTGAGCTTCCTTTCTAGGCAGGGTGGTGAGGAGACCACACACACATACACACACACACCAATCAAAATGTGTAAAAAGATGATAAGTGCTATAAAAAAATAAAGCGGATAAGAGGATAGTAATGATATGAGGGGACAGGGAATGAGTAACGGTGTTCTCCTTTAAATATGATGTAGTCAGGGATGTCTTCTTTGATAAGATTCAGGAGACCCAAGTGAAGTGAGAGTGGCAATGAAGATACCTCAAGAAAAAATATTACAGGCAGGGTGAAGGGTTAATGCAAAGGCCCTGAGGCAGGAGTATGACTGATGTGTTGAAGAGCATCAAGAAGACCTGTGTGGCTGGGACTGAAGAATGAGAAGGGAATAATAGAAGGAGAGTCAGGGACCTCACAGAGCAGAGCATGCAGCACATCGTTGGCCATAGAAGGAATTTGGATTTTATTCTGAGCAGAATGAGGAGCCATTAGAGATTTTTGAGCAGAGCCCTTATGCAATTTGTTTTTTATTTTGAAAGAATTCTTCTGTCAGTTGTGTAAAGACTAGATTCTAAAGGGTGGAAACAGATTCCTGTTAAGCTTTTAAAGTAATTTACGCAAGAGATAGTGGCTGCATGGTCAGTAGGAGAGGTAGTAAAAAAATGGTCATACTTCAGATTTTTTTCCCATATTTTTAACATCTTTGTTGAGGTATCATTTATATACCATGAATTTCATCCATTTAAAATGTATAATTTTTATAAAAAATTATAGATTTGTGCAAGCATCACCACAATTCAGTTTTAGAACATTTCCATCATTCCCAAAAGATCCCTCATTGCCATTTGCATTTAATTCCTGCTCCCACTCCCAGTTCCAGGCAACCACTAATATGCTTTCTGTCTTTATGGATTTGCCTTTCCTGGACATTTCATATAAATGAAATCATACAATATGTAGTCTTTTGCATCTTGCTTTTTTCACTTAACATTGAGCTTTTGAGGTTCATCTATGTTGTAGCATGGAACAGTAGTCTATTCCTTTTCATCGCTGAATAGTATTCCACTGAATGAATATATCACATTTTGTTTATTCAACAGTTGATGGACATTAGTCATTACTTAATGACTAATATGAATAATACATCTTTGAATATTTATACATGAGTCTTTGTGTGGACGTATGCTTTCATCTTTCTTGAATAGATACCTAGGAGTGGAATTGCTGGATCTTATTGTAAGTTTATATCCAACATTTTAAGGAAGTGAAAAACAATTTTCCAAAGTGACTGTGCCATTATATATTACCATTAAATTATGTGTGGGGATTCAGGTTTCTCCATATCCTCACCAAAACTTATCATCTTTTTTATTGTAGCTATTCTAGTAGATATGATGTAGTATCTTGTCATTTTAATTTGCATGTCCCTAATGACTAATGATATTGAACATATTTTCAGGCAATTATTGGCCATTTGTATATCTTCTCTAATAAATTGCCTATTCAAATCTTCTACTGAGTTTTTAAGTGGTTTACTTTCTTCCTTGTTATTGAGTTATAAGTGTGCTTCATATATTTGGGACGCAAGACCTTTGTCATATTTATGCTCTACGAATATTTTCTCCTAATCTGTGGCTTGTCTTTTAATTTCTTAAAGTATCTTTTGAACCATAAAAGTTTTAAACTTTGATAAGGTCCTACTTATTATTTTTTATGGATTGTGCTTTTGATTTCACATCTAAGAACTTTGGGTTCTTTTTAAAGGTAAATCTAATAGGATTTGATGATGGATTGCATGTTGGGTATAAAAGAAAAGAAGAGTCAAAGATGACTGATCCTTTTGTTCTGGGCAATCAGAAAAAGTTTCCATTTATTGAGTGAATAAAGACTGGAGAAAGAAAAAGTTAGGGAGTGGGAATCACAGGTTGTTTTAACCAAGTTAGATTTAAGGTTTTTATTAGACATCCAAGTAAGGATGTAAAGGAGACAGATTTAGAAGCTTAGAGTTCAGCTGTTTGAGATAAAACTTCGAGTCATCTTCATAAATATGGTATTTAAAACCATGGTCCGTGTGATGTTACTTAAGGAGTGAATGTGAGTAGAGAAGAAAAGACTTCCAAGGACTGACTTTTGGAGGACTTAAAATAATAGCAGTCAGGGAGAAGGGAAGAACTCAGAGTGGAGATTGAGAAGGGGCGTCAAGTATGTCAGATGAACCATGAGAGTGGTGCTCTGGGGGACATGTGAAGAAGCAGTTTCAAGAAGGGGTGAGTGACTAGTCAAAGTGTGCAGATACATGAGGGCAATAAAACTGAAAATTGGTTAATGGATTTGGCAACATGGAGGTGGCTGGTGTTATTGGTAAGAACAATATAAATGGAGTAATGAGGACTCAATCTGACCAGAACAGTGAAAGGGAGAATGGAAGGAGAGAAAGTGGAGAGTGTGGTTAGGAACAACTCTTAGCCATAAGGAAGAGATTAGCCATAATGAATAGCACAAAAATGGATGGTAGCTGGAGGGAAATGTAGCACCAAGGGAGGTACTACATTCCTTCCCTCCCTCCCTCTCTCCCTCCCTTCCTTCCTTCCTTCCTCTCTCCTTCCCTCCCTCCCTCCTTCCTTCCTCTCTTCCTCTTCTCCTTTCTTCTTTTCCTCCTTTCTTCCCTTCCTCCCTTTCTCTCTCTCTCTTTTTCTTAAATTTGGGAGATATTACAACAGAAAGGAAAAAATTAATGCAGGAGAGAGAGGAGATAATTTCAGAAGTGAGATTCCTGAGAATGTGAGAGCTAAGTTCCAGTGAACAAGTGTCCATAAAAAGGAACATGGATGGTTGATCCATTGTAGATGAAAAAAGGTAGGGTGTATAAGGACCATTGTATATGGGTTGGCAGATTTGGTGATGGGAGTGTGGGGAAGCTTGCTTCTGATTGGTCTTATTTTTTTCATGGCCACCAGCTGAGATGAGAAAGGAAGGGAAAGATACTGTTAGTTTGAGGACAGAAAAGAAAACATAAAGTTGACATTTAGAAGAGTAGAAGAGTTACTAGACTAGAGAAATATGATGAGATTGAAGGAGTGAAAAAGAAGTAAAGGAGTTTTGGTGTATATAAGGGAGTGACAGCAATGATGGACTATAGAATCTAAGCTGGAAGAGAGGTAAGTGAGTACCTTAGGAAGTGATAGCCAGTGGAGAGGTAGTTAAGTCACTACATTTGGGGTCATAGTGGAGTGGGGTGAAAGAAATTTTGGAATCAGGATACTAGAATGAATGAGATACAAAGATAGGTTATGATGGTCAGGAAACCAGCATAATGGATGAGATGTCAGAATTAGGTGATGACAGTATCTAGGGTATGGTCATGGGCGTAAGAGTCTCAGGTATGGTGTCAAATATGGGAGGAGAGCAGGTCAGTATTTGAGAAAATAGTCCACATGGGTATTGAAATCAGCAAGAACTATATAGCACAAGACACAGAGAGACAAGCGCTGGGTGTGAACATTTTCAAGTACTGAATGTTGGGATTCTTTAATTCTGGAGAGGACTGCAACAAAGAGAGGTATCTGGTAGTATTGTCTCATGATCTTATCTTCAGAGTCTCTGTGTAGAGAAAAATAGAGGTGAGGGAGAAATAGTGGTTTGGAAGCAGCAATAAAATGCAAGAAGGATGCTTAGAATCTGTCTCCAGACCAGCTGCATTTGTAGTACAGCAGTCAAAACGGCCATCGTGTGCCTGGTACAGAGCAGGTAATCCAAGAATGTCAGTTACTTTTTCATAGTCAGCGGCAGAGGTTTTCAAAACCTGCATGTCTTACTTTTTAAATTAATTGTTATTTGGCTTAAAGTCTGTAGTGGCTTGGAATTTTCAGTACTCTAACTTCACTTTTAAGGCATATTAATGTTTTGGTTTGTCTTAAATGGTCCTAAAAGTTTCTTGGAACACAGTGAAAGACATACACACACCCTCAAGAATACTCAAAAAGCAACTGAAAATGTCACTGTCCCTCAGAGTTACACATTTTGGAGGTAAAATGGTGGCTGAAGTTAGTTGCCTTTCTTTGGTTATGAACTTGTATTTTCTCTGTGTGAAATTGTATAATTGTTAGAGGGATTAAAAACCCATGAATAAGGCTCTTTTTTTTTTCTGTATCTGCTAGTACTCAAGCATCATCAGCTTTTTAGTTCTAATGTAGTCCCAGTAGCATGAATCCTGACTCTTGACCTGTACCTGTTAATGCAGCACCCAAACCCCTTACAAAGTCCCTCTGACTCCCCAAGAGGTCTCTTACAACTTCCATAAGTCCTACTCCTACCTTGCTGGGGCCTCTGTTGCTGTAGGAGCTCATCTGCCCTTCTAGCCAGTAGAGCTGCTCATCCAGGGTGTTGAGGTGTGTGTTCTGACCTGAGTCCTGTCTCTTGCTTGTCTCTGTCACCCCGTGGTGTAGGTGACTTACCTGGGCGCATGATGCTCTTTGGCTGTAAGAGTGAGAATGTGTACTCCTTCTAGTTATGGGTAATTGGGAATGGGGAGGATCCCGCAAAAGGATTGCTTGGTCCCTGAAGTGTTAAAAAGAGGGTAAACTTGCAGCAGGTTCGTGAAACCCCTTTTCCCCTAGATCTCATACATGCCTATCAGGGTGGCTGAGTTAAGACAGGGTCCAAGCGCCAGTTCTCACAAAGAATGTGGAAGCCGTGACTCCCCTCCCATTCGGAGCGTCTAGTCATCACAAAGATCCCCCTCTTTTTTTTCAATTTCAGACTCCGTCCCAGTTTTCTGCAATCTCACTGCAACCCAACTTCAGGGACAGCCTTCTCCCCACAACCTCCAAACAAAGGAGGTGTGTTTTTTTTTTGGTTTTTTTTTTTAACAATTTTTGCATATACCTCAGTGCCAATTATACAGCCACTATAAGTTTGTTCTTTTTTCTCTCAATTCCTGTCTTTACCCCTTTTCCAGGCTCCTTGGCATTTTCATGAATTACTGGATGCAAGTACATGCTTAGAGGGAGGGGCGCTGTCATGTCCAAAAATGAGGTACACTTGCAGACATCCCATTGTGCCTCTGTTCTATCAGATCAGATGATAGATCTTGATCTAAGCACAAACCCACGATCAGATTAAAAAAATTATAATACTAGTATAGGGACCTTTGCAGAGAATGGGCTGAACATAGGACCATTCCATTTTCTATCACTGTTGATTCAACTGGGCTATAGTCAATTTATTCCATCTGATATAAACCACAGCATTTTTTTTCAATGTGTGCCTCATTTACCATACTCCCAGTCAGTTCTGTATATCCCAATACTCACAATTATTAGATGGTTTTAAAGTATTTTTTTCTCTCAGGCACTTACAATTTCATTCCCCCCCCAAACATAAAAGGCAAAATGTATGATACTAATAATAAACATAGAGAACACAAAAAAGTAAAAAGGAGAAAACAAAAACCTACAATCTTACCATCCATAGGTGTCATGGAGTTGTTACTATTTCTATCGTGCTTTCCACTCCGCCCCTATGATTTTTTAAAAAATTGTGATTACATATAATTTTGTGCCTTGCTCTGAGAATATAAATGCCATAACCAAAGATTTCTTTAAGATCTTATAGTTGATTAATTTGATTGAAAGCAATAAACAAGATAAAGTAAAATTACAGTACAGCTAATACAAAGTATCCACAACTACTGGTATTTTTTGAAGTAATTCTGGAAGGTTCTTTCAGAGACTGACCCCTTCCTAGCCTACATCCTCATCTCCAGCCCCAAGGAAAAGAAAAACAATAAAACAGAAAATGTAACTTGACATTTTCAATTTCTGTCCTGCCTCAGTATAATAGGAGCTTTTCACCTTCACTTCCAGTGAGTAAGTGGCCAGTTGCTATGATTGGTAGATTCCATTATGACCCTGAGATGTTGGGAAAAGGGACAAATCACAAATGCCACTCAATAACTCCAATGTTAGTGAGATTTTTATCTCTACCCAGGAGATGTCTGAAAATGATCTATGGGTGATTTGAACTGAGCTGGCCAGCTCCTATTTCAAAAGAATTGAAAAAAGGGGATTTATGATGACACTGCCTATTTTCCAGACCAATGTTCACAAGTATGCTTCAGAGAGCAGGTTGGTCCTGCTGCTATTTCATGCCGCTGGCAGGACCTTGCCTTCCACAAGGCAGAATCACTTCATGTTGGAAATTAGCTCACCAACTTGGTTTTGGCAAGGAAGACAGACACATAAATCTGATGTAGTAAAGGATACAGTAATGTGAACTTTTCTTAAAAACAAAGAATATATATTTATTTTTGAAAATGTATGATTATATACCCATAGCCAATTGGTTATACTAATAAAGACAATCTGCATGCTGATTTATGGAATGCACGTTGTCCCACTACCTTTTTTCATTTTGTCTGCTCTAACTCCTCATCTTTTATGCTTACAATGGGAACAGACCTATCAAATTAAGCACCACAGGGAAAATTGTTCATCTGGCTCATGAGGAGACGGTAAGTTAACCACCTGACAGGCAATGCTGGCTGCTCTTCCGGGATTTATAGTCCAGTTTTACAGTTCAAATTGGATTGGGTAAAGTTTGCATTGAATTTACTTTGGCAACAGGGAAGTGTCCAGACCCATGTTGCCCTGTTTGTGACTTGAGGTCCTCCACGCCACAACCTCACCTTGCAAGTTGACCCCTGATAAGTCAAATGCACAACAAGACTGATGATGGACCCCAGAGACAAGTGTCTCCCCTGCTCCCTTCCCAAGCCAGCAGCATGCACAGTTGGTGAGTTTGTCATTTTCAGGATTGTCACAGAGACACAAAAAACAAGTATACATCTCAGTCTACAAACGTAAGTGTGCAAGGAACCTAGCTTTCTTTATTTTCCAAGTTGTTTTCCAAATGTCTACTCAATGGTAATTTCAAGCCTCATTTCACTAGGATCAGTCAATGCATTCTCAATCAATTTGGAATCTCTTCTTCCCACTGCCATTACCATCCTGGGGTTAAGTCTAATTTCAAGAGATGTGAATAAAGACAGTGCACTGGGGCAAAGACCCATCCAGTCCTTGGCTCACACAACATCCACTGTTCCATGCAGTCGCCACTGGGACATCCCTCAGTTGCATCCGTGTTACTCTCTCCTCTACTTTTGAGCTATGGGATTATACTGCTGCTTTTGTGCCCCACTGGGGGTCCCAGAATTTCTGCTAGGGGTCTAAGCTCTGTCTCCACAGTTTGGTCCTTCTCAGAAGAGCCATCCTCCTACTCATCTCAGTAGTCAAGACCTAGTTCAAGCTCACTTCCTATAAGAGACCTCTCCTTGTGACTCCAAAGCTCATTTCACCTCTTTTCCCTTTGAGGATCCAATAGCGCTCATATAGCACCTGTCATGCAGGGATTGTCTTGTTTAGCTTTTCATGAGTGTTTGTAGAACGTTTTAGGGATGGGCTCCATCACCTTTACCTTTCGATCTGCATTAATATGTCTTCTCAAATAAATTAGTACTGCATCTTGCCGCTAAGAAGTCTACAAGCTCATGTAGAAGGGTGAGGAGGGGAGGCACAGCTAATGGAGAGAAAATGCAGATGCCTATGGTAGGTTATGAAGATTATGCACCAAGTCAAAAACATGCCATGTATATACTTTATCTTTTGCAGTATACTATAATTCAAAGGCAACATCTTTGTATTAATGATTTTTTATCTCTACCAGCATACAGCCCAATTGATAGATATGTCTGCTATATGTTGACTCTGTTCCAAGTACAATGAAGAAATAAAAAGGGAATTAAAAATTAAATAAAAATTCCCACCAAAACAAAATTTCTTCTCAAGATGTTGATTGGGAAACAACATACAGAGAAACTGAAACCAAGTGAAACCCTGAGGGGCCTTCCTGGTGACAGACATCACCCCCTCTCTTCCGTGATCTCTGCCTCTTGTTTGTAGAAAAGCTTTAGCCTCTGGGGTCTTTCCTCAGTTCCAAAGAATAAATTTAATCAGAGAAGTGAGAAAAATGCAGAAACAAAGAAAAACTATCAAGCAAGACAAAATAATAATAGTTTAGCCATAAAACAAAGTCAAGAACATTTAGTTCCTCCTCAAAGGCTATAGATAATATTCTGAGTCATATCCTTGAGTTGTTGGGTGGATTTTAAAACCTCACCAGGTGGAAGAAGTTAACTACATGCTGACCATAAGCAAAGAGACCCCAGGGAGGTTGGAACCAGAAGATTGATGATGTTGACTCCCAAAATACCACCTGGTTACTTACTAACAACCAATCAGAAGAATGTCCATGAGCCAATCATGTACCCCATGACCCTCTCCCTCATACTGTCCTTAAAAACACTTCCCTGAAAGCCATTGGGAAGTGTGGGTAATTTGAGCATTAGCTGCCCATTCTCCTTGATTGACCCCATGTTTGTCACCTTGCAATGAACACTGTACTTTTCTCCACCGCAGCTCAGTGTCAGAAGATTGGCTTTAACGTGAGAGGGCAAGCAGATCCAGGTTTGGTGTGGTAACAAAATGACTAATAGATTAGCTCAAATAATGAATTCCTCTATCACCTATTTATTAGTAACTCACAGGAAATTCAGTTCAGTTCAATCAGGGTTTGTTTAATTTCTACAAATTGCTGCTGTATGACATAGAGCAGGGGACATAGAGAAAAATAAGATGTGATTATAGGGTTACATTTGATATGACTGTTTGGAACTTCCTAGCAGGTGGGCTTGTTATACTGACATAGAAACACAGATATACAAGAAACTATTATTTTCTTAAATAAAATAATCGTTTTTCAAAGAGGTACCCTAGGACTCCAACTTACTCCTAGTTGGAAAAGGGAAAAATATAGAGTATGATGGTTTCAGGTAGAAAGAAAGTGAGCTGCAACCTTTCAAGCCAGGAAGCTCATCAAAAAACAAAACATACATTATATTAGTTTCAGGTGTGCTAATATAATGTTGTATGTCAATTATACCTCAATTAAAAAAAAACTTCTCAAAAACCAAAAACAAAACAGATGCTATTCTTCTTGGGTAGTTGACTAAGGACCAATTCTATGCAGATTTTTGTATACAGACCTTTATTGAAATCCAAGAGTTGCTGCTATTTGGATAGGTCTTGCATAGAGTACATATAAATATTATTATCTAAACGGAGACATTTTTGAAAGCAAAAGAGAGCACTACTTTATTAATTACTCTGTGACAACAGGAGGCATAAACCTGGAGTACGGCTACCCTAGTCTTGCAGACTGACAGTCAAAGTGAAAAAAGAGAATTTAAGAGCAAACTAAAACATAAACAGACAACACAGACTCCGGAAACCTCTTCTGAATAGAATATCAAGCCACATCTGACTCAGAAATAGATTCTCCTCCTATTTGCAGTAAGAGTGAAACAGTCTCCCCAGAATAATCCCACGAACTTTTCTGCCGCTCCCAGAGTTCACCTTTTTCAAATTTCCTGAACTGGGACTTTACTGTTCTCAGATCTGGAGTTATCACAATGTTTACTTGTCTTCAGGCTTGTGGGAAAAGAGCTAAACAAAGATGGTGAATATTAAATGTCAAGAAGATCATATTATTTCAGTGTGTTTGCATGGGACATTGAATTTGTGAGCAATGCTGCGTATTGAATGTATACTTAATAAATTTCCCTATAGGCTATTTTAATAACATTCATGTTATTCCTTTTATAAAGTAGTACACATATACTTATTATAGATCATTTTTAAACTACAAGAAAAATACACAGAAGAAAATTGAATCACCTGTAAACCCAACACCTAGAGAGAAAACATTTTGGTATATTTCTATTTGTTTATTTCAGATAGTTGAGATTATTCCATATAGGTCATTTCTTCTTCCCTTTTCCACCTACCGTTCGACCACTTTAGCTTAATTGTTGTGTAATATTCAATAATGATGTCACTTAATGTTTATTGATGCTGCTATATAGCATACAATTTTACCCATGTCACAGCCCTATGAGGTAAGTGATTTTATTAACCCATTTTGAAGATGAAGAAATTTGGCAAATGTGGGTTAGGGAACTTGCTCAAGGTTTCACCAGAATTAAGTGCAGAATCAGGCTTGAACCAAGTCTGAGTGATCCCAGAGCTCAGCTGCTAACCAGTAGGCTGTGTCCATCAGGTGTTGGTTATGAAAACAGAAAAACAGAATTTTTTTGTTCAGTATGAAGGGATTTAATACAAGGAATGTAAGGCTCATACAACCTTGCATACACCTCCCATTGGGAGAGAGCAAGAGTCAGGAAGGCCCTCGATCTAGAAATACAATAGTGATGCCAGTACTGTTAACCTCAGCTTCCAGGAGCACTTGAAAGCTGCTGGCAAAAGCCCACATCAGTCATTTGCTGATGCCCACACATGCCTAGAGCTTCTGCCAGAAACAATGGCCCATCCTTTGCTCCTGCCTTGTAAACCTTGGAAACTGCCACCCCTGGTGATATCCACAAACACCTGCTGCCAAGGAAATCTGTGACATATAGTTTCCAGGCTTTCAGTACCTGTGGTGCAGGGGAAAGCTTAGAATGACAGGGAAGATACAGGGATGCATAGGTGATATCAAATCCACAGGTTACAAGACAGACCAGACTTTACTTAATTTTCCCCATCATGGTACATTTATGTTAACGCCTTGGCCTATGACTACAAATGAGACAGCGGTAACTCAGATTTCACTGGCTTGTGTCCCCACCTGCATACAGGTTAACCACGCAACCCATTTCAGTTCTCTCCGGGAGCTCAAGTGAGCTCACAAATGGTCCTCCCTGCTCTTCACTCCTGGCCCCTTGCTCTGCTTACTGCCTGCACAGCCACTAGAGGGCAGCACGTCCCCACCACCGCTGCAGCTGGTGCCTCTCCCCAGGCTAGGTCTCCTCATCCTCCTACAGCTGCAGACCCTCAGGTTACCAAAGCATGCCTCCAGCCCCACTGTCTTGAACCCAACCAAGGTTGTCCCCCAAGTGACGACGGCTCTTCACTGAGTCCTCCATCTCTTTCCTGAGCACCAAACAGTGTTTTCAGGCCTCTATGTCTCATTTATGGAAAGAGCGTCTTCAGCTTGTGTTGAGTAATCCTTTCTCCCTTGTGGTAGAACTGACCCATGGGCCTGGGTTGGAGGGAGACACCTCACTGCCTGCTTCATCACTCACCCTAATCTCTTCCCCTCAGCGTACAAGCCAAACTTCCCTCTCAGAAGCTCTTTCCTCAGTGAAAATCAACGCATGAAGAAGACACCAGTTAACTACCAACTCTGACATTTCACGACACATGTATTTATTGTCTGAACCCTTAGTTTCAGAAACTTTCTCCATACCTAGTGCTATGATGAAAATTTTGGACATGGCTCTTTGTCCAGTGTCTTTCCTTAGAGTAGATTCTTAAAAATGGAATCACTGCTGTGGACTTGAAACAAATAGACTGACAGATATTTCTCCAGCAAAGATGGGTTTATTTGGGATCAGCAGAGAATTTCAATTCGGGGTCTGCAATTATGAGGAGCAATGTGCAAGTCCCTAGCAAGGAAAGGCAAGGAGAATACTTTTATAGAGAGGAAAAGGAAGTTGGGAGTGCTATATTCGTCCATAACTTTTCATTGGCTGAGTCCTTGCCGGAAAGGAAGAGGAGTCTTTCTTCTTCCTGTTGGACTCTGCTATGGTTGCAGGACATGAGAGCTCCCCCTTCTGGTCTCCCAACTTTATTTAACTGAGGTCTCTGTTTATTAATTTTTCACACTGTAGAAAAGAGAATAAACATTTTTAACGTTGTGATACAAATTGTTAGCAAATTGCTTCCAAAAATTTTTTACCAATTTATACTTCTACCAGCCAGTAACAGGGCTTCTACTTGAACCCTGGCTCACTGCACCTTCCACTGAATAGTATTTTTTCTGTCTATCATCTATCTATTTTTCTATCATCTATCTATCTATCTATCTATCATCTGTTATCTATGTAGATATTTGTCCATATTCTATATATGTGAAGTATGTAATATTTTATATCTATATATCTATGTCTATGTCTATATTTATATAATTTCCCTGAGGCTGCTTTGCTCACCATATCAAGTGAATTATGACTCAATCCTCTCTCTCATATACATCATTGAGACTCTCAAACACCAAACATTCCAAAAATGCGAGGAAAGTAACACCCCCAAGACATTTGTTTAGTCAATGGTAATTGTGACAATTGTAACTGTTGATTGAATGCAAGGTATTCTTCCAGAGGCTGAAATGGTATATTGCTAAGGAGTAGGTTAAGCTGTGAATGACCAAAAATCCAAAATACAGTGAGTTAAGCTAGATAGATTTTTCCCTCTTTCTCATACCGACAAAATCAGGAGTTAAGTAGGCCATGAATGGTATAAGATCCATTGAATCAGGTTCTATCCATTTTCCACTCCCAAGTTTGTACCCACATTCCATCCAGCAGGAGGAGAAAAGAGAAGTCATGTTTCTTCTTTCCTGAAGACATTTTGCAGAAGTTGTACATATTACTTCTTCCTACAGCTCATTGCCCAGAAGTGAGTCATATAGCCAAGTTCAGCTTTAAGGGAGGGTGAGAAATGCAGTCTTTTTTTTTTTTCCATGTGATCATTTTCCAGCTAAAAATCAGAGGAGTTAAGTAAAGAACAGATACCGAGGAACAAATACATTCCTGTCTCAGACGCATATTAATTATAATATACGATGTTTGTTATTAAATGACTCACAATCTGTTTATCTCCTGGAACGTCTATGTTCCTCCTTTACATAGAAAACACGATGCTGTGGATAATAGCATATTGTTTTTGTTTCCTTTAATTATAGTCTGCTTTTCCTTTGACATAGATTATAGTTTTAGAGATATACTTCAAATTTGTTTTGGACTTCAAAAGGCTGTTCTCCTTCCTAGCCCAGCCTCTCTGTCTGGCCATTAACTGGTCTGAGAATAAACACTCAAATGCAGCAGGTGAGTTGTGAGCCTGGAATTTTGCTTCATATCCTTTACTTGAAAAAAGAAAACCAAAAATGTACTAAAACATATGGAAGCAAAGAAAAAGGCTAAGAGAGAAGAAAGACAGCAAGTTTCTGTGATATGCATCTCAAGTTACACTGAATATAGCTTCCATTATCCAAATTAAAAAAAAACGAATTTGGACAGGCCAAGGAGCTTTAATGGAAAGAAATATATCAGTAGACTCAGACCAATTTACAGAGATGGGATTTCATCATGGTACTGTATATATCTTGTGCATCTCATCAAGTGCACAACAGCCCCCAAAAAAATAGTTTCTTAAATTACTAGTCAAATAAAGACAGTGACACAGATTTTATGGATTAGTGACATTAAATAAAGAACAGGGTTAGCTTGAACAATGGATCCCAGAAATCTTGAGTCTTTTCTTATCACCTATAACCACTTAGCAAATATTCTTTCTGCTGCCTGATTGGTTGGGCCAAATGTCTCTAATTTTGAGTCTATCTTTATTTCTAGCTTTCCTATCCCTCTCGTGAGCCACATATACATGCAGTGTACTCTACTCAAGAAATACTTTCTAAGTGAAGCAATTTGCCTATAGTTGATACTCAATTCACATACATATGTTGATTGATGGCTTTTGTCTGAGGATTGTATGTGTCTTGAAAAAAAAATCTCTATACCACTTCACATCTACTAGGATGGCTGTAACACACACACACACACACACACACACACACCAAAACAGAAAGTAATCAGGGTTGGTGAGAATGTGGAGAAATTGGAACACTCATATATTGCTAGTAAGAATGCATAATGGAGCAACCCCTGTGGAAAACAGTCTGTTGGTTCCTCAAAGAGCTAAATATAGAATTACCACATCACCCACCAATTGTGCTCTGGAAATGAACTGAAAACAAGGGCCCAAACAGACACTTGTATACCAGTGTTCATCGCAGCATAATTTATAATAGGTGAAAAATTAAAATAGCTCAAGTGTTCAGTAACATTCGAATGGATATGCAAAGTGTTATGTGTAATACAATGGAATATTATTCAGCCATATAAAGGAATAATATTCTGATACATGCTACAACATGATAAACCTTGAAAACATTAAGCCAGACACAACAGGACAAATATTATATGAGTTCACTTCTATGAAATATCTAGAATAGGAAAATTCATAGAGCCAGAAGGTAAAGCAGAGGTCGACAGGGACTGAGGGGATGCAGGAATGAGGAGTTATTGCTTTAATGGGTACAAAATTTCTGTTTGGGGTGATGAAAAAGTTATGGAAAAAGATAGTGGTAATGGTTCCATGATGTTGTGAGTATAATTAATGTCACTGAGTTGAACTCCTAAAATGGTTAAAATTACAAATTTTTAATATATATTTTACCGCAATTTTAAAAAATCTGTTGCTTTGGTCTTTCACATTAAAATGGTACTACATTTTATAATTTACAAAAGGTTGTCATGATATTTAATCCTCACAGTTCCACGAAGAGGGCAGAATACTTACCATTTCCTGCACCCCTGCCCTACCCCTGCTTTAATGATGATGAACTTAAAGTTTAGAGTGATCATGTGGTAAGTTGCAGAGGTAGCTCTCATACCCAAGTCTCTTCAAGTGCTGATCTCCTAGGGACTCAAACTCTGGGAATTATTCCATGGCTAGTTGATCTTCAGATTCTTCCAACCTGAGCTGTTGCTATAGACTTTTAGCCTCTGGTTATGACTGGCCTCCAGCCCACCCCTAACTTTGAAGATCTGACCCTCTGACTGAATGATTGTTAAAGGAGTGTAAATTTGGTCAAAACATGCCTGGGAAGAGATTTAATTTATATCTTCAGAAGATGCACAGGAACAAGACACACAAAAAATCAAATGGAGTGGATCTGATGTTTCCCAAAGCTGGGGCAAAAGTTGGGTTAGTCTGGAAAACTTAAGACAGCCTGGGAATTGTAGATCAGGGTCTAATTCGTTTAGGGTCATTGAGAGCCCACGTTACTTCATTCGATTCTCATGAGAATGGAGGGAGAAATGGCAATAGGAATGTTTTCTCCTTTTCACAGTTGAGAGAAGGTTAAGTGCGTGCTCAAGGTCATATAGTCAGAGAGGACTAAGAGGAAAATAGACTCAGGTACCTTAACTTCTAGGTCAGGGCTCTTTCCATTATGCTGCAGCTGGCTGCTTCTAAGAGACCCAAAGCCAATGGCCAGAAAATGCCATGTAGAAGACTGCCGTTACTATTCTAAGTTTAAGTTGGGGCGGGGGCGGGGGGTGGATGCAGTGGGTACAGCCAGGGGTGAAGTGTGGGGAGGCCATCCTGCCATCATGGATATGGACTCTTTTTTATGGCTTATGCCACTCCAACTGGCATAAACAAGACATAGCTGAAGATTAAATGTCCTGAACAGTATTATACCATTAGATTTCTTGACACCATCTCCCAGAATTCTGTCCTGTTTACGTTCTCAATCAATTTCCTGTTTATCAAATTTCTAAAATGTTCATGAGGAGGTGTCCTCTTCCTGCCATTTGGCAGGAAACAAATACTCTCTCATATACTCTGTGAAGGAAAAAAATTCCTTTCCGTCCAGAGCTCAAGTTGCCAAGAATAAACTGCTTTACCCCTACCCCTGCCTTGGGTGACCAATTTGTTCCAGTCTGCCTGGGACTTTTCCAGCTGAAAGTCCCGTGTCCTCCTTTTAACCCAGGACAAACTGGGGTAGTTGGTCATCCTACCATGGCCCTGATTTTCTGCATCAGCTCCCCCGTGAATCCATACCTCTTCCATTCCTACATTTAGGGCTAATTTTTGCAAAGTTGATCCTTCTAGGACAGGGTGTTGTTAATAGCAAATAGAAATCCCATGAGATAGCCTGGGGCAGAGGGAGAGGGGGCTTTCCATGGATCTCCCAACTTAGGTATGATGGTGTTGATGGGAAGGAGTTCCCTCTTCCTGCTTCTGAGGGTGATGAATCAGACCCCGCAAAATGCTCTGTCCTCACTAGAAAGACATTCTGTGGCTCTATCTACATCTAACCAAGGCAGATGGATTGGTGAACTGGGCTTGATGGCCTTTTGCTCTGTGGGACAAAGAGAGTCCCCATGAAGCTACAGAACAGATTTTTCTGGGTCCTGGGCTTCCTGGCATGAGACTTGAGAGGCTCCTGGGAGTGGAAGAGAGTGGCTGTGGCTGGCTGGAAATGAGAGATATTGGTGCCACTCACTCTTGCCAGGAGGAAATTAGAACTATCCCATTTGCCCCAGGGAAAATTTTTAATGTTTTTAGAATAGAACATTCTAGTAAAGTCAAGCAAGGAGCAATTACCTACGACATCAGTCTACCGTAGTAACTGAGAAGATTCAGCACAAACCAGTTTGTCCTTCATTTCTCTTGGCAAAGTAGGTCTGATGACTTTGGCTGACTTTACCCGACCCAGTGCGGCTGGCAGGTTGTCCCAGCAGATTAGATGAAGCACTGCGCTAGCCGAGAGGTTAAAGCACTTGCTCAGATGCCCCCTTCCCAAGTGTTCCTATTTCTTTAGGACCGAGTTCTCCTTTCAGGCTTAGATCCGGCCGCCTTTCTGTCCTGTCACAGGGTATTTGCTGCAGCTGGATTTGCTGATTTAAGGCGTGACTATTTGACAGCTCCGGGGGTGGGGGGAGGGGAAGGACATCTAGTAGCATTTCAGCTTCACTGTCCTGCCGGGACCTTCCGTAAAGCAGAAGATGGATGCACTGCATGTGTGCGCAGCGCTTATGTAAGCTGCAGGTTGCAGCGCAGAGTGGAGAATGGGAAGACAGGCGGGGCAGGGAGATCCGGTGAGACAGGCCCAGCAGTGCGGATCCCAGCTTGGAAAGCTGCGCGTGGAGATGCGGCAGGACTGTACTGCTGCAGTGCAGAGACAGCAGCAGGGGCGGAGGAGGGTTGATGAGCTCCTAGCTGCGGTGCTGGGACGCAAAGCCCTAATTTGGCAATGCTCAGCGGGTAGGGCTGAAGATGGTGGGAAAGCTGCCTTATTGGGGCTTGTTTGTGGCAATAGGTGGGGGTGTGCAGTGAGGGAGGGAGCGAGGAGGCAGAGGGGAGAGGAAAAGGCCAGAGGTCTTTGAACTGCTTTGCCGGGGGAGGAATTAAAGCAGCAAGATTCTTCCTTATGATCTCAGCCAGACTCTTCCCCATCTTTGACTCTCCTAAACCATGGCCCACAGCTGCCCGCCCCAGCACCTAGTAACTAGCAGAAGCTCTGCTGGAATCATCATGTTTGGAGATACATGGCAGCATCTCAGCTAAGTAGACACCTCCATGTTGCACCAATCAGGTGGTTGCAATCCCACAATATTTCTTTGAGTTTATTCTGCACAAGGTACCAGGCAAGACCTTTCAGGGCATATTCCTGCCCTCTGGGTCTTTCAGGATAATTGTAAGAAATAGGCAAGGGCCCAGATAAATAAAGCAGACAGCTGAATATGGTACCTGAAACCCTTGAGGAAGATACAAAGTGCCATATGTTTTTTCCCTGTAGGTTCAAATACTTAACACCTTTCCTTCCAGCTGATTTTCTGCTTTGAAGGAACAAGATATGGGTTATTTTGTATGATCACAGCAATCTGATCAGGTTGTCAAGAGGACAAAAGTTGTAGGTACATTTCAGCTTCTGTTCAACTTCAATAATTTTCACTCTCTTTTTGTTCTGGTAGAGAAAGCTGGCCTTTAAAATCAGACAGACCTGAGTAGAGACCTTGGCACTGTCACTTACCTGCTTTTTGTTATTGGGCAAGGAACTTCACTGTCAGTTTTCTCATTTGTTAAGTGGGGTTAAATAAGAAGTGGTTAAGAGCACAAGCTCTGAAGTTAAACTGCCTGGGTTTGACTACACAATCTACTGCTTATTAACTGTGATCTTAGGTAAGTTGCTGAACCTCCTGGCATCTCAGTTTCTTCATCTGGAAAATGGGGACAATAGTACCTACCTCATGGGGTTGCTGTAATGATTAAATATGTTAATATGTGCATAGAGTTTAAAATAGTGGCTAACAAAGTGTTTTATAATAATAATAGTGGCTAATAAAGAATAAGTGTTTTAAAATAATATAATAATTTTATACCAACAATAATTTCATCACAAGGTTGCTGTGAGGTATAAATTAGACAACATACATAAAAGTACACGGAAAATAAATCTGAGTACATGTAATTGCCTCCTTCCTTTGCTTATCATGAGTTAGAAAACAACAGAAGAGCCCTTCTGTACTAACACTCTGAACCACATAACTAAGTCTTATATGGGTAGATAATTTTTTCTTCTTTTGCTACTGCTACTCTCCTTCTAAGAAAATGGAGGCTAAAGTTGACATAGGGAGTGATTATTAATATGATACGGTAGGTCTTAACAGTAAATACAGGAGTTGTGCTAAAGTACAATTTTCAAAAAGGTAAAAATCATGACTCATATACAAATATACAATGAATAAATTTCAAACATTTTATTTAACCCATCACTTAATTAGGGAATGAGTAAGATGCTAAAATCTGTTCAAAGGAGAATTTGAAGAACACACACACACAGCATCAGGAATGTTGAAATGAATTCTCTAATAGATACAGAACTGGTTAATAGCCTATAGTGCCCTAAAGTATAATACTTGGAGTTAACATTTTTACAGGATGGAAATCAATCAAATGTCTACCAGACAAAATTCATTTGCATTTCTATAGACAAGAATAATTTGCTTTACTATCAGTTTTCTACAAGTTAACTTCTATTCATACAGATCTGTAAAATTGCCTAGTTTATGAAAACAGATGAAGATACATACCCTATAGAAGCAAATGAATCCCCAGAGAGTCTGCTAGCTGATACCCAGATCTTCACTGAAAAAGCACCCAGTAAAGTCCCTAATAATTACAGATAAATCAAAAGATAAAATATCTCTTTATTTGGGAGAACTATTTACACTTGTAAGTTGACTGTATAAATTGAGGTGAATTTATATTTGTGATGTTACCTCATCAAACACCTTGGGGTTCCTCGGATCAAGACCATCCTCCTTCAAATGTGAGAGTTTAGAGGTGATAGCTGATACTAGGATTGCTAATAGCAGAAGCTGCTTTTGGCCAACAAGCTTCTGAGAGATATTCTATGGCTTGATGACTCTTCTTCCAGAGGCAATGCAGCCTTGAGAGAGAAGTTAAGCCACAGGTCTCCAAGAGAGTGGGATAGGAAACCTTACGTTGGGGTGGGGAAGGGGAAAAGGGAGGCTCAGGCCTCTTGTGGTTTGATCAATGCTAAGCCACTGGGACACAAATTAGAATAGCTCTTCTCTCTGACTTCTTAGCTCCTCCAGCACTGTCTGCCCAAAGTCCATAAACAATATTTGTATTAACACATTCAGTCTCCATGAAGTAGGAGATTTTTTCTAATTACTTTGGATATTACCATGCGCTAGTAGAAATGTTGAGAATTGCATGATTCAGACTCCTTGGAAAGTTTTCCCCAGGAACTCAGTGCTGAGTGTGCCCTTACTTCCTAGCAGGGAATCAGCTGTATCTCTCAAAGCATGGTCTGGGAGCCCCTCAATTACAATCACTTTGGGTGTTGCCTCCAAACTGCTGGACATGAAGTCATTTAAACAATCAGTGGGCCAGACTCTTTCTCATCTCCTTTTTTTGGAGGTGAGACCAGCCAGTTTCTCAGAGACACCACTGGGAGGAAGGAAGGTGACGGAGAAATGTCATAGAGTAAGTTTCACCTGGTTTGTGCTACTTGGTGATATAGTACATATACCGTAGTGGTTCTCTAACTCCTGTGTTTGGGGAACCAGGGAGAAGTGAAAGAAAACAGTGGAATCAACCAAACCTGATTTATTCATCAGGAGACAAAGAAATGGTTTCTCTTCCTTTTTTCTTATTCAGGCCACATAATTAAGTCTAATTAATGGAAAGTGAGTGTAGGGGTTGTTCAGAACGTATTTTCAGTTGTCATTACCCAAAGACAGCAATCAACATGCAGATGAGAGTTATCTTTATCTTACCATAGGAGAGGAACATGGATTTTTGTTAATGAAGGGGAAACAGCAAATGCATATTTGTTGTGGCTTCTCCATCCACGGGTGGCCAACTGGGGTGGAGGAGGCAATGGGATGGAGAGCCAGGAGACACATTTTGTGTCCTGAACTGATGCCACCCTGTATCGACGGCCTGCTTTCTGTCAGGAGAGGTTAAGTGCTGCACTAATGTTCTCTTCTCACACTACTGGAAGAGAGGTGAGGACCAAGGGTTCTTATTCCTTCCTTCCTCGCCGCAACCTGAACAAAGATGAGCAGCTAAGTGGCCTTCCCTGAAGTATGCCAGGCCACTGGGATTTTTAACCAGAAAGGGCGCTTCAGGGTATTGCAATTTGGCAGCTTTAGAGATCCACTCTCATTCTGACCTTCAGTCTAAATAATTAGCATCTTCTCATCTAACTAAATGAAGAAGATCTGGGACAGCATAGGACAGAATTAGAAATAACCCACCAGGAGGTGAGAGCTCAGCCCGAGGAGGACAGTACCTGGCTGTAACTTAAATGGAAGAAAATAAATCAGAGGCAGACAGAAGCCTCCTCAATCTGCACTTGTTGTTTTTCTAAAAAACTGAAAAATGACTCTTTTTTTAAAAAATCCTCATTATTTTATTGAAGTATAGTTGATTTACAGTGTTATGCCAATCTCTGCTTACAGCAAAGTGACTCAGTTATACACATATAGACATGCTTTTTTTTAACATCTTTATTGGACTATAATTGCTTTACAATGGTGTGTTAGTTTCTGCTGTATAAAAAAGTGAATCAGCTATACATATACATATATCCCCATATCCCCTTCCTCTTGTGTCTCCCCCCCACCCTCCCTATCCCACCCCTCTAGGGGTCACAAAACACCGAGCTGATGTCCCTGTGCTATGCAGCTGCTTCCCACTAGCTATCTGTTTTACATCTGGTAGTGTATATATGTCCATGCCACTCTCTCACTTTGTCACAGCTTACCCTTCCCCCTCCCCATATCCTCAAGTCCATTCTCTACGTCTGTGTCTTTATTCCTGTCCTGCCCCTAGGTTCTTCAGAACCATGAAAAATGACTCTTAGCAAACTCCTTTAACAAACAAATAAACCTAGGATGAAATCTCCAGTGCACCTCCTTCCCTGACAGGAATAATAAATTAATCCTAGGCTGCAGCAGCTGCTAAGGCATCACTCAGAGCTGTTGCCATCCAGTCCCGGGAGAGCCCCCGAAGTCCCTCCTCCCTGCTTCCATGCCAGCTCCACTAAATTTAGCTCCTCCAGCATGTGCACAGTCTATATTTAGTACCTGAAAGTCAGAGTTCAGCTTTCAGTTCATCAGGCCATCAGTCATCCCTCCGTCCAAGCGACACATAGAGAAAAATCCTTCCAAAAGTAGCACTTGCTCTCTACCAGGGGTGGAAGCCATTCTTAGAATGGGGAATTCACTGAGCCAAAGGGGTTTTCTCCTCACCCAGATGGTGTAAGGAGCTCTGGAGAGTGCTAGGCACAGAGCCAGGGTGTGGAGTGTGGCTGCAGAGAGCCAGAGGGCAGGGGGAAGAGGAGGGAAGGAAGCAGAGACTGGCCAGCAGGCTCTGCTGCGCTCATTTTGTCCCCATTGAAACTGCAGGCAACTGGGTGTGGATGTTGACACCACACCCTACCTTAGATGTCACTTCTTGGTGGACATTTGCCCTGAGACCCCTCAAAGAGGATTAAGAGCCCCTCCTCTGCACACAGTATTTCCTCTGCTATGCTCCACAGCAGCTACCCCCTCAAATTATGCTGTGCAAATAAATCACCTGGGATGTTGTTAAAATGCGGGTTCCCATTTGGTATATCTGGGGCCTGAGATCTTGCATTTGTAATGAGTTTGCAGGGCAAGACTCTGGTAGGGCAGCAGGGGGGCTGTTCTGGGACAAAGGTGATACCAGGCTGGCCAGCGGTTAGCAAATCTAGATGTTGCCTCAGGAGCTGAGCTTATAAGTTCATGGGTGAAGGCATTATAGGAGGGGTGCTGGGAAGGTAGGAAAGTGTCAGGTCTTCTTTTATCCACCCCCACTGAACCAGTTAGCACCGTGGTTGCAGGCCAGTGGCACTGCACCAAAGTAAAGGAGAGATCCTAGAACATGGAAAAGAAGGCCTGTGTCTGTGGATCTGAGCAGCTCCTATTCTCCCACCTGGAGACCTCTCATCAGAACAAATAATGCTGCAGGGGTACCTCAATGGGGGGCATCAAAACACAGCTGGGGCTGCTGTGCAGGGGCCTGGGTTTTCATGCACCTGAGGGGCAGCCCAAAAGATAGACTGTTAACGGCTCTCATAATCCAACTGGGAGTTGGGAGGAGGTTTCAGGATACTATAAACTAACAACAAAGCGTAGTGAAAGGCAAAATACCTCAGACAATTAAGGAGATTATTTAATTTAAGCTATTGCAATAGGAAAAACATTCATTAATAAATAATGTCTCAAAGAAAAGGAAGGAAGGAGACTTGGCATTATAAGGGTGGATAAATGAGAGTCTCGAGGAAGGGTCTTATTTCAGAATATTCAAAATATTGGAGGACAGTGTGGTTGATGATTTTAGAACCCAAAAGGTTGGAGGAACAAAAAGATGGAGGAATATAGTAACCTTAGAGTTTTATAGGAACACAGGACTCAGGTAAGTTTCAACCATGTCAGAGTATAACGTGGTGACTCTAAAGTGTGGTGTGGGGATTGCTGTGGGATAGGGACAGACATGAGTACATCAGAGCTCAGATAAGCAAGAGGTCTCTGTGGACCAGTGTTGGCTGGAAGCAGTGATATTGTGGAGCTGGCTTGAATTGCTCTCGAGAGCTAATTTAAACATACATCGATATTGCAAACTGACTGTTAAACCATTGGTAGTTTGAAATTGGCCATGACGGGGTATTTACACCATGAAAATTGGCAAACACTATAAATCAGTGCTTTTCCTCTGTCCACTCATCTAGAGAGCTGGTTGTTACACATCTGTCAGCATCTCATCGCCCAGAAGGCCCTGTGGAGGAGTCAGAATTTGAAATAGGTGTTAAAATTTGGGAAAAGAAGTATCTTATATTTCTCCTCCACAAGTCAGTGCCAGAACATAGAGGGTTAACACTTGTACTCCTTAAACTCCTAAACTAAGTACCCAGAGTTGAAATAGAAATACATTAAGCATTGTTTTAAGTAAGGGCATATGGTCTGAAAGAGAATTTTTATTTTCATTTTAGAATGGGAGAGAATTGTCCCAGGAAATTTGTGACATATAGATACAGTACTTGTGTGCCATTCTATTATCCAGAGAATTCTGTTTAACAGATATTTTTTGAGCATCTATAATCTAGTGATTATATTATGAGCTCTCTAGTGCCCTCTGAATTGTCAAAGCAAGATTACTTTATGTTTCTTATTGTTTAACTCATATATTTTGTGTTTTTATGATTATCTTTTAAATGTACTACAATTACATCTACCTCCTTTTAAAGGAGAGATTTGATATCCTGCATTATTCAAACATAGCCAACAACATAGCTTGGTATAGGCATGAAGAAAATTCCATGTTGTCATATCAGAGTAGGGTATTCAATGCTTCCAGTGCATTTCCCATTTGAAGGTGGATATAAAACTAACCTTATTATCCTTTCACCCTAATCAATTCTTTGGATTCTAGTTCTCTCTCATAAGAAGGATTCATTTGTTCCCCAATTTTTAGAACTACAAACTGTTGAATCAAGTGCGGTCAGAGAAAAGAGCAGGGTTATATTAGGACAAACCTATTCCTGCTACAGAAAAAAAAAAAACAAACCCTCAAAGTATATATCAAATCCAGAACTCTGCTTTGAAGAAAAAAATAGGAGTTAGCTAGACATAGGAGGTGGGAGGAATTCCAGTAAAAGGAATAGTATTTGGTCATGCCATTGTACTCTAAAGCATTCATTGTTGTCTTAATTGAAACATATATAGGCTTGACATAAGATGAGAGGTGGGATAAAATCAGGAGGGATCAGATCAGAATCAGGCAATAGTCACACCATTTCGGGCTTTGTGGTTTAATCTTACTTGGGAGTTTGAGCTTTACCGTGAAAGCTGTAGGAAACTCTCAAAAGATTGGAATCAGAGCAGTAGAAGCAGTATTGCAATAGGCTGGAGGAAGCAGGATATTGGGGAAGGATGTTAGTCTTTTTTTTTTTTTCTTTAACATCTTTATTGGAGTATAATTGCTTTACAATGGTGTGTTAGTTTCTGCTGTATAACAAAGTGAATCATCTATACATATACATACATCCCCATATCTCCTCCCTCTCACCTCTTGTCTCCCTCCCACCCTACCTATCCCACCCCTCCCTGAGGCTGGCAGGATGGTTGGAGATTCTATTCAAGAGATGTTAAGGCGAAAGCATCTGCAGTCTTGGTGATGTAATTGATTGATTGGAAATGGGGATTGAGAGAGAGAAAAGTATAAAAAGATTCAAAGGTTTTGTGTCTAAAGACTGAATGGATAGTGTACAATTTGTCAAGATAGGGAATGCAGGAGGATTTTGAACAAATACACTTAACATGTATTGGTGAAGAGCATCTTGGGGCAAATTTGCAAGCTTCTTATAATTCCTTATCTCTCTAGTAACCTGCTATATTTCAACAGTAACATGACTTAAGCTGCCTTCATGCTGGTTAATTATGGGTATATGTTAATTATGTGTATAAGTCAAATAATATATGATTAGGAATGAACAAATATGAATCTGTATACTAGTAAAAACCTCCACAGTAGCTAAACTTGTTTAGCTGACTTACTGAGTCATCGGCATGCTCATCTGAATTCCACTGGCTGCCATATAGTGTCTTTTAATATCACTTGGGCATTCTTAAACTTCCATTTTGTGATGAAAAACTTTAAAAATTTATTTTATTGATTGATGTTTGAAAAATAACAATGGAAACATGATATTATTGTTTTAATAAAATAAACTCACTGGAATCCATTTTTGAACCTTTGGGTTTTGCCAACCACAATTTTGGAAACATTGATATTCCTCATTGTGATAGAGACCTGACATCAATTAGAATATGTGCTCCAGAACTCTAATATTGAAAACTATTTTTTAAAAAACAAAATTCATCCAGAATTGAATTGTTTTAATGCACTAGTATTTGTTTGCTAAGAATTTGATATTGATTTTAAAATACATTTCTTCCTCAATGACTGTGATCAATATGAGTGAAACTTTCAAATCACATGGTTCACTTTGTTACCTTTGACTTCTAACCCTGCCACCAGCGAGCTTACCTGCGTTGGACCAATCCTTTCCTTGTTTTCTGCCTCATTACAATGGATGTTCTACCTCCTGTCAGAAGCTGCCTCTTTCAACTGAACCTCCAGGTTCTCATCCCTTCTGCTTCCTCTGGAGCCATACACTATCCCTTTCTACTAAATCTTCATCCTCTTCCTTTCTAGTAACTACCCTTAACATGAAAGTATGCTCACATCTATTCTATCTATGGAAGAATTCCCATTCAAGCCTAAGCCACCCGCATCTACTCTTCTGTTTTATTTTCCTTGTGTTCACAGCCACATTTCTTGAAATAGTAGTTTATTCTGGCTGCCCATTTTATCACGTCTAATTAACTCTTCAACTCATAAGGTTTCTGTTTCCACTACTTCCTTGAAACTACTCTTATTATGTTTATCTCTGTATCACTAAGTCGACAGGCCACTTGAACTATAGTAAAGAGCTTGGTTTTTTTCTCTGAGGTTGGAAGCCATTGGAGAGTTATGAACAGAAAAAAAAATGACATAATGTAACATATTTTATCAAGGTCACTCTGAAAGGTGCCAATGTGAAGGCAAGGACACCTATTAGAATGCTATTAAAATAGTATTGTGAGATATAATGGTGACTTGAATACTAATATGGTAACAATGTAAATAGTGAAAAATGGTCAGATTCTGGGGATGTTTTTAAGATAGAGTTGATAGGATTTGAAGATGGAGTGGAAATTGAGTGTGAGAAAAAGATAGGAGTCAAAAGTGATTCCAAGGTTTTGACTTGAACAAATGAGAGGATACCAGTCAATTCTATTCTTTCAAGTTGTGCATCTCACAGAAAAAACTCAGACTATCCTGCTGTCCCACTGAAAATGGGAAGGACTTTGGATTTTACTCTGAGTGACATGAGAAGCATGAAGATTTTTGAGCAGAGGAGTGACAAAAGCTTACTTACATTTTAGAAGATAACTCTGCTGATTAGAGAATAGATTATAGGGAACACAGATGGAAGAAAGGAGATCAGTGAGACAGTTTTGCAATAACACAGGAAAGACACAATTGTGGGTGGAACCAAGGTAGTAACAGTGGAAGTAGTGAGATGTAGTCAGATTCAGGCTACTAATTGAGAGAAGAATTGATGTTTTGTTGATATGAGGGATGAGAAGAGAAGAGGAATCAAGGATTACTCTAAGATCTTGTCTTGAGCAACTGGAGGAATGGAGTCACTACCATTTACTGAAATGTGAAAGACTACAGGACAAGCAGGCTCAAGGATGGGATGAGAAATTAAGAGTTTATTTTTTGCCATGATAAATTTGAAAAGCTTATAAAAAAAACCAAGTGGAAATATTAACTGACAGCTGTATTCACAAGGCTGGTGTTCCCATGAGAGATTAGGTCAGAGTTATAAAATAGAGAATTATCAGCATAGACATGATATTTAATTCTATGAGACTGGAGGAGCTCACCAAGGGAGTGAATATAGATGCCGAAGATATCTGAAGGCTAAGCCCTGGCTCTATGTACATTTGGATGCCAGGGATATAAGTAGGAACTAACAGAGGAGATTGAGAAGGAGCAGTCAATGAAGTAGATAAAGAACCAAGAATGATGTTCAAGAAAAAATATTTCAGGAAGGAAACTGTGATCTTTAGGGTCAAATGCTTCTGTTACGTCAAGTGGGATGAACTATGAGAATTCACCCCTGGATTTAGCTTTGAGGGTGTTAGTGTTTGTGTGTGTGTGTGTGTGCATGTGTGTGAGGGATTGAACATATTGACAAGACCAGTTTTTAATGCATGCTGAGAAGGAAAGTCTGATTGGAGTGAGTTCAAGAGAGAATGGGAGTAGTGGAAGGGAAGACACCACATACAGACAACTTATGACTGTTGCTACAAAGGGGAGCAGAGAACTAGAGCAGTAGTTGAAGGCAGAATGAGGTTGAGAGATGGGCTTAAAGTGAGATAAAGAACAGTGTGTTTTTATGCAGGTAAGAAATTTTACTATGTGGGAAAGAGACGAGACATGGGAGGGAGCAAAATCCTTGAGAAGGTGCCAGGGGATGGGACCCAGAGCACAATATAAGGGTTAACTTCAGCCAGCACCATGGATAGTTCATGCATTGAAACAGGAGATAAAACAGCTCATGGGTAGAGCTGCTAGTAGATTGTTAGGTAGCAGCATGTGGAAGATCTTTTCTGATTGTTTCTAATTCCCATGGGAAATAAGAAGCAATGCCATCACTTGAGAATGAGAGGAGTTGTTGGAGGTTTAAGGAGAGAGGAGAAGGTGTGAAATTCTTGTCTAGGAGAGATGGAGATTGAATAAACTAAGGATAATAGGATGGGGAGGATCACAAAGAGCCTCAGGTAGGTTAGTGATCATCCATTGAAAGTGACACCAGACAGCATGGTTGTGCTTTTTTTTTCTAGTTAGGCTGAAGGTTCAGGGAGGAAAGGGTGTACCCTCATCTCCCTTCCTTTTCTCATTTTTTCTTGAAGTGCAAAAAACTCTTGAAACTCTTGGCTCTTTGTTTCCAAACTCTGATTCCAGATGAGAGCTGGGGCTTAAAGAGAGACAGATCTTTCTCTGGAATGTCTGTTCCTCCTACCAGTCATCATTCATCTGGCAGGCCAGCTTTTGACTGCACTGGTATTTTAAGCGTGCAAATGTGTTCTAAGCCAGCCTGGCAGCCATTCTATGCAATCCATGTCACTGGTCACTGCCCTTTACACCAGAGGGACCTAAGGACCTTTATCCTCGTCATCAGAGCCTGGTCTGAATTGCAATGGAATCCATTTTGTCAGGGACACTAATAGACTGGATTCACAGGTGGGTAGATTTGGAATTTTTGTTAAAGGGAAGGGGGGTGTCAGGGAAGGAGGCTGCTGGGAAGGAGTAAAGTTTAGATATGATTTAAATAAAATAGGCTTCAAAGAAAATGTTCTTCCCCTGACCACCACCCCTGCAAAAGCTGCACAAAGTAAATGAGATAGGAGTTTAGCCTATCACCTAGATTCTTAGATATGTATTGATGCCTTCCTCTCTGTAGCCTGGGAGTGATTACTTCATTTATACCCATAAAGTACTGAGAACAGTATCTGGCAGACAATAAAGCTCAATACATATTAGAAAACATAATAATAATACTGTTATAATACTATTATTATTTTATTATTATGCCTTGACTAGGGCTGAATTGCTTCTTGTTTCTGTGTCTTTTTCTAGACCATGAAGAAAATCTTATTTAAATAAGCAACAAAAATTAATAGACTGATTAACTTGGTTCTTATACAAGGATGACATCCCCATCTCTGAAACACAACAAAGCTGTGATGTGAAGTAACATTTGAGTAGTGGGAAGACATGGGGTTTTGAGACAGAGATACCTTAGCTCACCTGCACTTAGACAAGCTAGTTAACTTCCAAGAACCTTACTCTTCTGAAATATACAATGAGACAGCAATAACCCATGCTTGAGATTGTTATTGGAATTTAATAAATCAATAAATATAATTGTATTGTGAATAGCATTGGGTATATAGTATATATCCAACAGTGGTACCTCTGATTATTGGTAAGTTTTGTGGATTCCTTATGTGGGAAAATCCTTCCTCTTCTCCATATACAGAATTTTTTTTTTACCTTTTCAGGACCAAGTTGATGCCAGTCTCCACAAAAATTCTAGTCCAGATTCACCCAGACAGGTTTAATCTTATTTCCTCTGGGCTCCTATTCCATTTTGCATCATTCCCCCTCCCCTTCCCCAATTCATCTTGGAAGTCTTTTTCCTTGCGTGTCTGTCTCTTAAGCTAGATATAATTTTTTAATATATCTCTGAATCTCCTTACCATTTAGCAGAAAGACTAGGATGTAGTAGACGTGTAACAAATGTTTGTAGAATTCAGTGAGAGTTTTCTCTAATCTTCAAAGTTGAGAAACTGACCTACATTTAGAAGGGGCTCATTTCTCTCTTTCCCCAAATTTCCCCTATCAGAATTTTGAGAACAATATAGAGTCGTGAGTAAATGTATGGTGTCTGAAATCAGTAGACCTCTTATGGAATCACATTTCAGCAGTAACATAGTGTATTGCCTGATATATCATAAGCAACTATATTATGTTATCTATTATTATTATTGTCATTCTAGGTACTATCTTCATCATCATTAACAGAAAGACAATGTGTGTCCTGCTTATAATCTAGGGAAGGAAGGCACATACGAAATGCCAGCAGAGCACAGTACAAGACCGATATTTACTAGCCCTCCCTTGCTCTTGGAGCACGAGGATAGCACAGCTGGCTCCAATCAAGAAAAGATCACTCTCCAGGGATGACAGAAAGGAAGCAAACTGTTCCTAGGTGGATTACACTGCTTCCTGCACTAGCTGATCAAAGTAGTTAGAGCAGATAAGTGACCAGTAAAGTCAGGCAAAAAATGGATCCTACTTCCCTGCCAGGGATGAGGTAGCAAGTTGTAAAAATGTACACTTAAAACTATGAGGACGGGGCTTCCCTGGTGGCGCAGTAGTTGAGAGTCTTCCTGCCAATGCAGAGGACATGGGTTTGAGCCCTGGTCTGGGAAGATCCCACATGCCGCGGAGCAACTAGGCCCGTGAGCCACAACTACTGAGTCTGCGCGTCTGGAGCCTGTGAGCCACAACTACTGAGCCTGTGCGTCTGGAGCCTGTGCTCCACAACATAAGGCCGTGACGCGATAGCGAGAGGCCCGCGCACCGCGATGAAGAGTGGCCCCCACTTGCCTCAACTAGAGAAAGCCCTCGCACAGAAATGAAGACCCAACACAGCCAAAAATAAATAGATAAATTAATTAATTAAAAACAAACAAACAAAAACTATGAGGACAAGTGTTAGCCATGAGATCTCCAGTGAATGAAAGAGTCTCAGGTTTGTTGTAGGAAAGTGACTGTGAAAGAGAAGGTCAGACAGAGGAGGACATCTCAGTCACTTAAGCTGCTCATGGGCTCTTCTCTGCCATAATTGAGGTTCATTTTATTAATATCCAAGAAGAGAGGAACTGAAGCTGTAACACATATGGCAGTATGGTGTACTAGAAGGAAAAGGAAATTCAGTCCTGGATTTATTACTTACTAGCTCAGTGGCTTTTGTAAATTACTGAATCTCAGTGATTTTCAGTTTCCTGAGGATGGTTGGGAGGATTAGAGATGATGTAACATACCCATGCTCACTAACTGGCAACGTCATCATTGAGGACTCTATCATTGAGAAACACCTGAGCTTTTTCAAATTAGAGAATAATAATCAAAACTAACCATAACCAAAAAAATTTCAGTTAAATGCTCTGACTAGTTTTGGGCATGGGCCTCCTAAGACTCTTCTTGCCCTGGATCAAAACTTCAGAAGACAGTAAATTGGCTTTTTTCTATTCTGGGTCCTCTTCCATACCACAAATCTCAGTTTAGAAAATTATTGAAATTGTTCTTAGGGGCACTGAGCCGGGGTGTGGGAAGACATCAATGCCCACTGTTCCTACTATAGAGAAATTGCTCAAGGGCACATGTCCCACTGATGGTGGGTTAGTGATGTCATCTTCCTACACAGAGGACATTATTAATATCACAGTGACTCATACTGTGTGACTCTTCAGGCACTTGCTGGAGGGAGGGGAAGGGTGGATATAGATCTACAAAAATAAGGAGGGAGGAGAGGGACTGAGACTTTGATGAAATATTTTAAATGGAGAAGTAGCACCCTCTTTAGCTCTGAGAGATGAGAAACATGGAAGTCACATGAAAGGTAGGAAAGAGGGAAATTGGAGAGGGAGTTAGAAAAGACAAAGAAAGGGAAGAGCTCAATACAAAAGGAGGGAAGCAAAAAAGAGAAAGGAAAGGGTGGCCTGAGGAGAAGGTAGAAAAGGAGTGTCATTATTTTTCTAGGATTGACGCTATAGGGATGACCAATAAAAGAAGATTAAATTTGTAAAATATATCCAGAGGTCAAAGGGGTCCCAGGAAGAAAGCATTTAAGAACATCTTAATCTGTGATTTTTGAGAATCTGATGAAATCCATGGACAAAAACAATTCCAAATATTGGGTACAGTTTTGTGGCGTTCATAGATTCCCTAAAGCCAATCCATGGATTCTCCTCCTAGGAGATTCTGCCTTATATATTCACATACATTATTTTGAGATAGTGATAGGTCTGGAGTTTCCTCAGGCAAATCTGAAAGTCAAACAAAAAGTTTATGAATATTATCTTTCAGTGTCTTTTCAACTACATGAATGTTTCTTTTTCAATCTATCTATGATCATATTTATTTGTTTATTCAATATACGGATTTTTTAAATTTTAGGAAGTTTTGCTAGATTTTTAAAAATGATAATTAGTAAATAACCCAAGGGTTTAGGGCCAAATAAAAGAGGAAAATGGCCTCAAATAATAAAATTTGCCATTTGGATGTTAGGCTTTTTCAGGCTGGAAGAAAGAGGTCCACTGGGGTTTCCTCAGGTAACAGGGTTTGTTTTAAACATACACAGGAAATTAAGGAAAATAGGAGTTATACTGCATGGACCTCATGAAGGAAAGGAAGCATTGAAATGCCAGACCACACAGAGACTGTTGTTTAGAAACTGGGTCATTTAGGGTTTGGTGTAGCCTGAGCAATCTGGTTTTCTTGTCCCCACTCAGCAGCAGGCATCTGTTGGTTTCTGCCCTAGTGTTTTCTCTGTGTTGGTGGCTCTGCTACCCTTTGCCATTCTTCCTGTTGTCACCTTCTTTCTCCTTAATAGACTCTGCCTTGCTGTTTCCTCTGTCCATGTTTTTTGGTTTGTTTTCTTCCTCCCATTTTTAAGTGCTGACTTTTTGGCATGTGCCCCGAACTGCCCAGGAGAGTCACTAGTGGATTCATAATCACCATCACCCCTGAGAGATCCTTTCATGGCCATGTTACAGTTGCTTCTGAGACACGTGTCCATCCAGGTCAGTCTCTGTGCCTAGATGTCACCCTCATGTAGTCAGCATCCTTCAGAGCAGAACAGTTTCTTCTCTGGTGCAATATCTATTGGACTTTATAAGGTTTCCAAAGCTATACTCTCACATCCATGACAGAGTCAGATCGCCACAATAATCTTATGAGTGTTATTACTAGCCTGGCCATTTTACACATGAGGAAAAAGACAGTCAAAGAAGTTAAGGGAAAAGCTCCAGGTCATTCCTCTAGCAAGTGGTAGAGCACACTTAATTCCAGGTCTTCTGACCCCTAAGTCTTTCCAGACACCAGTCTAGAGAAGAGAAGCTGGGGTCAAGGCAGGAGAAACATGATAAGAACTGATGTGGAAAAGAAATAACTATTTTAGAGGATGAAAACATTAGTTCGGTGTAGGGGAAGTAATGACAAAGACTGAAAACTAATGATCTGATTAGATTTCATGCTTAACTATCAATATTAGACCTGAACTATTTCCATGGAGCACCAAGAGATGGCCAGGGTCCAGTTTCTGTCTATTCTCACTGCTTTTCCTGAACCTCCCCACCCTTCATAATTATGACTTGAAGAGGAGATTGGGGAGGAAGACCTCCTGGAAGCCCCAAATTTCCTTTCCAACCTGTATATTTCAGGGGCCAAAATGCCTTAATAGCTATTCAAGTCAAACTCTTTGAAAAGTAATGTCCTTGAGAGAAGACAGCACATCAAATCCTTAATACCTTATGTGAAATAATTTATCAGATTACCTTTCCTCTCAGAGAAACTACAACAGCCATAAAGAGGAGCAAAAGACCCTGAAAGATAAACAGCTTAAAACAACATTTGCAGAAAGCCTCACCGGGCAATGGCAAGGAGGTTGGGGGAGGGGAGGAGGGGCGTTAAGTGGTGGGGAGAGGAGAAGGTACAATACGTTTTTCAAGTGCAGTCCACCGGTGCCAGGATAGGGACTCTTTCACCTGTGGGTAAAAAAGGTCATCCTAGAGATCAGTGACATCAAAGGAAGTGGGTAAAGGCCACAGCAACATCGAAGAGATTGGGGTATACAGCATGGGGACGTTTTGGCATGCCTTCCTTGGCAGGTGGTAAGGCAGTGATGTTAGTTTTCAGAACACCAAATTCTGCCTGCACTGTTATATTTTTATGTGACCCTTTAATGTCGTTTCTCCAGAAGCCACTTGTCTTAATTTTTTGTACCTCCTACTATGCCTTACTTTGAGTAGGCCCTCACATATTGTAATAATAATAGTGGATGATCCCCACTCATCCCAACTTCATTCATCAATGTTCGGAGCAAGAAGTCTAATTTAGCAAGCATCCTATCTAATGAATTCTCATTCATTATGTTTTATACCAGGCCTCAGTGTCCTATGTATTGATGGGGTGAAAGGTTGTACATAGTCACGACCTGGTAAGAGCATTAGCTAAGTTCTCAGTGTGCCTCGAGCAGAGAAAATGACTGGCAGAAAAGTACACTAGAATGTCTCCTATCCCAATGGAGACAGTGGATGGTGATAGATAGTAACAGGTAGATAACCTGACCTTTGGTTAAAAAGTCAATCTAGTGTCAGTGGTCAAGACTTATCTAAACACCTTAGAAAAACTAACTCTTTGACACACAAACCAGGAGTTATTGCTTCCCAAATTATACCCAGAAAAGAGAGATTGAATACTCCAGACAGCATGTTCACAGATTTCCAGAAGAAATCAGCAATTTTAGCCAAGTTTCTAAGGCAACCTCCAAGGTGTATGAGATCACAGAGCCTAGAGCAGGGATACAGTTGGGCAGGTTGTATAGACCTTTTCTTCCAGAAGAAAATAGACTAAACCAAGAAAGCCCAAAATAAAATTTTATCTTTGATAGTGTTCCATCACTTGACATCACATAAAATGTAATTAATGTGAACCCTGAGAAGCAATTAAACCAAATTAAAAAGTTAACATGAAAGTCCCTCATATTGGAAAGGGTTTGCTGAACATCTGCTGACAGGGAGTTTTGTTGAAATCCACTTCTCTTTTAATTCCCTACTTATTAAGTGCATTTGCAAAGAAGCAGGATGCTTCCTGCTTTAAATGTCAGAAGCACCTGCTGCACCTCAATTTTCTCAATTAGAACATTTAGGCTCCAACCCACTGTAGGAAGAACCATCTGGTTCAGTGATGTTTTTGTTGGTTTCCAGGTTATCCTATGAAACAATGCATGGGAAATGAGGGGCTCGTAAGGCTTCTTTAGATTTTTACCTTTCAAATAAAAATAAGTGGTTTGAAGAAGTAACAAATGATTCCTAGTGTCCTAAGCTTCTTGTCCTGATGAGCAGACCTATTCATGCTTGATGAAATTGTCTATCAACTGAGCATCATTCTATCTAATAAGAGAGGATTTTCTCTTAGACTGGATAATTAGTACTCGGGAGGGCAGAACAAATGTTTGTCTACTTAGGGTCTTACCCTAAATAATCTATGTATCATCTGACTGGTCAAGTTTTGGTTAATGGACAAACTGTTCAAGGATCCAAACTCTTTTTTCCAAAATTGGGACCTCCCCTCTTCTCATCTTTTCCAATTTCCCTAAGGCAAATCTTATAGCTCACTCCCCCATGAAGCTTTTTTGACATCCCCCATGCCTCAGGGTTTTGTTCTAGCTCTTATAAATATGGGTTTAATATCTATTCTCTTATACTTATCCAATTGTTTTTTCCTAATTGTTGGCTTTTTGATGGGATGCCTATTAGATATCCACGTGGAGATGTGGAGTGGACAGGTGGATGCTCTGAGTTCAGGGGATAGGTCTGGGCTGGCAATATACGTTCCAAAGAGAGGAAGTGGGTGACTAAATAGACGAGGCACGATTAGCACTCACTCCTTGAAATGTTCTTCTTATTTGGCTTCTGTGATGCCATTTTATTTTCCAGTCTCTCTTGGATTGTCCCAGTTTTCCTGACAGACTCCTGTTCCCCATCAACACCATTAATGGTATTCCTTGGGGTCTTTTATTCTGTATTTAATCACATTCTTTTCCTTCTTCCTGTCTTTAACCATCATTCTGCACCATCACACAATACTCTGACAGTCTATTTATCTGTCTCATCAACTGTGGGCTCCTTCTATCTTTATATGCACCTCACAGAGCACCTGACTATAGTGGGTATTTAATGAATATCTGAGGCATGTGTGAACTCATTTATTCATTTATTCTCTTGTCCTACAAAAACAAGTAAAACCCAATCATGCCTGCTATTGTAGGAAAGGGTCATGGCGATTAAGAACAGGAGAGTGTCTTCCCATGAGATACTATTATAAATGATGATAAGGTAATCAGGCTAGTTCCCAAGACCTCTGTTACTCAAAGTAGGACAATAATTATACTATTTCAACTACATCACATGCTGTGCATAACATGGTTACCATGAGAAAATCTACTTAGACGTCTAAGCCACCAACTAAGAAACCTTTGCTATATAATTTTTCCCTAATTAGTAGTCTCTCCACTGTTGCTCCTGTTCTTGGTATTTTATTTTAACTACATTACTATTTCTTTGATTCAGATTTTATCCCTAATCCACATAAAGTCATGGATCAAATGTAGAAGACAATCAGATGAAAGACACCAGGACAGAAAGCACGAGGCTTAATGCTCAAATGCACACACCCCCAAAACCTGAACAGACCCAGTGAGGAGGGAGAAATGCATGGGAAGAAGGGCAGGAGATGAGGAGGCATTTGCTGAAAATAGACCCTTATCTAGGTCCTCTGTAAACCTAGAGAAAGAGCAGAGATGGCCAAAGTGGGTGTTGGAGACATAGATAACAAATGATGATGATAAATTTGGGGGGAGCCATCAGCATGTTTCTGATGGTATAGAATCAGCTATTTGATGGTGTTTTAGAACTCCTTGAAGAAAGCCACCCAACTAAAAATAGAATTACCATATGACCCAGCAATCCCACTACTGGGCATATACCCATAGAAAACCATAATTCAAAAAGACACATGTACCCCAATGTTCATAGCAGCACTATTTACAATAGCCAGGTCATGGAAGCAACTTAAATGTCCATCGACAGATGAATGGATAAAGATGTGGTACATATATACAATGGAATATTACTCAACCATAAAAGGAAACGAAATTGGGTCATTTGTACAGACGTGGATGGATCTAGAGACTGTCATACAGAGTGAAGTAAGTCAGAAAGAGAAAAACAAATATCATATATTAACACATATATGTGGAACCTAGAAAAATTATACAGATGAACCGGTTTGCAGGGCAGAAATAGAGACACAGATGTAGAGAACAAATGTGTTGACACCAAGGCGGGAAGGTGGCGGGGGGTGGTGGTGGTGTGATGAATTGGGATTGACATATATACACTAATATGTATAAAATGGATAACTAATAAGAACCTGATGTATAAAAAAAAATTCTAAAATTTAAAAAAAAGGAGAGCCATCCAAAAGTCATTTAACATTTTTTAGCTTCTTAGCTACATTAGCAGTACTCTTCTTAGCTATACTCAGAAAACTGAGTCAAGGTAGAAACCTGTTCTCTCTTGGGGAAATCCCACTTACTTTTGCTGTGAAGCAATGAGAAATTCTCAGATCAACTGTGCCCTCTGGGTGTCAGGTGTCCTCTAGAAAAATGAGCTCTTTTTCAGAGTGCTTCCTGGACCAGCTCCTGGGTGGCCTCAGATACACAGTAAGCATATTGACTCTTCTTCAGAGTATTAATATAGCACGTGTGTGTGTGTGTGTGTGAGTGTGCAGGGGGTGGTGGGTGGAGTACTTCCCCACTCCCATTGCCAAAAATAAGAGGAACAGGAAAAATCTGCTTCTAAATTTGAAAGGTGAGTATTAAACTTTATGCCAATGTCTGTCCACAATAACCTAAGGCAGTTTCTGTCCGGATTCTCTCTGTACAATACCACAGCCAATAGAGACCATCCTATACCAGGTTCAGAAATTGCATAGCTTGACAGAGGGCTTTCCTTTCTCCCAGCTCTCAGAAGGGAGTACAGATCTGTTACCTGTCAGATGCAAGAAGGAGGAGAGTGGTCCCTTCCCATCTCAGGCTGATGTCCAGGGGTTGATCTGACCTGGGAAAAACAAGGCAGTTAAGATGCTCAGGGTTAAAAGGCCCATCACATGCAACTTGATTGAAAGAGGGGATACACAGACTAGCTGAGGATGCATTCAGTCTGGCTGGTAGTCACATCCAAATATTTGAAGGGTCATTGTATAGAAGAGCAAGAATAGAGTTATTATTATTGCTCCAAAGGCTGAGCAGAGGGACAGTTGCCATCTCTGTGGCAGGAGACAGATGTTGATGCAGTATGAGAAATCATTGTATCAGGATTGCTGCCAATATTCAAGTGGGCTTCCTGAGGAAGTGGCAAACTCCCGTCACCAGGTGAGTTTAAACAGAGCTGGGACGAGCACCTGCAGGGTGGTTGGTGGGACCATCCTGGCAGAGGAGGGTCTTGAGGCTTTTAAGCTCCTTCCCTTTGTTTTGTTTTCCTTCACCTTTTCCTTCGGGTACTTTGGAGATAGTTGCTGTCTTCTACCTTGTGGGAACTAGAATGCAGCCAGGTGAAGCATCCTACAAGCTTTGAGCTCTGATGTTCAAAATTGCTTTGCAAGCTCAGAGCGCTACAACTAGGGGATGCTCTTCTGAGCCTTATTATGTTCAGTTTTGAAAAGTATTATTTCTGGAGGATTGTATACTCTCCTCCAAGGACGTGGTACTTTCCAGTTGTCCTGAAAGTAGCCTTTGGTGACAAGGTTTTGTTAGTTCCTCGAGCCTCTCTCTCCTGGGTGCCCCTTTTCTGTGTGCCCAGCACACTGTTCTGTCAGAGAAACTGAGTGGGACAAATGTTTGGCAAGTGGGAGGCAAGGAAGCAGGGCCAGCCCCTCCCTGTTGGAAAAAAAAAAACCCAAAATATTTTTCTAGTCTGTCTAGATTTTAATGTGTGATCCACTGTGGAGGAAACTGAGACTATTCTTAGCAGTCTCCTGCATCCCCTGTGTGTTCAATGGGGAGTGAACTGTGAACCGTGCCCCTGCCCTGTGGTGCTCAGTGTTCTTCCTGGAAGCCTGTGCCAGGGCAGTTTGGGCAGCTACTTGCGTGCCAACAACCGGACCCACCTCTCCCATACACTGATTGTTCTGGGTTCAGGTTAGTCTGATCACCTGCCCCATGTTGTTTATCAGTGTTTAGCAGTGAGATTCATGGTTCCTTTGAACAGTTCTGAAGCTTCGCCATAATGGGGCATTTTGCCCACTCTATCCTCCCTCCAGCCCTGGGAAGTGGGGAGAGTCCTATCCCCTATTTGGGCCCTTCAAATAGTGAGGGTCAAGAAAGGTTGTTCAACCTGGTAGAGACAGTCTCTGTTCCCACATTGCTTGAATGCCTTTCAGTTGGCCAGCCCACCCTGTGCTGTGTATATACCTAACTGAGGCCAATGAACAGACAAATTTAGCCAGTTGTCACGTCTACCTCATCCTGACTTCAGTATAGAGCTGTTTCCCTCCAGTCTGCTGCTTCGGGTTCCAACCCTATTCTAGCAGATGTAGGAATGTTTGAGTCCCTAGTGGAGCCCTTAAGAAAGGTGGTTGAGGTGTCCTCTCCAGTTACAACCACTGCCAGTGCAAGTGCTTTCCCCTTACTTCTCTCTCTCTCTCTCTCTCTCTTTCTCTCTCTCTCTCTCTCTCTCACACACACACACAGACACCTGAACAAACACACTCACACGTAAAGCAGGCTGTACCCTCACTCAGCATCTTCCAGCCTTTCTTTCCCCCTTGCCCAGTCTAATCTTGTTTCTAGAGAATGATGACATTGACAAGGAAGACCACCAACTTCACATAGCCTGGTTTTAAAGAACTAGGCCTTTAAACATGCCTGAATGAACTGTTGGTTTGATATATATCTTTAACATTTAGGGAGCCAAGTTCTGGGGTGATGGCATGAAGACTTGGGTTTGGGTAAAATGCAAAAGACATTTGGGAATGAAAATATTTGTCAGTGAAGATCTGAATCCTACTTTCTGGAACGGAGGCTTGTTGGTGAGAAATGACTTTTCTAATAAGAAGTTTCATTTCAGACCAGGAAGTGGTACAAACTTACACCCACGGCAGCCAGGCCCAGAGTTACTAATAATTCTCTGGAAAAATTTCTATTATTTACTTATTTATTTATTTTTCTCTTTGTTTTTTCCCTAGCTTTCAATCTGTCCTGAAACAACCCCAAAGAAGCTTTCAAACGTTTTATTCATTTACACAATGACAACAATAATATTTATTGATCACTTGCTTGCTATATGACAGGCAGTGTACCAAATACTTTACATCATTACCTCATTGAATTCTCATGATGCACATGTGGGTAGATACAATTATTATCTCCAAATTACAGATTGAAAAAAAAGAGGTCTGAAGAGTTAAGTGACTTTCCTGAGGTCACACTCCTAGTTAGTCGCAGAGTAGAATTAGAAATATCGATCTTCTAAATTTTAGGCCAATGCTCCTTCTATTACATTTTGGCTGTTCTCAGTCTTTCTAGGTAAGAGGAGATGGTGGCAGTCTTGAAAATGTTTCTAATTCAAGAACATACTATGGAAAGTTGCTCTACCCCTGAATTCTTCAATGGCACAGGAGAGATTTCAAAACAATAGTGGTTTTCATACGAAAAATGACTTTTGAGACTACTGACTTCATTTATTCAACAAATACTTATTGAAAACCTATTATGTGAAAGGCATTATTCAAGGAGCTGGAGATACAGTGGAGATAAAAAGAAACAGTAGATAATTCCCTCCCCTCTTAAAGCTTATATTCTACTGCGTAAACAATTTAAAAATTGTTAAGTGTTATACACGAATTAAAATGAGTCAGTGGGGTATAAAGGGACTAGGAGACAGTAAGTTTTTTTGTTTGTTTGTAGAAATTGATAAATTGATTTACATGGAAATACAAAGGACCTATAATAGTCAAAGGCATTTGGAAAAAGAACAAAGTTTAAGGGCTTAACATTACCAGATTTCAAGACTTACTATAAAGTTGCAGTAATCAAGACAGTGTGCTTTTAGAGAATCTGCTGGATTTTGGCTTCAGCCATCACTGCATGGGGGTGAATTGACTGAGAAGGGGAAAAATATTTGCCTGTAGCTTTATGATTTGCAAAAGACTTTCAGATATATTATCTCATTTGCTTTTACAACAATCCTTGAGAGGTAGTAAAAATATAATCTCCATTTTACAAAGAAGGTAATTAAGCCTCTGAGAGTGTACATTTGGTTCTATCCACACAGCTAGTAAATGGAAAGGCTATGTGGGAAACTCGGGCTGCTAGATTCAGTCTGTCTGTTGCCTATTTCCCTACCAAATTGTCCCGCTGAAGCCAGAAGGAATCCTGCACGCAAGCACTGTCTCCATTGCTGAATACAGTCACACATGTTTGACTGTTCTCCACTGCAGCTCTATTTCAGGTTAATTTACCTCATACTTACAATTTTGTCACTCACACAGCTTAACAGCTATTTCAGATGTCTATTCCTGTTAAAGGATGCACTGTCCCTATTTTTGGAAGCTGGATGACGCAGAAGAAAGGTAATGTGATAGGGAACATTTTGCCCCTCTTAAATCACTGACTCAAATCATCACCAGGTTACGAGGGATACAAATAGGTACTGTCTAATGATGCCCATAAAGATGCCAGTACACAATTATATTCCTCTTTGATGTTTCAATTGTATTTACATAGAATCATAAACACCATTTTCCTGAAAAATAGTTTTAGATATTTTACAGACATTATCTCTACTATTTTTTGCAATAACATTGAAAAACTCAGGGAGGTTAATCCCCCTAAACATCTAGAAAGTGCCTGTTTGAATATTGGAACGCAAGTCTGTAAAGCCAACAGCCATGATCTTTCCACCATGACACTGTTTATTGGAGGGAAGAAATCCAATTCTTGTGTTCTTGTCCCTTTGACATTTAGTGTGCTCTTCCCACTCCCCTGCACTAGCCAGCAATAGTGATGGGAAGCAGGCACAATCCCCCACACTTGGTTAATTTAGTAAAGAATTTATTATGTGGAAGCATCATAAAATTTTGTTCTTAGACTTTTTTCTAGATCATGCCCTTGGCAAGGATCTTTGATCTTCTGCAGGCATGACACGCATTCATTATTTTATTGATATGATCTTCTCCTCAACATTCCTTCTCACACATACTATGTGAACAACTTCGCTATTCAATGTAAGTGAAATAAAGTAAAATTTTACCAAGTATCCTCATTAGAGATTTTTGTAAATGTCCTCGGAATTTGCAAAATCAGTGATTGATTGACTTTAGATTTATGTCTGGAACACTGTCTGCTGACAGCCTTTCCAAAGAAGACAGGAGGTAATCAATGCAAACTCTGTGGAAATTTGGTTAACAAAACTAACCCAGGGCAACATTTCACCTGTGTTCAACCAGAAAGATCCAAGTCTTTATATTTTTACTGAAAATGGTTTGGAATGTAGACAACAAAATTTGAGTATGAGTTATGATTAAACATAAACCTGCTTTGGGATTTTGCTTGCTTTCATCCTCACATAATGGGATGAAATCAGCTGAGTTACACTGGGTAGCGACTAACCCTAAACCTCTCAGCCAGGCTGGGATTAGGATGTCAGGCTTTGGTAGTAAGAGCTAGATGGCGCTATACTGTAACTGTCAGCTGCCCAATTACTAACAGTTTGATGAAAGAGGCGGACTCTCAACCACTGTGCCACCAGGGAAGCCCCGTGTTAACTTGCTTTTATAAAGATATATAGAGGAGATGGTTTCTTCTTCCTCTGTTTTTAATGTCTGAATGATGTCACATGAGAACTACCCTGAGGACAAAATGAACCACCAAAAATGGCAGAACAGGGAAAGAACTTGGGTCCTCAGTGCTCTTGTTGAGCTATTAAATCAACTGACCTTGCAGTCACCCTATCTCTAGAATTCTTGCTTTGTGGAATATGAACTTTCTTATTGTTTAATCCTTTCAGAGTTTTTTTTTTTAAACTCTGCAGGCTTATGTGGAACAGCAGAGACCCTGACCCCGTTAGGAAATTAGTGGATACCATAAAAATATACACAAGGGACACCATAGAAATGTGCAGAAGTTTGGTCACATTCAAGGTCAACCCTTAACCTCTCTGTCCTCAGAGCCTCTCTGCAGACCTCCATCTGTCCCTCGTCACAGAGTCCAGTCCATTTCCTATTACCAAATAAGGACTTTTTGGAAATTAAACTCCCATTTTGGTGATATGGTTTCATTCATTTATTCAACAATTATTTTTGAGTGCCTCCTATGCATCAGGCACTGTTCCAGTTAATCAATAGTGAGCAAAGCACTCCTGCTGTCATGGTCTAGTGGGAGGGACACTGATCTAATAAAAGAAGCTCATAAACAAGTGTATAAACACAAGTGAGTCAAGCGTCGTGGAGGAAAGGAGCCTGACCCTGTGAGAGCATATGTCGGAGAAGTGATACCTGGCCTGGGCTCAGGGGAATTCTTGGGCTGAGAGCTGATGATGGATAGGAGATAGCTGGTAAAGAGCAGCTTGGATGAAATTAGTGGTAGCATTGCTCCTCACACAGGGAATCCCATGTGCAAATATCCTTCAATGGGAGGGAACATGGCATCTTTGAGGAGCTTATCATGTAGTTCAGGAATAAAATCATAAGCTAATTAACTCTTGCTTGGTTTGACTCCAGGAAAATGACCTGTCCTTTAATCTCTCCCTCCCCATTTTCTCAAATACAAATTGGAAAGTGGTTTTTACTCATCTCCTTGCTGAAAGCTTCTCACTTGCATCCCATGACAAGTTAAAGGCCCTGAACAATATCAGAAAAAACATACAATTAACCTAAGTTGGGCGCAGGTACGGGGGCAAAGGGCCCAGGAAGAACGGAGGAGGAACATCGTCCCTGGCCAGGTCATTCCTGTTAATGGGCTAAACAAGCATCTGACTCCAACATTCGTTGACAGTATCTTTCCCAGGAGTTTGAGGGACGTGCCCTGAAGCACATTCTTCCAGAAACTAATGCTAAGATGGCCTCTTGATCCTAGGTCCTGGGAAGAATTGACCACTAAAGAGCTAAGAAGGCACAACCTTATAAGGAGAGGAAACAAGGGGTGTAGTTCCTGATTAAAGCAAAGCCAAGTTTTCTTCATTAGATACTCAGTGAGGAGAAGGGAAATCAACAGAGGAGCTATAGCTGTTGCCTTCCTGTCAAACCATCCCAAACTGATCCATCACAGTCATGCCCTGTGGAGTCAGGCTTTTGAGTATGCTGTCTCTGGAGTGCATAGCTGATTTCTGTGCCAAGCAGAGAATGGAATTTTCCCAACAGAAATATGTTGACTAAGGGTAATGGTGGTTTTACTGTAAAACAAAAGTTCATAGAAAGCTTTAAAAGCACCATTTACAAGACTGAAATTAAGGCTTGTGGGTTCAACCTTTGTAGGACCCTGCATTGCTCTCACTGCTGCAGTCCCTATAGGTGCTGTGCTTTTAGGCTTTCCTCCCTTGAGCTCTCCTGCCTTTCCCTTGTGTTTATCTCACAGGGAGGCATTGGCTCTGGAACCAGACAGATCTGCAGGCAAATCCTGGGGAGTCTTTGACCACCCTGCACCTCAGTTTCTTTTTGCATCTATATTCATCAGTGAATCGGTCTGAAATTTTCTTTTTTTGTAGTATCTTTGTCTGGTTTTGGTATTAGGGTGATGGTGGTCTCATAGAATGAATTTGGGAGTGTCCCTTCCTCCACAATTTTTGGGAAGACGTTGATAAGGGTGGGTGTTAATTCTTCTCTAAATGCTTGATAGAATTCACCTGTGAAGCCATCTTGTCCTGGACTTTTGTTGGTTGGAAGATTTTAAATCACAGTTTCAATTTCATGACTTGTGATTGGTCTGTTCATATTTGCTGTTTCTTCCTGGTTCAGTATTGGAAAGTTATACCTTTCTAAGAATTTGTCCATTTCTTCCAGGTTGTCCATTTTATTGGCATAGAGTTGCTTGTAGTAGTCTCTTAGGATGCTTTGTATTTCTGTGATGTCTGTTATAACTTCTCCTTTTTCATTACTAATTTTATTGATTTGAGTCCTCTCCCTCTTTTTATTGATGAGTCTGCCTAATGGTTTATCAATTTTCCTTATCTTCTCAAAGAAACAGCTTTTAGTTTTATTGATCTTTGCTATTGTTTTCTTTGTTTCTATTTCATTTATTTCTGCTCTCATCTTTATGACTTCTTTCCTTCTGCTAACTTTGGGTTCTGTTTGTTCTTCTTTCTCTAGTTCCTTTAGGTGTAGGGTTAGATTGTTTACTTGGGTTGTTTCTTGTTTCTTGAGGTAGGCTTGTATAGCTATAAACTTCCTTCTTAGAACTCCATTTGCTGCATCCCACAGGTTTTGGATCGTTGTGTTTTCATTGTCATTTGTCTCTAGGTATTTTTTGACTTCCTCGTTGAGTTCTTCTGTGATGCCTTGGTTATTTAGTAATGTATTGTTTAGTCTCCATGTGTTTGTGTTTTTTACATTATTTCCCCTGTAATTGATTTCTAATCTCATAGCATTGTGGTCAGAAAATATGCTTGATATGATTTCAGTTTCCTTAAATTTACTGAGGCTGATTTGTGACCCAAGATGTGATCTATCCTGGAGAATGTTCCATGCACACTTGAGAAGAAAGTGTAATCTGCTGTTTTTGGATGGAATGTCCTATAAATATCAATTAAATCTATCTGGTCTGTTGTGTCATTTGAAGCTTCTCTTTCCTTATTTACTTTCATTTTGGATTATCTGTTCATTGGTGTAAGTGAGGTGTTAAAGTCCCCCAGTATTACTGTGTTACTGTCAATTTCCTCTTTTATAGCTGTTAGCAGTTGCCTTATGTATTGAAGTGCTCCTATGTTGGGTGCATGTATATTTATAATTGTTATATCTTCTTGGATTAATCCCTTGATCATTATGTAGTGTCCTTCCTTGTCTCTTGTAACATTCTTTATTTTAAAGTCTATTTTTATCTGATATGAGTATAGCTACTCCAGCTTTCTTTTCATTTCCATTTGCATGGAATATCTTTTTCCATCCCCTCAATTTCATTCTGTATGTGTCCCTAGGTCTGAAGTGGGTCTCTGTTGACAACATATATATCAGTCTTCTTTATGTATCCATTCAGCAAGCCTGTGTCTTTTGGTTGGAGCATTTAATCCATTCACGTTTAAGGTAATCATTGATATGTATGTTCCTATGACCATTTTCTTAATTGTTTTGGGTTTGTTTTCGTAGGTCCTTTTCTTCTCTTGTGTCTCCCACTTAGAGAAGTTTCTTTAGCATTTGTTGTAGAGCTGATTTGGTGGTGCTGAATTCTCTTAGCTTTTGCTTGTCTGTAAAGCTTTTGATTTCTACGTTGAATCTGAATGAGATCCTTGCCCGGTAGAGTAATCTTGGTTGTAAGTTCTTCCCTTTCATCATTTTAAGTATATCATGCCACTTCCTTCTGACTTATAGAGTTTCTGCTGAGAAATCAGCTGTTAACCTTATGGGAGTTCCCTTGTATGTTATTTGTCATTTTTCCCTTGCTGCTTTCAATAATTTTTCTTGATCTTTAATTTTTGCCAATTTGATTACTATGTGTTTCGACATGTTTCTCCTTGGGTTTATCCTGTACGGGACTTGCTGCACTTCCTGGACTTGGGTGGCTATTTCCCTTCCCATGTTAGGGAAGTTTTTGACTATAATCTCTTCAAATATTTTCTCGGGTCCTTTCTCTCTCTCTTCTCCTTCTGGGACCCCTATAATGTGAATGTTGTTGCATTTAATGTTGTCCTAGCAGTCTCTTAGACTGTCTTCATTTCTTTTCATTCTTTTTCTTAATTATGTTCTGCAGCAGTGAATTCCACCATTCTGTCTTCCAGGTCACTTCTCTGTTCTTCTGCCTCAGTTATTCTGCTATTGAACCCTTCTTGTGTAGTTTTCATTTCAGTTATTGTGTTGTTCATCTCTGTTTGTTTGTTCTTTAATTCTTCTAGGTCTTTGTTAAACATTTCTTGTATCTTCTCGATCTTTGCCTCCATTCTTTTTCCAAGGTCCTGGACCATCTTCACTCTCATTATTCTGAATTCTTTTTCTGGAAGGTTGCCTATCTCCACTTCATTCAGTTGTTTTTCTGGGGTTTTATCTTGTTCCTTCATCTGGTACATAGCCCTCTGCCTTTTCATCTTGTCTATCTTTCTATGAATGTGGTTTTTTTTCCCCACAGGCTGCAGGATTGTAGTTCTTCTTGCTTCTGCTCTCTTCCCTCTGGTGGATGAGGCTATCTAAGAGGCTTTTGCAAGTTTCTTGATGGGAGTGACTGCTGGTGGGTAGAGCTAACTCTTGCTCTGGTGGGCAGAGCTAAGGAAAAGCTAAGCTAAGCTTCTGCTGGGGCTGGGTGGGGCTGGGTTCCCTCTCTGTTGATTGTTTGGCCTGAGGCAACCCAATGCTGGAGCCTACCTGGGCTCTTTGGTGGAGCTAATGGCATACTCTGGGAGGGCTCACACCAAGGAGTACTTCCCAGAACTTCTGCTGCCAGTGTCCTTTTCTCCACAGAGAGCCACAGCCGCCCCATCCCCCACCCTGCCTCTGCAGGTGAGCCTGCAACACTAACAGGTAGGTTTGTTTCAGCCTCCCCTGTGGTCACTGCTCCTTCCCCTGTGTCCTGCTGCTCACACTACTTTGTGTGTGCCCTCCAAGAGTAGAGTCTCTGTTTCCCCCAGTCCTGTCGAAGTCCTGCAATCAATTCCCACTAGGCTTCAAAGTCTGATTCACTAGGAATTCCTCCTCCCGTTGCCGGACTCCCAGATTGGTAAGCCTGACGTGGGGCTTGGAACCTTCACTCCAGTGGGTGGACTTCTGTGGTATAAGTGTTCTCCAGTCTGTGAGTCACCCACCCAGCAGTTAATGGGATTTGATTTTACTGTGATTGCACCCCTCCTACTGTCTCATTGTGGCTTCTCCTTTGTCTTTGGATGTGGGGTATCTCTTTTGGTAAGTTCCAGTGTCTTCCTGTCAATGATTGTCCAGCAGCTAGTTGTGATTCTGGTGTTCTCGCAAGAGGGAGTGAGAGCGCGTCCTTCTACTCCACCATCTTGGTTTAGGGCCCCCAGAGTATGTCTTGACATGGGCTGTGATGACACATCACAACCCAAAGTCTATTTTTATTGATCAGCTTTTAGAAAGCACAAAAGATGAGCAAAGACTCCAAATTGGATCATAGGCACTCAATATTTAATCAGCTTCTGGTTATTACTAGCAGCGTGACGTTATCTGAGGAATTCTTTTTTTAGAGAGGCATGATTCAAATAAATTTTCCCTCATGAATGAAGGTGAGTAAATGAATCTGTTGTGGAAAGTTCTCAACATTGAGTGGCCTCTGCTGTCACCATATATACCAATGGTCACTGTAGTTTTAAGGTATTAAGATTTTTAAATTTTATTTTATACTTGTGTGATTAAGGTGCTATTGCCACATGCTGTGATGACTAACACCTTACACTGATGGGAACATTTCTTTATTGGACCTGTTTTTGGACTTTTTTCCCCATTGAGTCCTTTATGATAGGTAAAATTTTACCATTTTACAGATAAAGAAAACCAAGTCTCAGCAATCTTAAGTAACTTTCTTTGCACTATGATATCTGTGGAATTTGATAGGGAAGATATGAAATATGTTGGTGTAGCTCTGCTTCAGTGAATGGCAACTTTGTTGAAGGTCTGTATGTTACTACAATGTTTACCATTAACTAATATAACATATATACACAGCACAAGGAGACTGGCTAATTCCACACAATACCAATGTGACAGAAAGGTAGAAAAGTCAACCTGCAACAGAGTTTGTTTCATAAAATGCCAAGAATATCGTATTCTTTTGGCCTTTAAAATTAGTTGTATTCGCCAGGTTTTTTTGACATCATATAGCAACCTGTGATGAAGGAAGAAAACGTTGAATATAAGTGAAGAATAAGAAATAACCTAAGTGGTTTCCTTGGGAGAAAATATAGAAGGGAGTGTAGTGGATGTTGCAGTGTACCACCTAGGTTAACCCCTCACTGCCCTTTAGGACTGAAGCCCTTGTTTCACAGGCTACTTAGAGTATCAGTAGCCAACCAAACTCAGTTGGAGCTATCTTTGGGATTTGTCTTCAGCAAGCAATCCCTTCCTCAGGTCAGCCAGCATCCAGTGCCTTGTAGACGTAGGGGGATAAAGACGACCTCTAGCCCCAGTTTAGGGCAGCTCTGAAAGGCCATCCAGCTCTAGAACTCTTGTAGGATTGGCTGAGACCTTTGTTCTTACTGCATCATGGTTCTCTGCCCATCTCTGCTTTCTACACCCCTCAAAAGTGTTGAGAAAACTCCCCAGTAAAGTTGTTGCCAGCAAATCTCAGAGTCCCCTTTCCAGGAAACTTGACTTGAGATGTAAGGGAAGGGAATAATGGTCGATAACATTTACTGAGCACTTAGTACGTGTCAGACCCTTTTCTGGGTGTTTTACATTTATCCTCACTAAACCAGGTTAGTAGATACTGTTATTATGCCCATTTTAGAGCTGAGGAAATTGAGGTGCAGTAAGATTAAGAAATTTGTCCAGAGTTGCAGTGAGTGGAATTGTCAGGATTCAAAACTCAGGCAACCTGAGGGGCAGCAGAGAATAAGCATGCTCAGCAAAGAGGGAGGTGAAAGGAGAAAGCAGTCAGGTGAGTAAGGGGAGAATAGAAACGGTGTAGCATAAAGGAGGTAGACAAAGGGGAAGTGCAATGGGGAAGGGGTGGTGAGAGAGCTAGGGGCTTCAGGGAGTCTAAGAAGTATTGAGTAAATGCCTTTATGTTTCTCCAAGTGTGACATCAACAATGTGAAGATTATTAAACTTTTTTTTTCAAAAGTTATATCTTCCTTTCACTAAAATCTTGAGCTAGAATTTTTCTCTAAGACTCAAAAATAAATGCATTAAAATTCTGAAATCTGATAAAATCAAATCCTGGTGAAGGTGTGAAAGGACAAGAACACAGGACTGTTTCCTGGTACCACCACTGTGGAAACCACTTGGCTTTACCTGGTAAAGCTGAACATTCTCATTGTCTATGACCCAGCAACTCTACTCCAAGACATACATCCCAGAGAAAATTCTGCATATATTCCCTAGGAAATATGTTAAAGAATGTTCAGAGTAACACTGTTGTAAAAGCAAAGAATTGGGGACAATGACAATATCCATTAATTAGAGAATGGCCAAATAAATTGTAGTATACTTCTCTACTGGAGTGATATACATCAGTGAAACATGAATGAACTGCAGTGATACACACAGCATGTATGAATCATTACACACATAATTCTGGGTGAAATAAGTGAATTGCAAAATCAAAATAGTAATACTTATAAAGCACTTACTCTGTGTAGGGCACTGTTCTAATTTCTTTAGATACATTAATTCATTGACTCTACCAAGACCCTAAGGGGTAGGTATTACTATTATCACCCCTACTTTATTGAAGTGAAAACCAAATCCCATAGAATTTAAGTAAATTGCCTAGGTCCCTCAGACACTAAGTGGCAGAGCTAGAATTTGTACACAAGCAGCTTAACACCCGAGACTATACCCTTATCAAAGTAATCTTCTGCTTTGCCGTGCAGTATGATACAAGTTTTAAATAAAGTTTAAAAATAAGCAAAACCAAATATGTGTGTGTGAATGTGTATATATACACACATATTTATCACACACTGTATATATAGTGTACATATAATATGTACATACATATAGATTTTGTATGTATATAATAGATGTATATGCAAAGGAATGATGAACTCCCAGTTCAAGATGTTGTTACCTCTCTCTTGGGAAGACAGTGGAATGGGTCAGGGAATGGGAGTATAGATAGATACCATGGTGTTTGTGTAACAGGGAAGAGCCAATTTTGACGCCATGTTGGATCTGTTTCTTTGAATTTAACCTTTGCTTTTCGTTGCTTTTGCTATTATAATCATACATAATGGCCTGCCTCAGGGAACCCTACCCACCTGTAAATGGCTTCAAGAAAGAAGAACTTAACACATCCCTTCCCCGATGTTTTGCAAGACTGATAGCCCTTTTTACTTTATTTCCTCTCCACCTCTCCCTCTCTATTCTGCCTGTTTACTTTCCTTCTCTCTCTGATTCTTTAAAAGAAACTGGCATCCAGACCCCGATAAGATGGTGTTTTGGGCACCCTAGTCCGCCATCTTCTCAGTCTGCTGGCTTTCCAAATAAAGTTGTAGTCCTTGCCTCAACACTTCATCTCCGATTTATTGGCCTTCTGTGGGACAAGCATGGTCTCAGTAACATTTGTAATATCTAGTTCTTAAGATGGTAGTAGATTTATGGTTGTTTATTTTATTATTCTGCTTCATAACCTTACATAGTACATAAATGTAGAATGTGAGTTATGCCTCAACTATTACATTAAAAAAGAACCATCTGGGGAACCTGCTAAAATGTGAATTCCTAAGTCCATCTCTAGAATTTTCAGGGTTGGAAAAACCCTGTGAGGGAGATTTGGTCAAATACTTATCACTTGAATCCAATTGTCTACTGCTACTTAACACACAATCCCAAACTCAGTGGCTTAAATATCAACCACTGTCTTGAAATGATTCTGTGGGTCAGCAGTCTGGGCTAGAATCAGCTGGTACAGCTGCAGTCATCTGGCTGCCTGACTGCCCTTGATGGTCTAAGGTGGCCTTGTTCACATCTGGGTTCTGCCATCAGCTGGTCTTCATGTGGCCTCTCACCTTCAGGTCTCACTGGGCTTCTTTTCATGGTGTCAGGCAGCCTTTTAAGAGGGCAGGAGGAGAAGCTGCAAGGCTTCTGTAGTGTAACTGCTTGACTTTAAGCATTTTGGTTGTCATGTAATCGCCTGACATTAAGCTTTTTGATTGCTGAGGCATCCATTTCAAAGACATCCATCTCGAAAACAAATTGCCAGCTGTAGGACACAGCTACTAGCAAAACAACTAGATAAGGAGCTAGGCTGCCCCCTGCACCCCCCACCAGTGAAGTTTCCCTTTTAGAAGCCTTGAGTAACCTAGATGATGGAAGATTTCTCCCTTCCTATGCCCTGATTCCCATTCTTATGTCTTAAATTCTCCAATAAAGAATGAACTTGTGAAACTTCACCCCACCCTTGGACCCCAATGAAGGCAAAGCCCCAGGTCCACACTCTTCCCTCTGTCTCTGCCAAGAACTTGCTGTGTGGCCTCTGCATGCTCTGTACCCTCCAGGACCTGTGAGCAATAAGTCTCCTTCAAAGTCCCCTGATGATTTTGTTGAGGGATATCTGCAGTCATAATAAGAACCACAAGGTCCAATCCAGCCATAACACTGGCTCCAGCGGCAGTGGGAGAATGTCTGTGGGGCTCGCTAGGAGGAGATATGGCCAAGTGAGTGCTTCAGGCATTCGCTATCAGTACACTGGGGTCTTTTGCTACATTCTTTTGTAGAAAACAATCACATGGCAAAGTCAAATAGAAGGCATAAAGAAATGGACTGTCCCTCAGGATGATATAAATGGCAAAGTCTGTTGCAAAGGAGTGTGAATGTAGGGATGGGTGGAATTATTGCAGCCATCTTTGCAAGCAACTTATTACACCATTGATAAAGCACATGCATTTGGTCAGATACTCTTTTGTGTTTTTCTTTTCCTTTTTAAAAAACTATTTTGTTGAGGTATGATTGACAATGTAAAAAGCTGCTCATATTGAAAGATGAATTTGGAGATAAATATACACCCATGAAACCATCACCACCAACAAGGCCACAGAGTATCTGTTACCTCCCAAACTTTCCTCTCACCCCTTTATTATTATTATCATTATTAGTTGTGTGTGTGTGTGTATAGGGGGTTAGAACACTTAATCTTTTGTGTTTCTGATGCCCTCGTTGGCACACACTCTGAAGATAGGCAACTGACCAGTGATTTGAGGGCTGAGATCCTGACCAGATTCATCTTTGCTCAAAATTACACCTGCTCTAATATACAAGTGGCATAATACTATAAACAACTTAAATGTTCATCAATACTGGACTAGTTAAATAAATTGTGGTACTTCCCAAAACAGATGCACCTTTACCAACAAACCATCCATTAAAAATAATAAAGTAGATTTCCAGTTGATATAAAGTGATCTCCAAGGTAGATTAGTAAATAAAAAAGCAAAATACAGAAGAGCATATATATTATATACTACCATTTGCACTTTTAAAGGATGTGTATATATGCACAAGCTCTCTCTTGAAGAATGCACACAAAAAAGAAACTGCTAATATTGGTTTTCTCAGAGGAAACAAAGAAGGACAACTGGGGGGCTGGGGCATGAGGGAGACTGATTTTTGCATTGTTTGAATTCTGTTAACATGAATATGAATCATTACCACATGAATAGAATAAATAAGTCCTTTGTTACTGCTTGCCTGCGTACTTCCACCTAGGAATCATATCTGAAGCAGAAGTTTAAAGATTTAAGAGAAAATAAGATTTAGACATCTGTATGCATGGATGAGATCAATGCCTTGAAGATAAATAGTAGAACCCCTCAGCCAACTCTTTTCCTGACAGAGGAAAGGACCAGGTCAGGACATTGAAGCTGCCAGCCTAGAGCCCAGAGGTCTTTGTAGGACACAAGTTTTACCTGTTTCATAGACACTGACCAAAAAGCAGGCTTGTACCCTCCCATTTTAGGGTCTTATTTCAGCATGAATATAGGGATTGTATATAATGAAAGAAAGACCACTCCTCCTAAGGAGTTCTTGTCTCAGTTTCTCATCAAGGTAATTTATAAAAGCAGATGCTTCAAAAACCATCATTCAGTTCTCCCTTCCCAAGTAGATCTTAGGCAGCCACTGAGATGATTCATTCAACACTTTTCTTAGCCCTACTGAAATATAACCAGAGGAGCTTACCTGTTGGTGGTATTTTGGGGAGATATCTGTTATATGAACCTCACCTGAGGGTGCTGACCCTAAACACCCAAATGTCCTTCCAGAAGCAATTTTGCTCCTGGTGTGGAACGACCTGTGATATGTCTCTGATATGGAGAACTCAAGGTGCAAACCTCCTTCCGTGCACTGTGGCCTCAGACAACGACTCTTTCGCCCTCCTATAGGCTTCTCCCAGCAAGCCCAACTTCTCTCCGTCTCCTTCTGTTTCTGCCTCCCTCCTGTACATCCATGTCAGTGGAAGAGGTGTCCCTTTTCATGCTAAACTTACTGGATTCCATCCCTTCTGACCCCTGGGACCTTACTCCATCAATTACCATCACAATATAAAAACATAGTAACCCTGAAACAAATAGACCAAAAAAAAAAAAAGTATCAGCCACACCATCTATCTCCAAATATCCCTTTATCCCCTTTATCTCTTCTTTCATCTTCCCTTTTTAGCCAAACTACTTAAAAGAGTCATTTAAATGCCTTTTCATTTATATTCATTACCCGTGCTGTCCTCAACCTTTGGCAAAATCAGCTATTGATTACTAACTTAGACATTCTTGGCTCTACAGAAAGTCTATTACATTAATTATCTCCTTTGAATCCTGATAACACTTGAGAGAATCGTTATCATTCCCATATTATAAAGAAATACATCGAGTCTGGGAAAATTAATTTGCCAAATGTCACACTTAGTATTTGGAAGAACTGGGGTTCAAATCAAGAATGTCCTCCATTTCCCCTTAATAGCTATAATGCCTCCCTTCCACAAAGTAAGCTTCATTTTTTGACTTAGTAAAGCGAAAATTTGGAATTTGAACGCAAGTTTTCATTTGCATATTAATTGCATTGGGTTGTATGTTTTCTTGTTTATTTGTTTTTTACTATACCAAGCTGCATTTTCCTGAGAATTTCCTTACACTATCTAGGGAGGGGAGGATAGAATTTAGAAATTTATATTTTTAGGAAAACAAGACCTTCTTGATGATAATTCTTTAAATATGTATTGACCTTTAAGCTTTCACTTAATACTGACGTCTCTTCTCATTTCCAACAGAGCAGATAGATACTTCTAAAATCAATAGATTAGTGATTCACACTGTAGTCAAGCTCTGCTGGGACGTAAGAGATAAATATGCATTTGTGAGATTCAGAATGCAACTTACAAATATCTGCAAAGCAGAGAACACTGTGTCAATATACTCCAGTCACATATTTGAGAGTCCCCAGCCCTTGTCTACCTAATGCCCATTGGACCTGAAGGATGTAGTAAAGGACGTGGGTGTATACATATGTCCAGATGTCTTGATCCTGATTATGTTAATTACCTGAATGTAGAGCCAGGAAGAATTTTTTTTAATTTATATTTCTTTTTAAAAAATTCCAGCTTTACTGAGGTATAATTGACAAATAAGATTGTAAGATATTTAAAGTGTACATCATGGTGATTTGATATATGTATACATTTTAAAAGGATTCACCCCATGTAGTTAATTAATGCATCCATCACCTTACATATGTATCTTTTCCTTTCTCTCTCTCTCTCTCTCATTTGGTGAGAATATTTAGTTCTACTCCTTTAACGCATTTCAATTATACAATACAGTGTTATTAACTATAGTCACCATGTTTTGCTTTAGAGCCTCAGATCTTGTTCATCTTATAGCTAACTCTGTACTCTTTACCAAACTCTTCCTATTGCCCACACCCCCTGCCCCTCAGTCCCTGGCAACCACTTTTCTACTCTCCCTTTCTATGTTTGACTTAAAAAAAAAAAAAAAGATTCCACATATAAGTGATACCCTGTGGGTATTTATCTTTCTCTGTCTGACTTACTTCACTTAGCATAATGACTTATTTCACTTAGCAAGGTTCCTGCATACTGTCCCAAAGGTAGGATTTCCTTCTGTCTTGTGGTTAAATAATATAACATTGTGTATGTACACACACACGTGATATGTATACACATATGTATATATATATCACATATTCTTTATCCATTCATCTATTGATGGACACTTAGGCTGTTTCTGTATCTTGGCTATTGTGAATAATGATGCAATAAACATGAATGGGAGTACAAATATCTTTTCATTATCTTGTTTTCATTTCTTTTGGGTATATACCCAGAAGTAGGATTGCTGGGTCATATAGTAGTTCTATTTTTAATTTTTTGAGGAAGATTCATACTGTTTTTTATAGAGGCTAAGCCAATTTACCTTCTCACCAACAGTGCACAAGTGTTCCCGAGGAAGAACTTTAAAGGCCTTCATTTTACCATTTTACAGGTAAGAAAGTTGAGGTTCAAAAGTGTCACGTGAATTGCCAAACCAATTTTAGGAGAACTGGGACTTCAGCAAGTTCCCCTGATGTCTAGTGCAGTGATTTTCACCTTCAGAGAGTCACCTGATGTAACTGAATCTTGTGTATAAGGACACATGGTGATTTGGGAGCTCAGAGATTCTAACAGTTTGCTTATTGATATGCACCTGCTGACTCCTGAGTCAGGTTGATGATTTCCCATTTCCTGAGACTCCCCTGGGGATGTGAAGCTCAGAATTCCAATCAGTGGCTCTTCTTAGATTCTGAACTTTTAATGGAATGTATCCTACTAGCCTTGCAAACTGGAAAGAGCAAGGGCAATGTGCTTTCCACTGGCTGAGAAGTCAATGACTTGGTGAAGATTATCTTGAGGTGGGTATGCTCAGTGACCTCTAGAGCAGCAAACTGCAGCTTTCAGACACATTCATCATTTGAGTCAATTAATTAGGTCCCAGCCTAAAAGGGCCATTAATCTCTATAGATTTTGCTAGCCAAACTCCAGAATCTTTCTTGTGTTGAAAAATATGCTAATCCACCTACAAACTTGGAGCAGAGAAAAAGAGAAGACCGAACAGCTGGCTCATCATGCAGACTTGGCCAGGGATGCTCACCACCATGGGCTGACTCATGTTCTTGGCTGGAGAAGTAGATGCCAATTCAGTGCCCTAAGAACCCTGCTCTCCTCCTGTGAAATTGGAGTCCTGAAATGTTTATGCCAGAGAGATGGGAAAGGCTGGAATAATAATTTCTAATATACTCATCTCTTATTCCCTCTCACCCCCATTTCTACCTCTAGCCCTTGAATTTCTAATAAAATTCCCTTCAGTCTAAATGTTGTAGTGGAAAGAGCACTGAAAAGACATGGGCATTTTAATTTTCTGTCAACTGTTCTTTAGTTGTGAGTCCTTAGCCAAGCCACTTAATCTTCTTGGGATTTGTATTAGTTTCTTGGGGTTGCTGTAACAAATTACTACAAATTTAGTAGCTTAAAACAACAGAAATGTATTATTTCACAGTTCTTGAGGCCAGAAGTCTGAAATCAGTATTGCTTTGCTGAAATGAAGATGTTGGCAGGGTCATGGTCCCTTCAGAGGTACTAGGGAGACTCCTTCATTGTCTCTTCCAGCTTCTAGTGGCTGCTGGCATTCCTTGGTGTCTGACTGTGTCACTAAAATATTCATGGCCAGTATGTTCAAATCTATTTCTTCTGTCTTCACATCACCTTCTTCACTGTGTGTCCATGTGTAAACTCTCTCTGCCTCTCTTGTAAGGATACATGTAATTGCATTTTGGGCCCTCCTGGGTAATCCAGGATAATCTCCCCATCTCAAAATCTGTAACTCTTTTTGCCACCATATAAGGCAACATTCATGGGTTCCAGGAATTAGGATGTAGGATCTTTTGGGGACCCATTTTTCAGCCTACTACAGTCCTCAAATGCCTCATCCATGGAATAATAATATTGGTACTCTAGCCACTTGAAATATACTACTTAGAGTTCCCTTCTGACTGTGAGATTTAAGATGCTATGATTGATATCAATTCCAAATTTCATTGTGGTCCCAAGCAAGTTCTAAATCCAGCAGGGAAAATTTCATTAGGTTTCAAAGTCTAAGAGTAATCCTTTGTTTCTCCAGGCTCCACTCTCTGGGCCCATGATGGCTCCACTAGCCTCTGTGCCACCTACTACTGCTCTGCCCTTGGAGTCATCCTTCCTTCTCTTGAAGGGTAGGATGTTTGCAGCTGAGTAGCTCTATCAGTCAATTCCCTGACGGTAGAATTTTAGAAGTCCATCAGCCTTCTTTCATTTTTTCCTGTCTCTGTTCCTTTCAGTCCAAACTGTCAGTGACCCTTCATTACATCTTCAAAGATGGTTTCTTTTTCCAAATAAGGTCATGTTCACAGCTTCCGGTGATTAGAATGTGGACATATGTTTCAGGGAACCACCATTCAATCCACTTCATGCTCCCATTCCCACACCCAATATGCAATACTGGAATAGAGACAGGAGATCTGAAATAAACACTTCAGTAGAAGTGAAAAGAATGTGAGAATCTCCAGTCACTGATGTGTCCAATTCTGAACTCTTACTTGGCAGATGTTGTGATAGCCCTCTGCTTTTTGAATGCTTCTTGATTAACTCATACTCTTAGAGTAGTTCTTTTGCCTGAAGTTCTTCATGGAACTTCCCCTGGGAGATTCTTCCTTTTCCATAATCCAACTTAGACATCTAAAAAGTGTTATTTCAGAGTATGACCTTTGTGAAATCTGAACAGCTGTCTCAGCCAGCTTCCTCCCTGTAGACTGGTGGAAATTAAAGTGTCATTTTGAGTTTTGAATAGCCATAAACACTTTTTAGCCCAGGCTCACAGCTTCTTTGACAACATAACCCTTTAAAATTGCAGTAGGATTCTTATGTATTATATTTGATCCTGATCATCTCATTGTGCCAATAGCCACATCTATGGTTCTTTCTTAGACATATTTCTTATATTTGCTATGTTTTTATGCTTACCTTACCTCATGCCTTTATTTCAAATTATTTGTGAGTTTCTCGGTCTGTCAGACTTCATTGGGAGAACCACATGTCTAATGTCTTTTCTCTGAATTATTGTGTTCAATTGACGATATCTACTAGGTATCATGAACTTACGTAGATCTCTGCTCTGAAACATCTTATTTCATTTAGAGGTTCTAACAAATGGGTGTTATAGCCATGGCTGTGCCCCTGATTAGATCCTTAACTCAAGGCTGAATTTTAATTTGCTCGAAAGTCCTCTCAGTTTTATCTGTCACTGCTTAACATGATAAAATGTTGCCTTTTCTAACCCTACACATACCCTGATTCCTGAATGTTCTCTATTCCTTTTTCTCCCCCTTTTATTTCTGTGCCTTGTCAAATTCAGCCATCTTAAAAAAACTAGGTACTAATATCCTTTTTACAGTATCTTCTCTGATATGTGAAAGTTCATTAGGGACCTAATTTGCCTTCTAAGTTATTACAGGCAGGAGTTTTATCAAATGTTTTGTCCCTGTCAACATTGTTCCAGCCTCCAAAAAAAGTTTCAATTTCTGTAACAGTTAGATAGTATAGATTTTGTTGAAGTAACAAAGAAACTTCAAATGGTTTTTAAGTGCAAATTTTTATTTTTTGCTCACACTCTATGTCTAATGTAGATTGGCTAGGGTGGGGGAGCTTTGCTTCTCATCTTCTGCACCCACTCCCCATGCAAATATTAACGCAATAGATAATGGTTATTGTGTATCTTACACAATTTTCAACCTTAGTATCAATTGTGTTGTCTGTATGTTAGGTACTTTGGCCTCAAAACTAAAAAATTAATTAAACAATTTATTTTCACTTTTAACCTTCTCATTATTTTCACTCAAACAAATAGACAAAAGCTCACAGCTGAAACTATCTCATTTTTTACATTAGCAAACTCTAGTCCTGAGTGAATTGTGCCCATTTACCAGTATTATTCAGCAAAGCTTACCTAATTGCTAAGGAGCTGAATATTTGAGGTCCACAACCAAATGAGTAGGACAGTGATTACTTCTGGCTTCAATACATATTATATTTGATCAATATAATATCAACTTCACTTCTGTCAACATTGAAACGTGGGTGTGGTGGTGATTAGAGATATTTCCCCATTATTTCTAGCTCTTCATATCCTAGTTACTCAGTGGAACTGTACTTCCAGGCCTCTTTGTGGTTGGGTAGGTCTGTGGCTATTTCCGACCCATAAGTTCTAAACAAAGTGAGACCCTCAGAATTTTGCTTTCTTTCCTTTCCACAGTGAGCAGCATTTGAGATGGTGGCTGCTTAATCAACTTGGATTCTACAGTAAAGAGGTGAGAACAAAAATCTAAACTTTGAAAGCCATTCAAAGTTTCTTTGTTACTTCAGTAAAATTTATACTTATTAACTGATAGAGAAATTGAAACTGTTATTAGAGGCTAGAAGAACCAAGTTGCAAGTATCCTAATATAAAAGGAGATTTTATTGAAAGCATGCTGGATTTATCTAATAGATTAAGGGAAAGTTGAACAACCAAAACCATTAAAGGGCTTGGATGCATCAGACTCTTAGGGGCAACTGAGTCAAAGACTGAAATGTGCTCAGGGATCTTTCTGTCTTTTAATTCTGTTTTTTTCCAGATGTCAACTTTTTTCTCCTCTTCTACCACAGGTCATCCTTTCCACAGATGAGAAAATATGGTTGTGGTCAGTTTTTAAATTTTATACCATATAGTTTTGGTCACCTGAAAAGGACTGGGTTAACTTTGTCCTGAGTACACAAGGAAATCTAAAGAAATTGACTAATTAATGTGGGCCACTTATCTACTCTTGAGCCAATCAGTTGTGGTTGCAGTGTGGTTACATTGTACACATGGGGAGTGTGATGACCTTGTGTTCATGTAAGGAGGGTAATGACCTTGTGCTTGCAAAGGAATGTAATTTCTTTGTATGCAGGTGGTGACTTCCTCTATACTCATGTGAATGGGGCAAGAGTTTTGAAGAAGCAATTCCTGCATAGGTATCTTCACTACTTGTTCAAATGTTTTTTGCTTGTTTGTTTGTTTTATTTCCTCACTAAATTTGCTAGTTAGTTGAGTAGGTCAAATCAACCATTTATTTTTGGACTCATTTAGGAATAGCAAACATTTCCTTTAAAATATGAAGATAACAGAACAAGCAATTCATGAGGACAAGGTCAAATGTTTTCTAGCTGAGCTAACATAGTTTTAGAAGGTTTTTTATACAACTGACCTATCAGTGGAAAGATAATTGGAGAGGCGATTTTTTATTTTCTAGGGTGCTGAGGGTCTCAAAAGGCATCAGTTACCATATTGAATTTTGGTGTCTCTTAATATTTTATGTCCCAGCCAAGGAATAATTTTCTACTCTTTTCTTTGGTATCATGGCAGCCTGCAACATCAAGACTATTACTCAGAGATGAATTGAATGACTCACACTTAGTAGTGATCCTAGAAGCACTGGCTAATTCCTCTCTTGAGAGTTTTCATTTATCCAATCCTTTTTTTCCAAAAAGTAGATGTAACACCATGAAAAACGATTTCCGTACCTAATAAATGAAGGTAACCATGCTGGCTCACTCTTCATAGGGCATGCATCTTGCATCACAGGGAGGACTTATGCCTACCATATTTTCTTTCTTAAAACTGAGATGACAGTACCTACCACTTGCCAAAATGACATATGCCTTGAATTTTATTATTTGTTTCTAAATGGTTTCTCTGATCAGAGTTATTTACTATTGCTTCTTTTCCTTTGATATATATATATATATATATATATATATATATATATATAGAGAGAGAGAGAGAGAGAGAGAGAGAGAGAGAGAGAGAGAGAAAGAGAGAGAGAGATGTACAACAAACCCTTTAGAATCTGACTTGTTCAACTAATTAGAGTTTGAAGGATAATGATTGCTTTAAAGAAACACAGTAAAGTCTTTGGAGGACTCTGGGCTTAAGGTTGCCCAAAGGCATGGATGAAAGTTTCAGTGTCTCCTTTTCTCTATAAATGTTCCTAACTTATTCATTGCCATCAATAAGAAGGGCTTAAATCTGAATTTTTCAAAATATCTATCTTCAACATAGCAACTTTGGTATTTGTGAGATTAAAATATAATAATGCCATTTAAAAATGCAAGTGAAAGTAGTATTTACTTGAAGTAAGACTTCAATGTAGGGTTGCTTGAAGCAAGTGAAATTGTGGTTAAAATAAAATCAAATGACCAAAGAACAATAGAGAACTAAATGTCACTCTGAATCCTTTGCCAACTAACAATTTTTACCGTCTATCTCACTTGGGTATATGCCAGTCATTGAGCTTACAGTGGTGAACAAGAATTATAAGAGGTAAGGAAATGAGGTCAATGGGAAATACACAAGCATATGAATTACAAAAATCAATTATATATGTATGTTTCAGTTAGATCTCATTTTACCCCTTGTTAAACTCCTTTTGTTAAAATCTTAAGATAAAACTCCCTTTGTAAAAATCTCAAGATTTTGTGCAAATTTTATTTTCCAGTTGATTTCTCTCCTAGACATTAATGTGATGCATTAGTTTTGTTTCCTCTCCCTTTTTGAAATTAGGACTTTCTCTGGCTTTTTATAAACTCCCCTGTTTCTGTGGTATTAAAGTCATCTTCTTTAAAAACAAAAAAGCCTTGTTATGTCACTCTCGACTTCAAAGCCTTTAATGATTATTTGATAGAAGCAATGTAAATTAGGTTATAAGCATGAAATTTAGAAACTGCCAGAGTTGACTTCATGTAATCTGAGATCTCAGGTAAATTATTTGGCATTCTTCTAAACCTCAAGGTCTTCCTTGTAAAATGAAAGCACTAAAACTACTTGCCTTATAGGATTTTGGTGAGGACCCATTCCCTAGTTTATCATAACTCAATAAATGATAGTCATAGCTATTAACTATTGCATATAAGACTCAATTCCTTTAACACATTACTTATCAGATATACTGTGGAACAGATTTCTCACTGGCTAATAGAGTAGTCCAAATGATTTTTAGTCACTTGTTATTAAAGATTTTCCTGGATCCTTGGCCCATTCTAACCCTAAATTTGTATTATAATCATGAAAGAGTAGTGTTTAGTATATAAATCCCTGGGAACTGGTTAAAATAATTATTGACTCATCCTTTAATGGCCATGACTTGGTAATGGGGCAAGGGATGAACTGTCTGCATGCTGCCAACGTCTGCTGGATGCTGATAAGAGACACTGAGATGAAGGACTTGGTGACTCGGTGGCAACATTCCCAAGGCTTTAAGCCCAGCATTCTTCTCTTCGGCAGTGATTGTTATTTATAGCCTTAATTTCTGGAGCATTTAATCAAGTCACCTCAAAGGAACTTATCAAAGTAAAGTAAGAAGCTACAAGGAGAATTTAATTTCCCTTATATAATTATGACTTTGAATATAATCACGTTGAAAATTACACATGGAAGATAATGTATACCTTGATTATATTTCTGACATATGAATTGTTAGTCCCCCAAAATAAGAAATAACATTTATATAGTACTCACAGGTTTTAAGTCCTTTATTCAAAAGGATACAGAATTCTCCTGTATCTTCACAGAGCTAAAGTTTCCTTTAAAAAAAAGAAGGAGGGGCTTCCCTGGTGGCGCAGTGGTTGAGAGTCCGCCTGCCCGATGCAGGGGACACGGGTTCGTGCCCCGGTCTGGGAAGATCCCACATGCCATGGAGCGGCTGGGCCCGTGAGCCATGGCCGCTGAGCCTGCGCGTCCGGAGCCTGTGCTCCGCAACGGGAGACGCCGCAGCAGTGAGAGGCCCGCGTACTGAAAAAAAAAAAAAAAAAAAAAAAGAAGGAGGTGTTCAGATAAAATGCTGATTCAATTGTAGCAAACTAGAGTCTTTGATTTGGGAAGTTCCTTTCAAGGTCTCTTCCCCATTCCCTTTTCTTCCACAAACAGACAGGAGAAAAAGATCGTGATGCTGAAGCTTCCATCAGGGGAAGGGAAGAGATAAAGAGATTCAAGTATCCTTTCTTAGTTATCTGCATGTACACAGAGTTCTCCTTCATGGCAGGCTGAGTCTTGATATGATCAGCACTTGGGACACATTTCCTACCGTTTGGGACAACCATCAGGGTTCATGGTCAAGTCTGGTGGCTGGACAAGGACCTACTATATAGCACAGGGAGCTCTGCTCAATGTTATGTGGCAGCCCGAATAGGAGTGGAGTCTGGGGGAGAATGGATACATGTATACATATGGCTGAGTCACTTTGCTGTGCACCTGAAACTATCACAACATTGTTAATTGGCTATACTCCAATATAAAAAAACAAAAAGTCTAGTGGTTGGAGAAGAAGGTGAACTATGTCATTTAAAAGATAAGAAGAACTAACCTAACATCTTTATAGATCTCTCTAACCAAAAATTAGACAAAAATAAAATACTAATTGGTCATAATTCCCAGTCCATTCTTAGTTATTTTGATAGAACATGGTAAATTAAGTTCTATTAGAAAATTTCAAATTATTTAGCAATCATAATTGGATGAAAATGTTTGAAATATTGGGTCTTCTGTGGCAGTTCAGGGTATATATACAGAGATAGGATTTGATGGGTAAGTATCCTTTAGCTTCATAAACACTACATATATAGCATTTATTTATTTATGACTTCATAGGTGATATGTGGACATAAACAATAGTGAAGTGTTTGCCAAAAACTTTTTTAAAAAAAGAAATAAAATTGCGATCAAAAATAGCCTAATATCAAAGACAAAATAGGTAATGCCATTTTTTATTATTTAGGATAGGCAAGATTTTTTTTATAGTGAAAAACAGCCCCAAGATCTCCATGGTTAAAACATCAAGGTTTGTTTCTTGTTCATAACATGTGTCCTTCACAAGATATCTGGAGGCCTATGTTCCATATTTTCTTGCCCTTGGGACCCAGAGCAGATCCTATCTGGAGTACTGGCTGCTGTTGGGTACCTTGGCAGAAAAAGAGAACTCAGGAGAGTTTTGCACTGGTATTTAAATGTTCCAGTCAGAAGTGACTTATATTCTTCCACTTGAAAAGTATTGATCAAACGTATTAGTCACGTGGTCCCACCAAACTCAAGGAGACTCTGAAGTGCAGGTGCTCAGAAGGGCTCTTTATAATGACTACATCTTAAAGAAAGTGATTGGTTCACAGGCCAACATGACTATTGACTATAACCAGGTTGAAAAAGTTAACATATCTGAACAAGGTGTCAATTACATTGTACATGAAGGTCATCTCCCTTAGTAACATAGAAATAGAGTTATGGATTTAGATATTGGCAATGTGCCATTCAAGCCCTTTCTAAAGAAGAGGGATTTAGATAGAAACAAGTATTTAATTATTCTGACAGGTAAATCCCTACTGTAGAAATGGAAGCATCGGTTAGCAAATCCTGATGTTCACTCAGTATTTGATTATTTCAGTTTCCCTTGATCTCATTTTATGATCACCAAGCAATCCCTTAAGAATGAGGCTTTCTAATGAGACTTTTCTACAAAGAAAGAAAAGGATGGTCAGGTGGATGCAAGCATCTAGTTCACTTAGTATAATTTTATTTTAAATTAATACATTGATATTATGGTTTTATAAACTGTTTTCTTGTGAACTTAGCTTGAATCAGCTTCCCAAGTTAAATAAACTCCAGGGCACTGAAGAGATGGAGTCTTTGAGCCTGTGTAACTGAAGGTCAAACACTGAACTACAGCAAACTCACCAAATGAAGTATTTTTTCAATATTTGTGAGGACCGTGCTATCTTAACTTGTGCGACAAGTGGCCTCCCCTAAATTTGCCAAAATCCCTTTCTATGTAGTCTTTGACTATGCTTATTTAAATATAACAGGAACACATATGTAGCCCATATATTTTATTTTATTTTATATTGGGGTATAGTTGATTTACAATATTGTGTTAGTTTCAGATGTACAACAAAGTGGTTCAATTATACATATACATATAACCATTCTTTCTCAGATTGTCACTCATATATTTTAAATTGACTTGATAATCAAACTAAAATCAAAGAATTTATAGGAAAGTTTTTTGGCAAAAATCACCTTAATAAAAGTATATACAAATGCCAGCCCAATTCTTTAAGCTTTCTTCCCACAGCAGCACAGGAAATGTTTGAAGACAATGCTTTAGTAAGTACAATTATTAATTTTTTTAGTACTTTCAACCATAATTTGAGAAATATGGAAGAACTCCCTCTATGTGGTACATTAGCATTTAAAGGAATGCTTTAGCTGTAGTGTTCTGGGCAGTAATGCAAAGGATTGTAACATTTCAACTTGAGTGCCATTTCAAGGAACCAAGGGACAAGACACGAACTTACACCTCAACCCAAGTTCTTTATCAGTCATGGGAAGCAGTGAAAAGTGGCAAAAATAATGTAAGTGATACTTCTTTGCTTTTCACTATATTCTTTTATGAACAGAATCATAAAATGTGCATTTCTGTACATGGTTTTATGCAGATATATTTTCTATCAAATTTGGCTGTGAAATATATTCATTTTGAAAGTCAATATTTTTACCATATAAAGAGCTGTAAAAGCCGGGGAAAATTAAATACTTCATGCAGATTCATACTTCACTATGATATAATCTGTTTTATGGGTCAACTTGCATAGGATAGAGTAACAAGTTATTTAATTAAACACTTATCTAGGTGTTGTAGAAGTATTCTGTAAATGTGATTAACATCTACAATCAGTTGACTTTAAAGAAGATTGTCAGGACTTCCCTGGTGGTGCAGTGGGTAAGAATCCACCTGCCAATGCAGGGGACATGGCTGGGTTTGAGCCCTGGTCTGGGAAGATCCCACATGCCATGGAGCAACAAAGCCCATGTGCCACAACTACTGAGCCTGCGAGCCTAGAGCCTGTGCTCTGCAACAAGAGAAGCCACTGCAATGAGAAGCCCATGCACTGCAAGGAAGAGTAACCCCCCTCGCCACAACTAGAGAAAAATCCACACGCAGCAACAAAGACCCAATGCAGCCAAAAAATAAAATAAATTAAAAACAACATAACAAAAAAAACACCATTCACTTAAAAAAAAATAAAGAAGACTGTCCTTGATAATCTGGTGGGCCTCATCTAATCAGTTGAAAGCCCTCACGTGCAAACCTGAGATTTCCATGAAGTAGAAGAAATTCTGCCTGTTAACTGCAGTGTCAGTTCCTGCCTTAGAGTTTCCATTCACCTGGCCTGACCTACAGACCAGACTTGCCTGACCCTACTATCACAGAAACCATTATTTGAAATGTCTTTCCCTCTCTCTCTCTCTCTCTCTGCATCTCTTTCTCTCTCTCTCTCCCTTCTGGTTCTGTTTTTCTGCTAGAACCCTTACTGATACAGATCTTTTGGATACTGGGAAGTGGGGTGTTGCTTTAACAAATACTACAAATGTGGAAGTGGCTTTGGAATTGGGTAATGAGTAGAAACTGGAAGAATTTTGAGAAGCATGATAGAAAATGCTTAGACTGACTTGAAGAGACAATTAGCAGAAATATGAAAGTCAAGACCAGAGGGCAGAGAGCAGAAGCAAGAATAACCACAATCCTGCAGCCTGTGGAACAAAAACCACATTCACAGAAAGACAGACAAAATGAAAAGGCAGAGGGCTATGTACCGGATGAAGGAATAAGATAAAAACCCCAGAAAAACAACTAAATGAAGTGAAGATAGGCAACTTTCCAGAAAAATAATTCAGAATAATGACAGTGAAGATGATCCAGGACCTCGGAAAAAGAATGGAGGCAAAGATTGAGAAGATGCAAGAAATGTTTAAAAAAGACCTAGAAGAATTAAAAACCAAACAAACAGAGATGAATAATACAATAACTGAAATGAAAACTACACTAGAAGGAATCAATAGCAGAATAACTGAGGCAGAAGAACGGATAACTGACCAGGAAGACAGAATGGTGGAATTCACTGCTGCAGAACAGAATAAAGAAAAAAGAATGAAAAGAAATTAAGACAGCCTAAGAGACCTCTGGGACAACAATAAACGCAACAACATTCGCATTACAGGGGTCCCAGAAGGAGAAGAGAGAGAGAAAGGACCCAAGAAAATATTTGAAGAGATTATAGTCAAAATTTTCCCTAACGTGGGAAAGGAAATAGCCACCCAAGACCAGGAAGCGCAACGAGCCCCATACAGGATAAACCCAAGGAGAAACACACCAAGACACATAGTAATCAAATTGGCAAAAATTAAAGACCAAGAAAAATTATTGAAAGCAGCAAGGGAAAACTGACAAATAACATACAAGGGAACTCCCATAAGGTTAACAGCTGATTTCTCAGCAGAAACTCTACAAGCCAGAAGGGAGTGGCATGATATACTTAAATTGATGAAAGGGAAGAACCTACAACCAAGATTACTCTACCCAGCAAGGATCTCATTCAGATTCAATGGAGAAATTAAAAGCTTTACAGACAAGCAAAAGCTAAGAGAATTCAGCACCACCAAACCAGCTCTACAACAAATGTGAAAGGAACTTCTCTAAGTGGGAAACACAAAAGAAGAAAAGGACCTACAAAAACAAACCCAAAACAATTAAGAAAATAGTCATAGGAACATACATATCAATAATTACCTTAAATGTAAATGGATTAAATGCTCCAACCAAAAGACACAAGCTTGCTGAATGGATACAAAAACAAGACTCATATATATGCTGTCTACAAGAGACCCACTTCAGACCTAGGGACACATACAGACTGAAAGTGAGGGGATGGAAAAAGATGTTCCATGCAAATGGAAAATCAAAAGAAAGCTGGAGTAGCTATACTCATATCAGATAAAATAGACTTTAGAATAAGGAATGTTACAAGAGACAAGGAAGCACACTACATAATGATCAAGGGATAAATTCAAGATGAAGATATAACAATTATAAATATACATGCACCCAACATAGGAGCACCTCAATACATAAGGCAACTGCTAACAGCTATGAAAGAGGAAATCGACAGTAACACAATAATAGTGGGGGACTTTAACACTTACACCAATGGACAGATCATCGAAAATGAAAATAAATAAGGAAAGAGAAGCTTTAAATGACACAATAGACGAGATAGAAATAATTGATATTTATAGGACATTCCATCCAACACCAGCAGATTACACTTTCTTCTCAAGTGCGCATGGAACATTCTCCAGAATAGATCACATCTTGGGTCACAAATCAAGCTTCAGTAAATTTAAGAAAATTGAAATCATATCAACCTACCTCAACATAATAAAGGCCATATATGACAAACCCACAGCCAACATCATTCTCAATGATGAAAAACTGAAACCATTTCCTCTAAGATCAGGAACAAGACAAGGATGTCCACTCTCAACACTATTATTCAGCATAGTTTTGGAAGTCCTAGCCATGGCAATCAGAGAAGAAAAAGAAATAAAAGGATACAAATTGGAAAAGAAGAAGTAAAACTGTCACTGTTTGCAGATGAAATGATACTATACATAGAAAATCCTAAAGATGCCACCAGAAAGCTACTAGAACTAATCAATGAATTTGGTAAAGTTGCAGGATACAAAATTAATGCACAGAAATCTCTTGCATTCCTATACACTAACAACCAAAGATCAGAAAGAGAAATTAAGGAAACAATCCCGTTCACCACTGCAACAAAAAGAATAAAATGCCTAGGAATAAATCTACCTAAGGAGGTAAAACACCCGTACTCAGAAAAGTATGAGACACTGATGAAAAAATCAAAGATGACACAAACAGTTGGAGAGATATACCATGTTCTTGGATTGGAAGAATCAATATTGTGAAAATGACTCTACTACCCAAAGCAATCTACAGATTCAATGTAATCCCTATCTAATTGCCAGTGACATTTTTTACAGAACTAGAACAAAAAAAATCTTAAAATCTGTATGGAGACACAAAAGACCCCGAATAGCAATAGCTGTCTTGAGGGAAAAGAACGGAGCTGGAAGAATCAGACTCCCTGACTTTAGATTATAGTACAAAGCTACAGTAATCAAGACAATATGGTACTGGCACAAAAACAGAAATATAGATCACTGGAACAGGATAGAAAGCCCAGCGATAAACCCACACACCTCTTGTCAACTAATCTATGACAAAGGAGGCAAAGACAGTCTCTTCAATAAGTGGTGCTGGGAGAACAGGACAGCTACATGTAAAAGAATGAAATTAGAACACTCCCTAACACCATACACAAAAATAAACTCAAAATGGATTAGAGACCTAAATGTAAGACCAGATGCTGTAAAACTCTTAGAGGAAAACATAGGAAGAACACTCTTTGTCATAAATCACAGCAAGATCTTTTTTGACCCACCTCCTAGAGTAATGGAAATAAAACCAAAAATAAATAAATGGGACCTAATGAAACTTCAAACTTTTGCAAAGCAAAGGAAACTACAAACAAGATGAAAAGACAACCCTCAGAATGGGAGAAAATATTTGCAAATGAATTAACAGTCAAAGGGTTAATCTCCAAAATATATAAACAGCTCATGCAGCTCAATATTAAAAAAACAAACAACCCAATGCATAAATGGGCAGAAGACCTAAATAGACATTTCTCCAAAGAAGACATACACATGGCCAAGAAGCACATGAAAAGCTGCTCAACATCACTAATTATTAGAGAAATGCAAATCAAAACTACAATGAGGTATCACCTCACACCAGTTAGAATGGGCATCATCAGAAAATCTACAAACAACAAATGCTGGAGAGAGTGTGGAGAAAAGGGAACCCACTTGCACTGTTGGTGGGAATGTAAATTGATACAGCCACTATGGAGAACAGTATGGAGGTTCCTTAAAAAACTAAAAATAGAATTAACATATGACCCAGCAATCCCACTACTGGGCATATACCCTGAGAAAACCATAATTCACAAAGAGTCATGTACCACAATGTTCATTGCAGCTCTACTTACAATAGCCAGGACATGGAAGCAACCTAAGTGTCCATCGACAGATGAATGGATAAAGAAGATGTGGCACATGTGTACAATGGAATATTACTCAGCCATAAAAAGAAACAAAATTGAGTTATTTGTAGTGAGGTGGATGGATCTAGAGTCTGTCATACAGAGTGAAGTAAGTCAGAAAGAGAAAAACAAATACTGTATGCTGACACATATATATAGAATCTAAGAGAAAAAAAAAAAGGTTATGAAGTACCTAGGGGTAAGATGGGAATAAAGACACAGACCTACTGGAGCATGGACTTGAGAATATGGGGAGGGGGAAGGGTAAGGTGTGACAAAGTGAGAGAGTGGCATGGACATATATACACTACCAAACGTAAAATAGATAGCTAGTGGGAAGCAGCCGCATAGCACAGGAAGATCAGCTCGGTGCTTTGTGACCACTTAGAGGGGTCGGATAGGGAGGGTGGGAGGGAGGGAGACACAAGAGGGAAGAGATATTGGAACATATGTATATGTATAACTGATTCACTTTGTTATAAAGCAGAAACTAACACACCATTGTAAAGCAATTCTACTCCAATAAAGATGTTAAAAACAAACAAACAAACAAAAAACACAAAAAGACACAGGCACCCCAATGTTCATTGCAGCACTATTTACAACAACCAGGTCATGGAAGCAACCTAAATGCCTATCAACAGACGAATGGATAAAGAAGATGTGGTACATACATACAATGGAATATTACTCAGACATAAAAAGGAACGAAATTGGGTCATTTGTGGAGACACGGATGGATCTAGAGACTGTCATACAGAGTGAAGTAAGTCAGAAAGAGAAAAACAAATACCGTATATTAACACATATATGTGGAAGTTAGAAAAATGATACAGATGAACCGGTTCACAGGGTAGAAACAGAGACACAGATGTAGAAAACAAACATAAGGACACGAAGGGGGGAAAGTGGCGGGGTGGGGGGTGGTGGTGGGATGAACTGGGAGTTTGGGACTGACATATATACACTAATATGTATAAAATAGATAACTAATAAGAACTTGCTGTATAAAAAAATAAATAAAATAAAATTCACACACCAAAAAAGTGAAAAGATTCTGAGAATGGGACAGGACCCAATCCCTTAATGGCTAAATAAATTATGATTCTCAAAGTAATTAATTAATAAAAATGGTTGTGAAATCTACAAAAAAGAGAGATATGCATTTAAGCGCTGTTTATATAGTGAAGGGATGGGATGGCACATACAGACGCAGATGAAACTCTACATTTTGTAAATGTAGAGTTGTAGGATATTCTAAATGGAAAAACTGACACTGAAAATTGTTTACAGGAAGCAAAGGTTAAGAAAAATGTTGAAGAATATCTATTCTTAAAAAGAGAGAAGTGTTATACAACACAAAAATGAGACCTAGAGATTCGAAAAACACTCATTTTACTGTTTTAAAAGAAAGACAAAAAAAATAATAGGCACAGAGTGTAGACCAATTAAAACGGAGGCAGCTGTAACGAAAATGGAACACAGTACAGTGATTTGAGCCCTTAAAGGAAAGGACTAATGAAAATGAAATTTCGCAAGTCTTCATGTCTATAATAATATATAAATGCACAAAATGTCAAAAATACGAAGTCTGGATTTTTCCCCTTAGGTTTGTAATAAACTGTCAAACTTCTGCTTAATATAGTTTTATAAGCCTTCTGATTAGCAAAGCATGCTATGCAGGTACATGTATGCTAGAATTTTACCATGAGAATTATAGTTCTCATCTCAAACTAATGATTTGCCTGTTACCCATATTTATATATATTTCATTTCCATTATAAAACACTTAAGACCTTTCTAGTGGTACATTTTAATCAACATATTATATAAAATAGAATCTTGATTTTTAAAATGAACCTTTTTAGTACTGTAACATGATGGGTTTAATTGAACAGTTGGAACATAATATGGTAACTACATTAAACTGTTTAAACTAATTCACAGCTGTAGGAGAATGTTTGATTTTTAAAATATAACCAAGATGAGACTGTAGAGTTACGAGCAGTAAAATATTAGAGAATAGTGAATGAATAAATAAGATGCTTTTCCATCAGTGGCCATTCATTATTTTGCTTTTAGGAACCGGGAAGAAATTGTCTTCTTTGAGTTTCAAATGTTCTGGTAACTCTAGTCGTTTTTGACTTCCTCAATATCACCTTGAATTGCTGAAATAAGTGACTCTAAAGAATCAAAGTTCTTTTCTGGTCTGAGGTAGCCAACAATGGCCACATTAAGAATTTCCCCATAGAAGTCCTCTTTGAAAGTATGCATGATATGAGTTTCCCTGGACTTTTTTGTATTCTTGTAGTATGGGTTCCATCCTATGCTCACCATCGTCTTACGGACGTCTCCACTTCCAACACTGGCCCAACCATAATAAATGCCAGTGGATACATCAGCTGGAATATTATCTACTACTTGTTCAGGAAACTTAGCTGTAGGGATGCCCGGCTGCTTGGAGCCGCGACCGAAGCCCTGCACCACTTGGCCGCGGCAGAAGTACGGCAGGTGCCTCATGACGTCGTCCGCTCGGGGTGCGGGCTGCGGTCCATTCCGCGCGCCCGGCGGCGCCGCCGTCGAGGCGGTGCCCGGACCCCCCGGATCAGCGGGGGGATACGGGCTGGAGCTGCGCCGGCCGGCCGGCCCGGCGAGCACACGGGCTCACAACGGGCCGAGCGGCGCGGACTACACGCTGCGGCGAGACCCTCACGCCGCTGACCGAACAGAAGGTGCCGCTGCGTCTGGGCTCCGGAACGCCGGCGATCGCGGAAGTAAGTCAGGAGTGTGTTTTATGCTTTATGGCTTCCTTCAGTTCGTTCCAGGAACAAAGTAGGTGATTAACGATACCTTGTTGAAGTAACAGTCAACATTAAATGTACAACAGCACAGATGTGTGAGATTATGGATTTAGAACAAGCAATGGCGCCATTCTGGGAAGGGCTGAGCCTGATGCGCTGCCCCAATAATCCGCTCATCCACATCTTTCCATCTTTTTCTATCCGTCTGCAAGGACTTTTCTCACGGTTTACCTACGCATGTGGAGAACTAAGCCTGCCTTCTCTCTGAATTTCTGGGAAGTCCTTCTCCAACTTGAACTGTGCTGTTTTACACTGTGAGAGGTTTTCAATTCCTTTTTCCTGGGCAGAACTAATCTGCATGACATTCTACTGTCTCGGTAGGGGGACAGACAGGTATGACTCAGAGCCTGTTTGTTTCCAAAGCGTCTTTCCAAAGGGTTATGGCTCATGAGCTCACCTTTGCGTCTGCCAACAAAAGAGGCCCAAGGAGACACCCAGGTCAGTTGAAATCCACCAGTCTCAGAGAGGGAAGATGTGGCACACCAGCATGGCTTGTGAATGCCTGCCAGGCAACCTTATAAACAGGAAACCCTGACTCTGAGAAACTAGCTTCACTGCTTCAGTCCAGTTTATCACCAGCTAATCCCACAAGTAACTCTGAGTGGGAATAACCAGGAAAAACAAGGGTCATAAAGTCTGTATTCATGAAATTTTAATCTGTGTTAGCGTTAGTCTTAGGGCTCTACTTTTATTTATTCATCAAATATTTGTTGTATCGGGGATGCATCAAACAAAAATCACTGCCCTCCCACCCCCCTGGAACTCATATGCTGTTATAAGACTCAAAAAGCATCCAAATTCATACAGAGTTACACCAGCTTACCAACCTGAGCCCCTTTGCCCCTCAGCCCCCCAGTCTCTTCAGGGCTTAGTTAACTAGGCTCTATCTCATGTGCAATAAATACCTAGCCCTGTCCTTGCTCCTCAGATATTGATTTCAATATAGTTGAAAAGGTCATAAAAACACCAAAATTCACATTCTGGTCATTAGTGTGGTAACACACTTTCTGAACATGTGACAGTTGTGACTGGTGTGTTTTCCAACTCCCTCATCTTTAGTGAGTAGCTCTGCAAAGGATGAAATTAATGATTACCTAATGATGCTGGGGAAAGAGCAGGAGATGGCATTAACCCCCCTCAAAACCACAGCATCATCATCATACCACGCCTCTTAATAGAACTACACAATTTTCAAAGTGCCTTTACTCATGTTTTCAATTATTGATTGCTTAGAGCTTTGATAGGTGTTCCCAATAAAAACTGAAAACCAACTAGAAATCCAGATTAATTTTAAAACATATGCCTTGGATGCCCACTATGTGTAAAACATCTTGCCAGGCACTAAAAACCTACAAAGGAACAAGAGAGGCAGGACCCCTGCCTTCATGAGAGTGAAAACAAAGATGAGTACTGAGGGAGCCAGGGAGGGACCCTGAACCAGTCTTAGAAAGCACTGGAAGTTTTCTGGGGAAGCTGAGCCCATGCTTGGCCCTGAAGGGCAAGTAAGACTTTGGTGAGTGGAGGAGTTTTAAATATTAGTTTCTCATTGGCCATATGACAGAATGAACATCTGTTCCATTGTCTCTGGGGATGGTGAGAGACGTTGGAAAGTGCAGGTAATTCTGCATATTAAATTATAACTCACTAGGTGGCCAGTTAGATGAAAGAGTCTGGTTTTATAATCTTTCTTTCCATGAAGTCACCATATGCTCACCTTTCAGCTGGAACATGGTCCTGGGGCTGAAATGCTTGGCAGCTGGTGACCGTTTTTGTTCCATAAGATTAAAATTACTTTTTAAAAAAAATTATAAACACAATCAATGGTAACTGTTTTTTAAAGTTGGGAAAGGCAGAAAAGTATAAAAAAGAACAGAGAAATAAAACAGGAATGCTACAATTCAGAGAATTCAGAGACTATAGGAATTTACATGTTTTAAAAGATATTTCTATTCAACATTTTTCACTGATACAGATACTCATTCATTCACACAGACAACTGGGCTCCTTCTGGGTGCATTGGGAAGAGGAGAAGAAGGAGGTCACAAATGGTACATTTCCAGTACTTAGCAAGGCATAGCGGAATCTAATAAATAGGTTTTAAAATACATAGGTAGTGTTGGTTGGTTTTTAGTTTTTAGGAGATTGTGGTTATTTCATCCTGTGAAAAGTTTAAGTTCCATGAAAATCTGAGCTATGCATGAATATATTATTATTTAAAATGACTTTTTGAGGTGGGTGTGTTTTCTTATCCTTGCTTTACAAGGGAATAAGTTGATAAAATATATTCAACGCGTTAATGGGTAACAGATAACACACCCAGTTAGATCCAGACACCATTTTGCAAAGGATTTCACTTACCTAAATGACTCTGGCTTCCAGAATGGTAACTAGGCTCTGGTACTACTTCTTAACACAGTGGTTTAACTTCAGAGAGCTAAACAGAAGCGCTAAACAGGTTTAATTAAAATTGATTGAAGCTTTGTAAGATTTTCTTTTTTTTCTTTTCTTTGATTTTCTTTCTAAGAGTGGACTCTATTGACTATATGGCCTTTGCTTGTGTTGGCCACCTTGATATGCATACCTGTTTGGATGCGGTCTGTATTGAGCAACATTTTCCTTCATTAATAGGGGGAGAAGAATCTGGAAGTGTAAGAAGAGAATCAAGTAGGTTGGAAGCTAGATGGAGGAACAGCTAGAGAGAGGGAAACCCCCTGACTACATGATGGACAATAAAAATAAAAAAAAAAAACATGGAAGAAGGAAATGTCTAAATTTTAAAGTTTTTTTGTTCTGTTTGAATTTGTATATTCATTAATGCTTTTATGAGAATACATTCCTCTGAAGGAACTAAAAAAAAATGCTGAGTTTCTGGTCTGGGTCAAAGCAGTTGATCGTAAAGATAATACATGTGGATGAACACCCAGGATGGAGAGAAAACTTCCCAGGCCCTGGTATTGTGCATATAAGAGGAATGGAGGAGCAGAGACGGGAGTTGATAAATTCCCTCTCAGATTTCTAGGAGGCCCAGCTGCAATCTGAGTTCTAGATAGATACAAAAATTGCAATTAATATGCATAACTAGTTTATGATGCTGTTGTAAGCTACCAGTACATCCTTAGGGCATTATGACTGCATGTTGTGCCTCCCAGACACCTTGGTGACATCAGTGCTTCCTAGGGAACGTTTCCTAAGCTTATACATCTTTTTATGCCTTCCATGATGTTTCTATTGCCTGAAATGCCACTTTCCCTTTTCCCACCCTAACCTCTCACCACTCTCTATTGAAATGATACCTATTCTTGACTTATCAATCTGGACTGTAATGATTTGTTTGCTTGTCTGACTCCCTTAGTTTATAAGCCTCTGGAATGCAGGAACTGTGCCTAGTACAGTGGTTAATATATAATAAGGACTGAATAATTTATTGATTCAGTGACTGAATATGAATAAACAAATAAATAAATGAATGAGAGCAAAACTTAAGTCCCACCTCTTTTATGAATTTTCCTATTCTTTATCTCTACTAATATCCAGCTTAGCTGAGGAACATTTTTTTCTAATATATACTAATAATATTCCATTCCTCTTACTACATTTATTGGGTACTTATTATGTATAATAAGTAAGTACATATAATAAGTATAATAAGACACTATGAGATTGCATTTAATCCTTACGACAACACCATGATGTGGGTACTATTATTGTCTTTACTGGTAAGGAACTAGAGTCTCAGGGAAGGTAGGTGACTGAGCCAAGGTCATGCAGCTGATAAGGGACGGAACCAGGATTTGTGCCCAGACGGTTGGACTCCAGAGCCCACACTTTTCCCACTCACCTCACAAGTTCTCCTGGTCCTTCAGGGCTAACCATAGGCTTGGCTTCCTCAGGAAACTCTGCTGCACTTGTGTCTCCATTGTCTATTTTCTCATCTCTCCCTACCAGACTGTAGGCCCTGTGAGGCAGGAATCATGTCTCTTTTCTTCCCATTTTATGTGATCACCATCTTGTGAAGTTATTGGAAAAGGGATTCCTGTTCGTACCAGGCAGATGAAGAAAGGGTGGGCCCGGGGATTTGTCTAGCATTACACAGCCACTTTCTGTCAGAGCCAGGGGTAGGACCTAGGTTTTCAACTCTCATCCCAGGCTTCTTCTCTGGAAGAAAATGCCTTAGCAAAGCCCTTTGTAAACAATTTGGGGCAGATGATAGCATTCACGGAATTCTAGGATTGCAAGAAAACACAATGATTACCTAGATAAATGTCCTCCTAGAGTGGAGAGGTAGCTCATCCAAGGTTGTGGACAAGTAAGTAGAAAGATTGGAGTAATGAGAGCACAGAGAGAGAACTTGCAGTCAAAAGATCTGGGATTTAGCCCCAGTCTGGCACCCAGTTCTTCCTGACTGACATGATAGAAAGTATAAATTATTCAGGTTTGAACCAAGCTGATAATGTCTTTACTGTTATTGTCCTTGGCCTATATGCAAAAACAGCTTCTCTCATAGTTTTTCTCTCCATTTATTCTACTTGGCACAGACACTTATTGGATTGCTTTATTATTTTTTTTCCTCGACTTGTGCTGTCTGGCAGTCTCCTGGACTGCTTCTCCCAGCTGCCTCTCTCCAACCTCAGCCCTGGTGAGGTGCAACACCCCCTACACATCTTTGGTTTTCATCATAGCTGCTAAGTCAGCCCGTCTGTGTTGCTTGCCTCCCTTCCAGCTGTGTTCCACACACCCAACTAAGTCCATTTCCTGGCTGCCATCCTTACCCAGAGCTGCAATTGCTAAAATATTCATGATGCCCATTGTGAAACAACACTGTGAAGCTTGCTGTAAAGTAAAATTGCCAGAGAGGTGGAAACAATGAAATGGAAGCAATAAAGCAAAACCATCATATGAAAAAGGGCCTCAGCATTAAGGCAAAGGAGGACATCCTTAGCTCTGTCTTCCTCTTCCTAATACCAGGATCTCACTGTGGGAAATGCAGCATCACTGGCTGAGATTCACTATCTTGGCCACCTAGATGGCTTGCATAACAAGGTGGGTGACCCCTGTGGTTTTGCTTGGCTGCCTGCTCTCCTGGGTCCCCTGAGGGAGAAGAGAAGGGAAGGACAGCATAGATCTGAAAAGAAAAGGCCAACTGTATGGGTAAAGGAAATAGGGGCTCCCTGTGGTTAAAAAGCATTGGTGTGAGGAGGTTTGTAGGATGTTGAGGACAAATCAAGCTGGATTTAAAGGCAAAGAAATGTGATTCCACCCTTTGTCCAATCCCTAATGGACTTAAGCACTTTATGTCTTATATATTGGATTTCTTAACCATATTCTTTCATTATCGTTATTGTATTCCTGGTGCCATGAATGGGACTTGGCACAAATCACAATGCTAAGCTATATTTTCTGAATGGATGGATGAATAATCAGAAAGGGGAGGTGAAGAGAGAGAAAACTGACCCTTAACATTTGCAGCACAGTAAATGTTAATATTTTTATTCCTTTTATGACGAAGAGAGTGCAAAGGGCTGGGGACGGAGACATCACAGGAGGAGGAAAGATAATGCCACCTCTGCAAAAGACACTCCTAAACTACACATAGAAGAGAAGTAGACCCCCCAGGACAGACTTTCCCATCCAGAATATTGAGACCAATCCAAGTGAGTTTTCCAGTAGCTCTCACAGCTACAGGGCATATGCCAGCCTTTCCAGGTGCCAGTGAGTCAAACCCCTTTTTCAGTTTTCCAAAGCAACCTGACCACACTCCCTTTCCCTCCAAGTTCCTAATTTGAGTTCCATTCTCTGACCTCTCTCTTCTTTCTTGTTTTTGTCTTACTTGAGACTGATTCCCACAGGTTCCTCTGGTCCCGATGCTCATTTTCATTACTGGGGATGCTAGTAGTCTTCTTCCCATTTAGGAAATTCTTCTAATCCTCAGTCTTTCAGCCCCCAAACTTTTCCACCTCCCCATTTCACCTCACAGTCTCCTCCCCCCTGGAGCACAGAGCTCTGCAGGTGAACTTCTAGGCAACCATGGCTCGTGTTTTGGGGGAGAGTGGAAGCATGTCCCCTGAAGGCAGAAGGTCTGTTCTAGGTGAGGACCCTCGGTTTCCTTCAAACAGTCATAGCTGCAGACTTTCCTTCCCCTTCCTCAGTTTCTGCCCCTTTACTCCACTCCTGAACCTGTTCACAGACACTGCTCAGCAACAGGCAGCTTATTGGGTAGTAAAAGCAGCAGCAAGGCTGTGACAGGTGCTCCAGCAGCCAGGCTTTTGTTCAGGCTGTGAGCATGCACACAGAATATATGGTGTGCAACAGAGCCATTGTCACTCATATAAAATGGTTGCTATGGAACATGTTGAAAGTGAGAAACTGTGGATTTTATTGTAAGTGTGATACTAGTCAGAAGGGCCCAGAAAGCTGGCATAGCAACTACCAGCCAGCTCAGGGAGAAGAAAAGAGAGCAGTAGAAACCATTTAGGAGTCCCAACCAACGTATGTTAATATAAGTGGACATCCTCAAGTCTCCTGGCCCCCTTCCCTTCACCCAGATTGGTAGGTTGCATATCTAAACATTTGCAAATTCACAGTTGTAGTCAGTCATCCGGCACATTATGAACTTCCACTGGCGATCCCTGTGGGGAGAGAGTCAGAGAGCTAACGTCAGTGAGAAAAGACACCTTAGGAAAAATCACTGCTAAGAGAAAAGCAGTGAAAAACCCTTGGAGAATTTAGGGCCAACTAATTTCACTTCCCTCTCAGAAGACACATCTATGAAGTCTCTAGAAAACCTACAAGTAATCGTCTATGAGGTCAGGAGTCCTGGACACCTCCTCACCTAGTTCAAGTTGCACCTAGGAGGGGACTAACTAGGTCACTGGCATGTAGAGGTCCTGTTTGTCACCAGTGATCAGTTCACCACTGCTCTGTCTCAAAGAGACCTCTTGGACATATAGGGTAACAACTTGTAATAGAAGCATTTATTCAACATTGTCTCCATTTCATGGTAAAGAATCTTCTCTTACCTAGGCCATCCATCTGCGCATTCTTTCTTTTCCTAAATACCTATCATGTGCTAGGCTCCATGCTATACCCTGTGTGTTCCCCGTCAGAAGACACTATCATAGGGAAACGAAGGGAGGGGAAACAACTCTAAAACCCATAAAGTGAAGAAGACAATGCCTGCCATTCTTGTATAACAGAAATTGAATTGAGTATTTGTTTAAATGGTCAGGCATGGGGATGAGAGGACATAGAATTGCTCAATTTTGAAAAAACATGGTGTGGATACATTTCAAGGAATGTTCTTTGCTAAGGGCTAGCCTAAGTTCTTTGTTCACCCATTTAACAAAAATTTATGGGGATCCTACTCTGCACAGCACTTTTCTGGTCTGATATTGTTTAACAATGATAACGGTGATGGTAATGACAATTGTAATGACTATTTGCTGAGTCCTCCAATATATCCAGCATTGCACTAGATGCTTTACAAATTTTTTCATTTAATCCTCATGATAAGTCATTGTTAAGGTGGAGAAGCAGACGCAGAGAAATAAGTGACCTTCATGAACATAATTAGGTGACAATTTCAGGTTCCAATTTTGTTGAACTCAAATCTTCCTCTTTATCTTATATCAGAATGCCTCCATAACTTGATACCCATAACCCCATCGAGGACATGGGCTGTCACATCCTTTGCAAAGTCTTGATGAAGGGCAAAAAGAAAGAGTCATTCTGTATACGATCACACAGATGCTTCCCAAGCACAGTGAGGTCACTCAACCTTAGAATAGCCTTCTTCCTTTTCAATCTGAAAGGCCTCTTCCCAGATCAATTTCTCTTAAACACCAACAGTGGTAAGGTCTTCATCCATCTGGAAGGTGGGACTGACTACTCTTAGTTCTGGGAGATAACAGCAGCTATGGTACATGCTGCTCAAACAGCCCAAGGCAGGCTTTATAATTTGAGTCTGCTGCTCCAGCTTGTTTGTTTAGAGTTATTGGGCATAGGGTCCTCCAGTACAGATCTTTAAGAGCCTGGATAACCAACTATTTATTAGTATTTATTCCTGCAGTTGTCAACAGAAGACGTGGCTTGTTTTGGATGGAGGTTAGAAAATTGGTAGCATGCATATTTATCAAATGTATTTTATTACTGTAGACAAGTCTTATTTATCTCTGTGCCAACAGACACAGGGAAATAAGATCTTCAGCCAGGCATTCACACTACTCTTTTACGAGGCTTTTAATTGACGCTAAGCAAAATGTAGACTACTTGGTTGTAAAAGAATCAAGGTACTCAAATCAGGCTTAGTCGCTGATTTCTTTCCTGGACAGTGGTGCTCAAGCAGGGGCAGTTTTGCTCCCCAGGGTTTGTGGTTGTTGTTGTCAACTATGGGCGGAGGTTGCTACTGCCAGCTAGCGTGTAGGGCCCAGGATGCTGCTGAACATCTAGACTGCACAGGAAAGGCTCCTGCAACAAAGAAGTATCTGGCCCCAGTTGTCAGTAGTGCCCCAGATGAGCAACTCCATTCCAGGAGGAAACCACTATGATTTGCATGTAGAGGAAAAACTCCTGCCCAGTGAGTCCTGTGCACTGACAATATTTCTCCAAGGTAGTGGCCTCAGCCTCTTTCAGCAGAGTGGAAGAAATCCAAGTCGTGGACCTTTAAGCCACTGATTGTTAATGACAGCAGCAAAATTGCATGGGTACATTCATTTTAAACAAATGCATGACACAGTATCTCAGTTTTCCAAGATTTTGAGTTAAACCACATAACTGAAAATTTCCAAGCCAAGCAGTTGGACATTTTAACTGCCAAAATGTATTTATTTGGTGGAAATTTTCGATGGCATGCTTTCTTTACTGTATTCCTTCCTGTCTTCTTAAGCAGGATATGCAGAACTAATTTTCTTGATGACTTGGAAACATCATTAGGAATATTGAACACTCTGCTATAATGTGATCCAGTGTTGCCCGCTGGGGATACAGACTCCTGCTAAATGTCACCGGGCTTCCATAGTCTTTGAGTTCTTAGGTCTTTCCTTTTCTTTCTTTCTTTTTCTTAAGTATGTTTTTGTGTGTGTCACATCATTCAGCTATTTCTTCTCACTGGTGAAGTGAGTCTCATTCTAAGTAGTATCTTCCCTCCTTATTTTTTAATTTGCCCCTTCTAGAAAATAGTAACTAAGCTAGATAAAAACGTATCTAAAATACAAATAATTAATGTGTGAGAATTAAGAAGTTCTCCTATGAGTAAATGTAAGGAGTTTTGTTCATGGAGCCGGCAACACGTATTGTGTCTTTTCAGAGCTACTTCATGGGTTTTTTTTCCTGTTTTCTTTTTCTTTTTTTTATATTTTATTATTATTTTTTTGCGGTATGCAGGCCTCTCACTGCTGTGGCCTCTCCCGTTGCGGAGCACAGGCTCCGGACGCGCAGGCCCAGCAGCCATGGCTCACGGGCCCAGCTGCTCCGCGGCATGTGGGATCCTCCCAGACCGGGGCACGAACCCGCGTCCCCTGCATCGGCAGGCAGACTCTCAACCACTGCGCCACCAGGGAAACCCTATTTTTCTTTTTTTAATTAAGGGTTGTATTAAATAAGTTACTTCAGTTAGGTGTGATATCATTGCACTCAAAAGCATAAATATACATAAAAGATAAGTCACACTCGAATTTGTCAATCTATTATTTAATGAGTTAATGAGTTAGGTTTTGTCCTATTTGAAAAATATTTATTGCTAACTTTTCAGGAATTCATTTGGTGTGTAAAGTGATGATCACCTGACTAAAAGTAGACAGATCAACCTTTTAACACCTGAATTTATTCATATCTCTTTATTAGTAGGGAGAAGAATTTTTATTTTCTTCTTCTTGTTTTGTTTTGATATATTCAATATTTGTGATAAGATTGGGAGCTGATTGTGAGAGCAAACAGATTTAAAAAATTAGTGCCGTTTTCTTTTCCATTATTTAAATTCTTCTTTTTTATTTCTAAATATGGTTGGTAAGTTTTGTGTGTTTTTCCCCTCCAGCCCCCTCTCCTTCTCTTCTCTCTCCCTTCCCACAACCCAAAGTGGGGACCATATGGAGAAATGGCATTGGAGAGGGTTCATTTTGACAGTGGGTACTCTTTCAATCATTTTTGTGCTCTCTTCCTAGTGTTTGGTAAGGAAAAATGCTCTTTGAAATTGAATAAAGGGAAGAGCTTAGAACATCATGGAATACCAAGTTGGGAATTTCCTGCTCTGAGCAAGCTGGAACACAACGTCATCTCCAAGGGTGATCTGCTGCATGAAATGGGTTCAATTCCCATTGCTTTCCACTGTCCCATCAATCTCTCAGTTAATCTTAGACCAAGTAGGAAACTAAAATAGGGAAAACCCCAGATCAAGGTTTCTGCAGGCATGATCCTTGTGTGGAGCTAATTCCTGACCTCGCTAACCCTAGCCCATGGTGAAGGCTCACCTTTCCACTGGAGAGAAAGTGGTTGTTGCTCCTCGTATATAGTAATCATAATTGTAGGAAATCATGTCCATTTCCTCACCATAGTGACCTGGATATTCTGTTGTCAGCCTATGTGGGAAGAACAAAAGGTTAGAGGAAAAAGATAAAACTATTATTGCTGGGGGCAAACAGGAGCAAACAAGAGACATACTATAAAGGAGAGATGGAGTTTGAACATTATGGGAGACCCAAACCAGAGTTGGATGGCCTCCACCAAACCATTCCAGGCTGCAAAATGATGGACAGCTTCCTTGCACTTCTCATATTCCTTCTTGCTGTTAAACTATACACTAAAAAAGATGTAGATAACTCCTCAGGCCTCGAGGAAATATTGATTAATATCAATATTAATCCATTCCATTCAAGTCCACTAGAACCATGTTTTCAAACTGTGGATTGTGACTTAGTAGCAGATCGTGAAATCAATTTAATTCATTAGTACCAGATAAACTTTAAAAAAAAGAAGAAATAGAAAATACCAGAGACTGCATTGTACACACTAAAGATAAGTTCTTGGGTGTGTGTGTAAAAACTTTGTTTCAAGTATATATGCATGTTTGTATTTATATGATGTTTGTATTGTGTAATAGTTTAGTATGCATTTTTTACTGTGAGTCATGATCAGAAAGGTATTTGAAAAATATTAAAGTAAAAGGTAAGCTGTACAAGGGTAGTCTTTACCTAGTCTGCCATTGTTTCTTTGGCACCTAAAACAGTTCCTGGTAACTAGTAAGTATTTGCTGAATAAATAAATAGCCTTGGGAGAGTCATTTAATCTCAGTTTCCTGGTCTATAGAAGAATGAAAGCTACCTTATAGGTTTGTCATTGGCACTAATACAAATATGTGTGACACGTGGTAGGAGTTGAATTATTAGGAGAAATTTTGTTTCTTCTTCCTCCTTCTCCTTTCCTTCTTTCTCCAAGATTACGTCAATCCTGGGCCTCTCTCTGAATAGGTTTGTTGTGGTCCACCCTGGAATAAATCTAGAATTTCCTGGTTCTTATAAGTCTTCACCACTGGGGCTCTTCAGGACCAAAATAGTCCATTCAGTATGATACAGGTTCCCCAAAGTCTTCATCTGCACCCCCAAGGCTGCTTGGGAAACAAATAGTGAGTGTTAGTAATTTAATGTGATTTGGGGTCACAGGTCATTGTATTTTGATGATAGAAAGACCTCTCCCTGTGTAATCATAATACTGAAAGATTGTCATGAATCTTAAAAAGATTGATTTATAAACTGGAAGTTCTCCCAAGAGAATCTCAATGCTTAGATGCAACAAGATCAATGGTTAGCTCAAGGTAACCTGGGTTAGCCAAGCCCTAAAAATTCACTGCCTTTGTTCATACCCATTCCTTTTCCCACATTATGCAGTTGTCCTTGTTCTCTGATTTTTCTCTTCTCAAGGCATAATTATGCTCTATCAGGATGCCAGACCCAACTTGGAGTGGGTTACATGTATTTCTGCTTAATGTTCATGAAAGGAAATAAGGCTAATGCAGAAGTCTATTTTGTGCTTCTAAAGAGACCCAGAACAGGGGCTTTCTATTTCTAATGAAAATGTTAAATGACTCATAAGTGGACCTAATAGGTTGTCATTTGAATTCCATTGGTTTATGATCCCTGAGGATTCTAACAAGTGCTAGATTCAAGTTTACCCAAAGAAAGAGGGATTTGTTGAGAATGTGGATAATGCAAATTAGGATTAAAAGAGAGGGAGTAGGAGGCGTTTTTCTTGCATCAGGAAGCACAAAGTTTTTTCCAGAACTTTTAGAGCATTCTTTAGATACAATGTATAAAAGTTAATTGCCAAACATTTTAATACCTGCTGAGGCAAAATCTACATAAGGTAATACTGCATTAGGCTAAATCCAATTGCCAAAACTATTGGAAATAATTAGGCTAGACTTTTATTTTTTAAGTCTTTACTGATCTACCTTCAGATGATTTGGATAGTTAAATACATTTGGAATAAGTGGGAAAGAGGCTTGCATTTTTAAAAAATCATGACATTTTAAGCTTCAAAGGGGGACAAAAGTCATCCAATGCTTTCTTCAATGAGCATTCCCTATTGCTTCATTTTTGGAGGTGACCAGACCAAAGGGCCTGCTGTTCAACTGGGAGATTTCTCTGTGGGGGACTGCTGTTCAGTGAATTTCTAGAATGCCCTGGAGAAGGTATTATGCATGCTTATTTGTGTATTTCCATCTTGATCCCAGGCAAGTTTTTGTTTTCGCTTGATTTCTGGGGTTTGTTGTTGTTTTGTTTTGTTTTTGTTATAAAATCATGAGATAAAGTTTAGACTATCTTACAGAATCCTAGATTAAAGGGGCTAGGGAAGGAGTTTGGATATTGATAGAAATTCTCCCTATTTATGAAACTGAAAATACAGAGGGAGAAAGGCCCCTTTCCTCCCCTTTGGGAGGAAAGTGAACCTCCCAAACACCATTCACAGAGGGAGCTGCTGTTTCAATACGGTCCAGGATTCTGAATTTTAGAACCAGATAGCTGTGTCTCCGTTTAGTTCATGATGACATCATGCACACACAAAATATTCTAATAAATGAAAGCCCTAGTAATGGCTCCTCAGAGGAAAAAAAGAATTTAAACTTTCAGAACTAGGTATTGGGACAAGGGCATAGGGACTTGTCAGGAAATTAAGAGACCACAGGGAAGCAGAAGATCAGGGTTTCATGAGCTATGGCAATGAGCTTCCAGAGGGAGAGAGGGGGAGAGAGTTCAGTGTGGTTCCAGATTCCTTGTGAATTACCAGGTCACTTCAGGCAGCTTTTTGGCAAAGCACACTTCATCCTGAGCATTGCCATACATTCCTAGACCAATTACAACAATCAAACAAGCCTTCAGCTTGGCAAGATGAAGGGAAAGATCAGTCAGAAAGGTGTCTTTATTCAATGTACTGAAATGAGTCTATTACTGAAGCTCTTCTATCAGGAGCCTTACATACCCCTTTACAAAGAAGTACGTATGTGTGTGTATGTGTTCCTCCTATCACTTTTGGATGAGTGACTATTGGGGTACAATTCCCCGCTTTACATTACTTTTTATGCCCTATGCAGGCAAGACGAGAGAGACAGAAAGTTGTTCCAAAGCTAAGTGAGAACTTGATAACAGAACCACTTGTACAACTTCTTGTATTAGATAAGGTTGAAGGAGATTGAAAGAAATTAGTTATGAACTGAAGAGAGCCCATGAAAATGGAAGGGATTTTTAAGACTGATATAGGATTTTCTGATCTAAGGTTATTAAAGCTCTGAAATTGGGCTTCCTTGGTGGCGCAGTGGTTGAGAGTCCGCCTGCCGATGCAGGGGACACGGGTTCGTGCCCTGGTCCAGGAAGATCCCACATGCCGCGGAGCAGCTGGGCCCGTGAGCCATGGCCCGCTGAGCCTGCGCGTCCGGAGCCTGTGCTCCGGAACGGGAGAGGCCACAACGGTGAGAGGCCCGCGTACCGCAAAAAAAAAAAAAAAAAAAGCTCTGAAATTATCAGTAGATCCAACTAGAATCAATAAATGATAGCTCTCCAATACGTTACCACAAACTGAACTGCAGCTGATAGACGGCATTCTCCTTTGCTGTGAGAATAGGACATATCACAGAGCTTACTCAGATATATGTTATCACATTCATTTAAAAAAGGGGAGTAGAGACAGAATTTAGTTAGATAAAGAGGACAATTTTACTTTTTGTCGGAGGTTTGCTTAAGAAATTATGCAGTTTTAATAGTTAAAGGGTTTTGACTCTATTCTTTAACAGAAAGTGACTCAGTATAAGATTTTGACAAACTTCACCTTTATTATTGATTACTGAGACTTGAACATAAAGTCAGACTTCATAGCACCAGCATATATCTGTTACATGTCTGACCTGCTGGTAGGTAGGACAGCTGGATTATTTGGGGTCATCCTAGAGGCTCCACTTTCAGGCCATGCACCCCACTGGAGTGCACATGAACAAATGGAGTCATATCTCGTGGCCCAAAGTCAGCTAGTGTCACATCCTCAACCTTATCCCACTTTGTGGGATGCCAGAGAGGCACACACTACAGACTTCCACTGTAAAAACTGGAAGAAAACTCAGCATTTACAAGTTAACAAACCAGAAGGGGGTACCTGAGGAAGCCATACTACAGCATTTTTAAAGACAAGAGTAAACAATGTTTTCCATCCCATTTTTAAGAGCTCAGCCCATGCTCAAACAACATTTCAGAGAAGCTTCTTCTGGTCAGTCCAATCTCTACTTCTGTTTTGCTCCTATTTTCTCCACTTCCCAATTAACACCTTATTTAAAATATCATATTCTAATGTTCTATTACTTGTTAGCACCACCTATTTAGCATTTGATTAAAAACAGAATACTGTATAGCATCTTGTTTCACGATGATGATCAATACAGTGAACTCTTTGAGGGGTCATTGGTACATGGAAGTCATATACACATTTATGATCTAGTTCAGCAGTGGGCATGGAGGAGAAATTCAACATTTATAGACTTGATGTGTTGAAGCTGGCCTACATTCTGCATCCAGCCAAAAAGAGGATGCCCCTTTCTGACAGGCAAATCATTGAGAAATGTCTTAAATAAACAGAATCTGTTTGTGATCAATCCTCTTGCATAATAAATGCTTTTCTAGGTAAGCTACAAGAAATGAGAAAACTTTAGGTTAGGCTAATTTGCCAGTGGCCTGGCACCCCCAATAGGTGCTGTACCAGAACCTGTTTGAATTATTTTTGCACAAATGTGAAAAGTAAAACCCAATTTCAGTTATGCATAAAGTAAAGCAACCTCAAGGGAACAGTCACCCTGGCTTCTCCTGCAAAGAGCTGGGGAAAGTGGTCAAGTGAGACTAAATGACTCTGTAGTCACCAAAGTGCCCTTCTCTGCAGAGAGACCCTGAACTCTGGGGGTATGAGAAAGAATGCAGTATGTTCATGTCTGTCCACTTGTGGCAGATTTTGGAGATCTGTATATCAAACAGTTCAAGTATGTATCACAACATGGGGAACATAGTTCCAGAAATATCTGTGACTTAAATTAGAAGAGGAAAGTCCCTAAGTATTTTCCAAATTATTCTCTTAGAACTGAGTTTCCAGCTCACTGTCCAAGTTCAGGGCTGGTCAGCACACACATTTGTTTTGATTCATGCTGGCTTTCACTGGCCAACTTACATCATGGTTGCCATGGTCCTGCAATCAGTGGGGAAAACTCCACCTGCAACATCTCCCCTTCAGCAAAAATAACCACTTTCTTCTCTGTTTTCACTACTGGGTGCCTACTGTATTGTTACCTAATACTTCATCTGTCCAGGCCTTATTTCCTTATCAACACTCAGAGAGCCCAGTTCTCTGCAAAGAACATGGGATTGGGAAGCAGATAGACCTGTTGGAATTGAGTTCAGTACTTTGAACAAGTCACAATTTCTGCACCTCAATTCTCAGATCTGTGTCATAGTATCATGAGTCGCATGCATAAGAAGTAAATGAGGCACAAGCCTCTTAGATAGTCTCATCCACCAGAGGGCAGCCAGCAGAAGCAAGGAGAATTACATTCCTGCAGCCTGTGGAAGGAAAACCACATTCACAGAAAGATACACAAAGTGAAAAGAAAGAGGACTATGTACCAGAGGAAGGAACAAGGTAAAACCCCAGAAAAACAACTAAATGAAGTGGAGACAAGCAATCTTCCAGAAAAAAATTCAGAATAATGATAGTGAAGATTATCCAGGACCTCGGAAAAAGAATGGAGGCAAACATCGAGAAGATGCAAGAAATGTTTTAAAAAGACCTAGAAGGATTAAAGAACAAACACCCAGAAAGAATTAAAGAAGAAACAAACAGAGATGAGCAATACAATAACTGAAATGAAAAATACACTATAATGAATCAATAGCAGAATAACTGAGGCAGAAGAAGGTATAAGTGACCTGGAAGATAGAATGGTGGAATTCACTGCCATAGAACAGAATAAAGAAAAAAGAATGAAAAGAAATGAAGGCAGACAAAGAGACCTCTGGGACAACAATAAATGCACCAACATTTGCATTATAGGTGTCCCAGAAAGACAAGAAAGAGAGAAAGGACCTGAGAAAATATTTGAAGGGATTACAGTCAAAAAATTCCCTAACAGGAGAAAGGAAATAGCCACCCAAGTCCAGGTAGTGCAGAGAGTCACAGGCAGGATAAACCCAAGCAGAAACATGCCAAGACACATGGTAATCAAATTGACAAAAATTAAAGATAAAGAAAAATTATTGAAAGCAACAAGCGAAAAATGACAAATAACATACAAGGGAACTCCCATAACGTTAATAGCTGATTTTTCAGCAGAAACTCTACAAGCCAGAAGGGAGTGCCATGATACATTTAAAGTGATAAAAGGGGAGAACCTACAACCAAGATTACTCTACTCGGCAAGAATCTCATTCAGATTCAACAGACAAGTCAAAAGTTTTAAAGGCAAGCAAAAGCTAAGAGAATTCAGTACCACCAAACCAGCTCTACAACAAATGTGAAAGGAACTTCTCTAAGTGGGAAACAAGGAGAAGAAAAGGACCTACCAAAACAACCCATAACAATTAAGAAAGTGGTAATAGGCATATACATATTGATAATTACCTTAAACGTGAATGGATTAAATGCTCCAACCAAAAAACACAGGCTCACTGAATGGATACAAAAACAAGACCCATATATATGCTGTCGACAAGAGTCCCACTTCAGACCTACAGACACATACAGACTGAAAGTGAGGGGATGGAAAAAGATATTCCATGCAAATGGAAATCAAAAGAAAGCTGGAGTAGCAATACTCCTATCAGTTCAAATAGACTTTAAAATAAAGAATGTTACAAGAGACAAGGAAGGACACTACAGAATGACCAAGGGATCAATCCAAGAAGATATAACAATTATAAATATATATGCACCCAACATAGGAGCACCTCAATACATAAGGCAACTGCTAACAGCTATAAAAGAGGAAATCGACAGTAACACAATAATAGTGGGGGACTTTAACACCTCACTTACACCAACGGACAGATCATCCAGACAGAAAATTAATAAGGAAACACAGGCTTTAAATGACACAATAGACCAGATAGATTTAATTGATATTTGTAGGACATTCCATCCGAAAACAGCAGATTACACTTTCTTCTCAAGTGCAAATGGAACATTCTCCAGGATAGATCACATCTTGGGTCACAAATCAACTTTGGTAAATTAATTGAAATCATATCAAGCATCTTTTCCGACCAGAACACTATGAGATTAGATACAAATTACAGGGAAAAAAACGTAAAAAACCCACAAACACATGGAGGCTAAACAATACATTACTAAATAACCAAGAGATCACTGAATAAATCAAAAAGGAAATTAAAAAATACCTAGAGACAAATGACAACAAAAACATGATGATCCAAAACCTATGGGATTCAGCAAAAGCAGTTCTAAGAGGGAAGTTTATAGCAATACAATCCTACCTCAAGAAACAAGAAAAGTCTCAAATAAAAAATCTAATCTTATACCTAATAGAACTAGAGGTAGAAGAACAAATAAAACCCAAAGTTAGTAGAAGGAAAGAAATCATAAAGATCAGAGCCAAAATAAATGAAACAGAAACAAAGAAAACAATAGCAAAGATCAATAAAACTAAAAACTGGTTCTTTGAAAAGATAAAGAAAATTGATAAACCTTTAGCCACACTCATCAAGAAAAAGAGGGAGAGGACTCAAATCAATAAAATTAGAAATGAAAAAGGAGAAGTTACAACAGACACTGCAGAAATACAAAGCATCCTAAGAGACTACTACAAGCAGCGCTATGCCAATAAAATGGACCACCTGGAAGAAAGAGACAAATTCTTAGAAAGGTGTAACCTTCCAAGTCTGAACCAGGAAGAAACAGAAAATATGAACAGACCAATCACAAGTAATGAAATTGAAACTGCAATTAAAAATCTTCCAACAAACAAAAGTCCAGGACCAGATGGCTTCACAGGTGTATTCTATCAAATATTTAGAGAAGAGCTAACACCCATCCTTCTCAAACTCTTCCAAAATATTGCAGAGGAAGGAACACTCCCAAACTCAGTCTATGAAGCCACCATCGCCCTGATACCAAAACCAGACAAAGATACTACAAAAAAAAGAAGATTACAGCCCAATGTCACTGATGAATATAGATGCAAAAATCCTCAACAAAATACTAGCAAACAGAATCCAACAACACATTAAAAGGATCATACACCATGACCAAGTGGGATTTATCCCAAGGATGCAAGGATTCTTCAATATATGCAAATAAATCAGTGTGATACACTATATTAACAACTTGAAGAATAAAACCATATGATCATCTCAATAGATGCAGAAAAAGCTTTTGACAAAATTCAACACCCATTTATGATAAAAACTCTCCAGAAAGTGGGCATAGAGGGAACCTACCTCAACATAATAAAGGCCATATACGACAAACCCACAGCAAACATCATTCTCAATGATGAAAAACTGAAACCATTTCCTCTAAGATCAGGAACAAGACAAGGATGTCCACTCTCAACACTATTATTCAGCATAGTTTTGGAAGTCCTAGCCATGGCAATCAGAGAAGAAAAAGAAATAAAAGAATACAAATTGGAAAAGAAGAAGTAAAACTGTCACTGTTTGCAGATGAAATGATACTATACATAGAAAATCCTAAAGATGCCACCAGAAAGCTACTAGAACTAATCAATGAATTTGGTAAAGTTGCAGGATACAAAATTAATGCACAGAAATCTCTTGCATTCCTATACACTAACAACCAAAGATCAGAAAGAGAAATTAAGGCAACAATCCCGTTCACCACTGCAACAAAAAGAATAAAATGCCTAGGAATAAATCTACCTAAGGAGGTAAAACACCCGTACTCAGAAAAGTATAAGACACTGATGAAAAAATCAAAGATGACACAAACAGTTGGAGAGATATACCATGTTCTTGGATTGGAAGAATCAATATTGTGAAAATGACTATACTACCCAAATCAATCTACAGATTCAATGCAATTCCTCTTAAATTACCAATGGCATTTTTACAGAACTAGAACAAAAAATCTTAAAATTTATATGGAGACACCAAAGACCCCAAATAGCCAAAGCAATCTTAAGGGAAAAAAACTGAGCTGGAGGAATCAGACTCCCTGACTTCAGACTATACTACAAAGCTAGAGTAATCAAGATAATATGGTACTGGTACAAAAACTGAAACGTAGATCAATGGAACAAGATAGAAAGCCCAGAAATAAACCCACACACCTCTGGTCAACTAATCTATGACAAAGGATGCAATGATATACAATGGAGAAAAGACAGTCTCTTCAATAAGTGGTGCTGGGAAAACTGGACAGCTATATGGAAAAGAATGAATTTAGAACACTACCTAACTCCATACACAAAAATAAACTCCAAATTGATTTAGACCTAAATGTAAGACTGGACACTATAAAGCTCTTAGAGGAAAACATAGGAAGAACACTCTTTGACATAAATCACAGCAAGATCTTTTTTGGTACACCACCAGAGTAATGGAAATAAACACAAAAATAAACAAATGAGACCTATTGAAAATTAAAACCTTTTGCAAAGCAAAGGAAACTACAAACAAGATGAAAAGACAACCTTCAAAATGGGAGAAAATATTTGCAAATGAATCAACAGACAAAGGATTAATCTCCAAAGTATATAAACAGGTCATGCAGCTCAATATTAAAAAAACAAACAACCCAATCAAAAAATGGCCAGAAGACCTAAATAGACATTTGTCCAAAGAAGACATACAGATGGCCAAGAGGCACATGAAAAGCTGCTCAACGTCACTAATTATTAGAGAAATGCAAATCAAATCTACAATGAGGTATCACCTCACACCAGTTAGAATGGGCATCATCAGAAAATCTACAAACAACAAGTGCTGGAGAGGGTGTGGAGAAAAGGGAAACCTCTTGCACTGTTGGTGGGAATGTAAATTGATACAGCCACTATGGAGAACAGTATCTAGGTTCCTTAAAAAACAAAATAGAATTACCATATGACCCAGCAGTCCCACTACTGGGCATATACCCAGCGAAAACCATAATTCAAAAAGACACATGCACCCTACTGTTCGTTGCAGCTCTATTTACAATAGCTAGGTCATGAAAGCAACCTAAATCCCCATCGACAGATGAATGGATAAAGAAGATGTGGTACATATATACAATGGAATATTACTCAGCCATAGAAAGGAACGAAATTGGGTCATTTGCAGAGACGTGGATGGACCTATAGACTGTCATACAGAGTGAAGTAAGTCAGAAAGAGAAAAACAAATATCGTATATTAACGCATATATGTGGAACCTAGAAAAATGATACAGATGAACCAGTTCGCAGGGTATAAATAGAGACACAGATGTAGAGAACAAATGTATGGACACCAAGGCTGAAAACGGGGGTGGTGGTGGTGGTGCAATGAATTGGGAGATTGGGATTTACATATATGCACTAATATTTATAAAACAGGTAACTAATAAAAGCCTGCTGTATTAAAAAATAAAATATAATTCAAAATAAAAGTAAACGTGTTAATATGGTAGGTGCTCAATAAATAAAAACATCATTATCATCATCATCGTGATCATCAGGAACTGAATCAAAGTCTATGAGTTGTACTTATTTCATATCCATTTATATTCAGTCTGATTAAATGAATTCATGAATAGGAGAATGAATGATTATTTCTAGAAAACAGTAAAGGGGAGCAGACTAGAGAGAACAAAATGACAAATTTGGTCTCAAATTGCGAGGTTTACTTTGCTCTAAAGTAGCAAGTAGGGCCTGGCCTTCGTTACCCAATACTTACTAGACAACCAGCGACATCTCTGAAATTTCTGCTCTTGAAGTTTGTGCATAAGAAGGGAGGCAGCACTGATATGCATGCAGCAAACACATTTCTGTATTATAAATATGGCACAGTAATTACGATGGCCACCCCAACTGGTGAAAAGTATGCCTGCTTTTGCTCAAGCTCAGAGGGGCCATTGTCTCCCAAAACGAGTGCTTTGTGCATCATGCAATGCCAGGCAATGGTTGGTCCAGGGCACCGAAGCATCTAAACTCAATGCAAGCTGCTTTAAATGTTAACATTCAGTCCTATTTCTCAAAGTGTGGATGTCTCCATCTCTATAATAACAGCTTTCCACCTGCTCAGAAGAACCAGTGTAGAAGCTGCACTTCCCACCAGACCTCTGGGAACAGTGCTGCAGCAGGCATCTGAGCTGGGGTGGGGGTGACAGACGCCACAGTGGAAGTGCCTACGAGGTCATTCTTGTCCCTGCCACGATTTCATGGGGAACAGTCATGCAGACACTATCCATCTTGTATTAAAATCTGAACAATGAGAGTAGGAGCTAAAGATTAGCTTTGATGGAGTGCTTAGGGGTAGACAGAGGAGAATATGCTGATGAACTGACTTTGTTGTTGTTAGCTAGAGCGATCTAGAAATTAAGAAAAAAAATTCTGTGGCTATGACTTGAGCAGAAGGGAGAGGGGGACCAGGCAGTGGAAAATAGAATGCAGCATCTGAAAGTCATAGAAACTCAAGGCTGAAGGATAACTAACGGGTTATCTATGTTAATTCTGAGGAAGGACATTATTTTTTTGGTCAAAACATATTATCCAGTGAACCTGATGAAAGGTCACGAATCTGGAGAAGAACCATTTAGGAAAGGAAACACATGCTCAATTCAAAGCTGTCGGTTCCTGGGACATATTCTACACATGGACAGCCTTAGTGTGCTGATGCGGGACAGCCTGGTGCATGGCATGCAGCCGCTGGAGCTGTTTGGAGACTGAGGAATTATTTCAAACAGTCTGTGAAAGGTTGTGGCTTCCTCAGTGATGTGTTTGTGGTTTGCAGATGAATGGACTAAGAATTAATTCTCACATAGAAATAAATATGTGTAATATTTACATATGTATCCAATCCCAGTGGGGACCGGTGAGTGATGCCATGTCTGCATCTATCAGGAATTCGCTTTCTTGCCAGAGTTCAGTGATGCTGTATTATCTCATGAGAAACTGCAGAGACTGAAATGGGAGCAGCACCTTGGTTCCCACCAAACAAATAAATCCCGCACGCACTTATGTGGGAGTTGGTTGGATAATTTTTTTTTTTTCCTGTGCAGAGTGGTGCTATTCCTGAATCCCTAAAAGCTTGCAAGCACAGAGAGGATAGATGCTCACTTCTCAGTGTCGGGCTCAGTGCTGCAGAATGGCCTTCAAAGTGGGAAGAGAAAAATGTCCCCACCTACACATGTCCAGTTCCCTGGGAGGTGATTCAAGCTAGTTAAAGTGATGTAAGGGAAGGTTTCAAATAAGAGAGTTATCAGGAGTTTTCACTGTGGGAAGGTGTGGGAAAACAGTTCTCACTCCAAAGGGCTGTTAAAAGGATCAAATAAAATGATGCTTGTGAATGAAGTCTTTTTCCACTATAAAACATCATCATATCAATGTCAGGTTTCACCACTGTTACAGTTCCTATGCGCCTGTGATGTTTTGTTATTCATTCAAGAAATTTATTAAGGGCCTACTTTGTGCCAGGCAATATGCTGAGATGCTGAAGAAATATGACCTAATTCATGCCCTAGAGGTTTCATTCAATTTAGAAAAGCATATACCGTCATGACTCAGGAAATTTAAAGATGCCACTAAAATGTCTAGACACACCAATGGGATAGTGAGTCACGCACTGCTTACCATGGTGATACGGCAGTCTCATTCTGCTGCTGCTCCAAGTGTCCCTTTGAAAAAGTACCATTTCCTTGACAACCGTGGTAGCTCTCAGCTCTAACACCACACAACCAGAAAGAGTTGCAGCCAAGTGAAGCCTTCCTTAGAGGGACCGCTTCTAAGTTGACTTGCTGTGTCTTTCTGAGTAATTCTCTCCTCTCTCCCCCCACCCTTTGGTTCTACCAACCATCAGTGACATATCTGGGTGATGTAGTGGGATGAGGAAGAGGGAGGGTAGGGTGGTGAAGGAGGATGGGCAGACCATTGCAGACCAAAGCCAAGGATAAATGTTGCTACCAGAGATTTGAATGTCTTGGGCAACTTAAGAAAAGTTGCACATCTCTATTTGTCAGTCTTTGATATCAAGACTTTCTGCCTACCTACATAGCTCCATGTTCATTAATTTCCTAGCATCTTAATGATTGGTGGGCTCCTTCTACTCTACCCCAGAATGTGAAGCCCCTTTGGCCTTGGATTCAGGACCTTTCACAGTTATATCCTACACCCTAGCCATGCCTGTTTTCCTGCTGTGATGGAGTAAGAACAGATTCATGGAGGCCTTTTGGAAAGCTGGACAAGGTCCCTGCCCCATCAGATAGCTACTGATATCAGCTGACCTTGATCTCTGAATTTACCATTTATCATTGCTTCAAACAGAAAAATGTTAAGAGTTTGGAGATGCATATCCCTAGAGACATTGTGCCCCACTGGGGCATCTGTGGAGTAATGCTCTCTGGTTGCAGAGAATAAGCATAACCCACAAGGCTGTTCTTCCAAGCATCACACTGTGGAGAGATACATCATTTGAGTCAGCCAACCTTCAAATGTTGACACTTTTGGATTCCTTTGTCCAAAGCAGAAATGTCTGACTTGTTTGCAGACTGAAGAACTTGGGACAAGTTACGTTGTCAACATCCAGTGTAAGTTATCAGGGTAAATAAATATACACACAATCTCCTAGTCAACTCAAAGGCTAGGTCATGGGATATTTGGCATCAGCCCAGGGAGCCGGAAAGGAACAAAATTTCACAGACTGGAATTACATAGTTATCTATAAAGCACTAGCCTCCTTTTTTAGTCTGTAATTTTATACTATGTTTGCCACTCTGACCTGGAACGGGGTTGGCTTCTTCCAAAAAAGTCCCGCGGGAAAACATACATTCCCAAATGGGTTCAGCAGCCTTGAATGTGATGAGTAGTTATTGTGATAGAGAGAAAAGAGCACTGAAACAGGAGTCAGTACACTTCAGCATAGAAGTGAACCCCCATGAAATAGCTGGGTGGTTTCGGGCAAGTCACATCCTTGCTCTATTCTGTTTGTTTCCTTTTCTGCCAAAAGAAGGGTATAGGAGCATTGGGTTGATGACCTGTAAGGTCTCTCCCAGTGTGAATATTATTCTGGCGTTTTCTTCCACTCATCCATCCATCCATCCACCCATCCATCCATCCCCTTCTATAGGCTAGATGCTATATTTAAAACTTGTTTGTGACAGCCCAGGCTTATTTGAAGCCAGAAACCTGGACCAGAGCACCACCACCACCCCACCCCCTCCTGCAAGCTCCCCTCCAGCCCCAGAAGCAATAAGGAGTTGCGTTTGGCTGCTAAACTCACCAGCAGGAATATGGGCATCTCTTGCTGTAGCGACAACAGTAAAATTGCCACTCGCGATCCAGCACTGACTCGAAGTAGCGGCTCTGGAACCCTGCCACCAGTCCATTGTTGGAGCATGTCTGGTACCTGAAGAGAAGAGAACAAGTCCAAGTAAACCAACCACAATCATGCACAAGTAGAGCCCCCCTTTCCAAGATCCCAGCTCCCTCAGTTATTGAGTCATGCCACTCTTTCAATGACCTAGATTCCTTACAATTTATTCCATTTTAATGCAAATCATAAAAAAACTTTGTTTTACTGGTAGGAATGATGTATATTTGCCATTCAAATTCAAATGATTCACAGTCTTTCAACCGAAGGAAAATTGGGAAACTCTGCTCTTGTTGGACCTCTATGAATATACTGTTAGATGGAGGAATGCATAAATAAATGGATATAGAGGGCATCTAGAATTTTTACAAATGCAATATTATATTCATGCCATTTAAAATAAAAGATAGTGGCGCACTATCCCTGGTGGCGCAGTGGTTGAGAGTCCGCCTGCCGATGCAGGGGACACAAGTTCGTGCCCCGGTCCGGGAAGATCCCACATGCCATGGAGCGGCTGGGCCCGTGAGCCATGGCCGCTGGGCCTGCACGTCCGGAGCCTGTGCTCCGCAACGGGAGAGGCCACAACAGTGAGAGGCCCGCGTACCGCAAAAAAAATAAATAAATAAAATAAAATAAAATAAAAGATAATATAATTCACATTACTTGAATTAAAATAAAAAGAATACAAAGAGAAGCTTTCACAAGACCTTCTTAGAAGCATAAGCCTGGAGACTGAGCACAAGGATACTCAGCAGGCAAAGCCCAGATGGGCACAGCGATTTGTACAGGGTGATCCAGTACAAGCTGTGGGGAGCTGGGACCACAACCCCAAATTTTCACAACGTATCCAGGACTCTTTCTATATTGCCCACTAGACAGCAAGCTCTACGTGGTCAGGGAGTGTTTGGTCAAAATTCTATCCCCAGTGCCCACTGTGGGTCCTGGCCTATGAAGGCAGTCCTTACAGAGCGGTGACGGGCCACCTGAACTCCTCAAACATCCTCTAAGGGTCCCTTTCGTGTCCAAGCTGCTCAGTTCTGATTCTTCTAGTCCACAGACCCTCCCTGCAGTCACATGAATTTTCACTGTTTCATTCTATCCGGGCTGCTGTTGGTCTAGGAATCAGCCTGTTTCCTCTTCACAGCACCTTGCTAGCTAAGCCTTGGCTTAGAACAGTGTAATCATTTCTTCCTTTGTTCCATCTCCTGTCCCACTTTCTCCCACTCCTTCCCCACATCCCACCGGGGCCTTAAGGCTTGCTCCTTTTGCTGTGTTGATGAGGTTGCTGTTCTCCACCTGGCCACAGTGGGCTCCCACCTTGCGTAGAGTGAGAGCTTTCACAAGACCTTCCAAAGGAGGTCTTTAGCTACCTCTGCTTCTTTGTATTTTTACCCACCTGGCCATTGATCATGTTCCCTCTTATGAGTAAGCAGAGAAGGCAGTTGTCTCTGTGTCACGACCTGACAGCTGCTGGAATACAACCCTGCTTTTCAAGGAAAGGTAAGTTTCCAGAAAATATAATAGATAAAGTAAGAATAAGTACCCGATGCTGATAGGTGAGAGGGACCTTGCTGACACACAAACTATAAAACCATCAGTGACTGGATTTCATTTCATTCTTTTTAATTATTGGAAATGATCTTCTGGGTCTGACAAAACTAGATATTAAATATATTTCATGTCTGGTCAGAAAGCATCTGTACTTTTTATCATTTATTATTCATTTATGCTTATATATATTCAAACGTGTTTATTTATCCATTCATTCATTCATTCATTCAACAAACTTGTACTCCCTCACTATTCTGTTTCAATCACTGTGCTTCTGTGTTGAAAGAAGAATTGAGAGATGGGCTTGGTACTTGGTCACCATACAAACTGGCTTGAATTCCCTGTTCCCAGGACCTGTAAGAATTTCTGAAAGACCTTAGAAAGCTCAACTGTAGGAGATCAATAGTGCAATTTATGACATAAATTGAGACCTGTGCCCTTTGATGGTCTAGTCTTCTTTGCTCTACCAGTACTTGCATCTCATCAGAAGTATCACCACCTTGGAAAACACCTGGTACATATCAGGAAGCCACACACTTGGAATGGACAACCAAGGTCTGAAGGGTAGCCTTGGGGGCTGATCTTCCAGCATGGTCTTATTCTATCCTAATCCTAGCAATGCAAGTGAAAGCCAACTTCAACAGAAAGCTGTAAGAGTTGTAAACAAAGCTCATATGTGTCCAAAGAGAAACAGTGCAGCAAACTGGTGCTGTGATCTTCCTCCTTACCATCACTAAAATTCTGCTGTCCTCTAAAACAGCCCTTTCAGAACTGAGCCAGGCTGTGGTTTCCCTGGAGCTGTTGTTCCACTGTCTTGGTTTGTCCTGTACACTCAGACTATCACGGGGATAGCATTCCCAGGGTGGTGAGTTCCCATAAGCAAAAATAAATGTAGCAAGATAAGCTGAATGGTTTCACGGGGTACCAGTTCTGAAGGCCATCCAAGTTCCATGAATTCTCTGCCGGCTGCCAGCCAGGCAGCTGACCCCATAGTCCTCTATGGAAGTGTGTGTGTCACTCTCTCACACACCACCTCAGATAACACTGCCCTGTGAAGATTATTTGGACACTACAGGCCCAGGGCCTAAGAACATATGATGAAAGTTAGACAACCAAACAGAGCTCACTTCCCCCAGCTTCTGTCCCATTGCACTCACATTTTAGTAGAGTGAGCCTGCACTGGAGTTTGGCAGTACATGAGGCCAACACAATGAAATTATTCCTTCTAGAATTGGATTTTTGTAAGGGTACATTTTCACACTCATGTGGGAGCAGTATAGCAGGGCGGTTAAGAGCATGGGCTATGCTCTTAACCACTTCTGACTGTGTCACCTTTGACAGGCTTCAGACCCTCTAATGGTCTCAGTTTCCTCATCTGTAAAATGGGCATAATAACAGTATGTACTTATAAAGTTATTGTGAAGACCAAATAAGGTGATGCATATTCAACTCTGGGGATAGTGTCTATTAATGATTAATAAATTACTTACTATTGTCGTCATACTTTCATTTAGTCCACAGGGCACTTGTGAGTATACTCTGTGAAATCTGCCCTTGGCTTCCCAGTCTCCATCAGTGGAAAGCTGGTGGACTCATATGTGTTCCTTGAGCTGCTGTTTCCCTAAAACAAAGCTCACAGCAGTCGACTGTCTTAGTCACTGACACACCCACTTTGTAGCATAGATATTTGAGTATGACTTATTGCCCCCAATAGATGGTAAAGTCCTTGAAGGAGAAAGATCACTTAATCTTCAATTTGAATTCCCCACAGTGCCTGACAATGGGATCCAGCAAATGTTTGATGGAAGAATGAATGAACAAATGAATGATCAGAGCATCTTCCATTATCAGAGGCAGAATGGACTTTTAAAAGCCTGTCATTCAAATCCAGGAAGGGCCCTGAAACTCCCTCCAAGTAGTTCTCAGGAACTCACGTGAGCGATCCATCTTCCCACTTCCACCTTCTCTTTCAGGAACAAAGCCTACTCCAGGACGAGGGTGCAAAATGAATAAACTTTAGGCATTTCTCTCCCTTTCAATCACCTTTTTTAAAAGTACCTTATTTAATAAGACTCACCTAAACATTTGGCCACAAACTGCAGGATTGCAAACACAGGAGCCAGGCAGGTGAGAAAGGGAATGAGGGCAGCCTGTCAATTGGAGTGGCGGGGGATGTTGGAGAAAACTTGAATCATTAAAGTGATTCAGATTCAATTTTTAAAAAAGGTTGATGGTGAAAAGACATTCCTGAGGATCTGCTTCACTTCCCAGCACTTGGTTGTTGCTCCTGAATGGTCCACAGAAAAGAGTTTGAGCCCAAGACTGCAGCTTTCCTGATGAACAGTGACAGGACCCCAGCTGAGCCCTAGGCACAGACTCCCTGAGAACATTCCCTTAGAGTCTCAGGACCCTGGGGTGCCCTCATTCAGGACTCTCTCCTCTCCATTTGAAAAGACATATTTTCTTTCTTATCATCCCTTTGAAGCCTGGAGGCTCAGTTTCACAAACTGGAGCACTGTTAGCCGTGCTCCACCTGACATTAGAAACTTTCTAGAAGGAAAATCAGCAGGCAGTTACTCCTCTGACAATAGTCATGGACCTTTTCTGAGAAAGTGGTCTTTCTGAAAGTGGTTTATCTCAGGGTCTTCACCCTTAAAAGCAAAGACAAAACCTTCTCCTGTGTCCACAATAGCAAAACAAGGAAGCGATAGGATGCAGGGGAAAGAGCCCTTATTGAAGAATCAGCAAACATGAGTTCTGGTCCTAGCCCTGACCTTCACATGCTGTGTAGAGCCTCATCTAAGTCACTGTGAAGATGAAATAAAATGATGCCTGCAAAAATCTTGGTGAAGATAGAAACAGGAAGATCCAGGATCCAAACTCAGATTTTTCTGAGGCCAAAGCTCCTGTTCATGAACTTTCAGGGAGCACAAAATGCTGCTCCAGGATTGTCATTCTGCTTCTGGTCCAATCTCCAGCCAGGCTTTCTCACTGCTTTTTTGTGTTCTTCATTGGGTCCAGGGCTGTTGGTCAGGCCCAATGATGGAGGCCAGGACTGGAAGGTGTGCACATATCTGGTTTTGCTGGTGAACAACTCTGTGAAGTTTTAGTCTCTTCTTCCAGTCTCTGCTGGTCTCAGTCCCAACTCAAAGAAAGTCCAAACTCTTAGCAAGTTGGGGGTGGCATTGGGTTGAGTGGAGAACAGGGTAAAGGAAAGCAGCACTATCTTGGTTAAGAGCTTTTACAATCCCATCAAATGGGTGGGCTGGTTGTGCTGGTATCTTTCTTCCAGCTCTATAAACATACAGACGTGTTTCCAGGACTGCTAGCCAGTCTTCAGCTCCACAGCAAATATGGAATAAGAGCAGCTTTGATCATCATCCAGGCTGGTGGCCACTCCATGTGACCGGGAGACCATGTGGCAAAGCTCTTACTCCCCAGTGTTTCTCTCCCAACCCAGCTTGATGAGGGTTTAAATTCCACCAAGGGGGACTCATTCTTTTAGAGTAAAGTTTGACTCCTGTAAATTCTATTTTCCTCAGAATAATCCTTTCAGTTGCTCTCAGACATTTATAACATGGGTCACAGAATTTCAGAATGTTTGTTAAGTCTTTCAACAAATAGTCATTAGAACCTACTCTATGTCTGGTGCTGTACTTGGTCTGCAATCCTTTCCAGACAACTGTGCCAATAAGAGACACCACAACAATACAGATATTGGAGAGAAGAAGTAGATTGGTACTAAAGGCAGAGAAGAGAAACAAGAGACTGGCTTGGGATGGTGGGGCAGTGAAATGGCAAGGGGCAGAGGCAAACCAGTTTGGGAGCACGTTTACCTACTTAAAGGAGCTTTAAAAGTTCTGGATTTCTCTCTTAAGCCCCAACAGAATGACTCCATTCCCCATCTTGTCCTTTCTGCTGACATTTATACCTACTTCCGCAAAATGGAGATGATAATTTCTACTCTGATAGTATTACATGAAGATTAAAGAGATGCTATATGTTGTGTCTACCCCAGAGCATAGCACAAAGTTTATTATGAAACGGCAGGAAAGGAGCTCTCCCAGACATCTCCGTCTGAATGCTAAGACTGAGCTCCACCCAACAGCAAGCAAACTCCAGTGCTGGAAGCCCAATGCCAAACAATTAGCAAGATAAAAGCACAACCCCACCCATTAGCAGAGAGGGTGCCTAAAATCACAATAAGGTCACAGACACCCCAAAACACACCACTGGACACAGTCCTGCCCATCAGAAAGACAAGATCCAGCCTCATCCACAAGAACACAGGCACCAGTCCCCTCCACCAGCAAGCCTACACAACCTACTGAACCAACCTTGCCCACTAGGGGCAGGCACCAAAAACAACAGGAACTATGAACCTACAGCCTGTGAAAAGGAGACCCAAAAAACATTAGGTTAAACAAAATGAGAAGAAAGAAATATGCAGCAGATGAAGGAGCAAGATAAAAATCCACCAGACCAAACAAATGAAGAGGAAATAGGCAGTCTACCTGAAAAAGAATTCAGAGTAATGATAGTAAAGATGATCCAAAATCTTGGAAATAGAATGGAGAAAATACAAGACACATTTAACAAGGACCCAGAAGAACTAAAGAGCAAACAAAAAATGATGAACAACACAACAAATTAAATTAAAAATTCTCTAGGAAGAATCAATAGCAGAATAACTAAGGCAGAAGAATGGATAAGTGACCTGGAAGATAAAATAGTGGAAATAACTACTGCAGAGCAGAATAAAGAAAAAAGAATGAAAAGAATTAAGGACAGTCTCAGAGACCTCGGGGACAACATTAAACACACCAACATTTGAATTATAGGGGCCCCAGAAGAAGAAGAGAAAAAGAAAGGGTCTGAGAAAATATTTGAAGAGATTATAGTTGAAAACTTCCCTAACATGGGAAAGGAAATAGTCATCCAAGTCCAGGAAGCACAGAGAGTCCCATACAGGTTAAATCCAAGGAGAAACATGCCAAGACACATAAAATCAAACTATCAAAAATTAAATACAAAGAAAAAATAGTAAAGGCAGCAAGGGGAAAGAAACAAATAACTTACAGGGGAATCCCCATAAGGTTAACAGCTGACCTTTCAGCAGAAACTCTGCAAGCCAGAAGGGGATGTCAGGAGATAATTAAAGCGATGAAAGGGAAATACCTACAACCAAAATTACGCAGCAAGGATCTCATACAGATTCAACAAAGAAATTAAAACATTTAGAGACAAGCAAAAGCTAACATAATTCAGCAGCATCAAACCAGGTTTACAACAAATGCTAAAGGAACTTCTCTAGGCAGGAAACACAAAAGGAACGGACCTACAAAAACAAACATAAAACAATTAAGAAAATGGTAATACGAACATATATATTGATAATTACCTTAAATGTAAATGGATTAAATGCTCCAACCAAAAGACACAGACTGGCTGAATGGATACAAATATAAGACCTGTATATATGCTGTCTACAAGAGACCCACTTCAGACCTAGGGATACATACAGACTGAAAGTGAGGGGATGGAAAAAGATATTCCATGCAAATGGAAATCAAAAGAAAGCTGGCGTAGCAATTCTCATATCAGACAAAATATACTTTAAAATAAAGACTATTACAAGAGACAAAGAAGGACACTACATAACAATCAAGGGATCTATCCAAGAAGAAGATATAACAATTGTAAATATTTATGCACCCAATATAGGAGCATCTCAATGCATAAGGCAAATGCTAACAGCCATAAAAGGGGAAAGTGACAGTAACACAATCATAGTAGGGGACTTTAACACCCCACTTTCACCAATGGACAGATCATCCAAAATGAAAATAAATAAGGAAACACAAGCTTTAAATGACACATTAAAAAAGATGGACTTAATTAATATTTATAGGATATTCCATCCAAAAACAACAGAATACACATTCTTCTCAAGAGCTCATGGAACATTGTCCAGGATAGATCATATATTGGGTCACAAGTCAAGCCTCAGTAAACGTAAGAAAACTGAAATCATATCAAGTATTTTTTCCGACCACAATGTTATGAGACTAGATATCAATTACAGGAAAAAAATGTAAAAAAATACAAACAGATGTAGGCTAAACAATACATTACTAAATAACCAAGAGATCACTGAAGAAAGGAAAGAGGAAATAAAAAAAATACTTAGAAACAAATGACAATGAAAACATGGCAACCCAAAACCTATGTGATGCAGCAAAAGCAGTTCTAAGAGGAAAGTTTGTAGGAATACAATCCTACCTCAAGAAACAATAAAAATCTCAAATAAACAATGTATCCTTTCACCTAAATCAATTAGAGAAAGAAGAACAAAGAACCCACCAAAGTTAGCAGAAGTAAAAAATCATAAAGATCAGATAAGAAATAAATGAAAATGAAATGAAGGAAGCAATAGCAAAGATCAATAAAACTAAAAGCTGGTTCTTTGAGAAGATAAACAAAATTGATAAACCATTAGCCAGACTCATCAAGGAAAAAAGGGAGAAGACTCAAATCAACAGAATTAGAAATGAAAAAGAAGTAACAACTGACACTGCAGAAATAGAAAGGATCATGAGAGATTAGTGCATGCAACTATATGCTAATAAAATGGACAACCTGGAAGAAATGGACAAATTCTTAGAAAAACATCTTCCAAGACTGAACCAGGAGGAGCTAGAAAATATAAACAGACCAATCACAAGCACTGAAATTGAAACTGTGATTAAAAATCTTCCAACAAACAAAAGCCCAGGACCAGCTGGCTTCACAGATGATTCTATCAGACATTTACAGAAGAGCTAACACCTATCCTTCTCAAACTCTTCCAAAATATAGCGGAGGGAGGAACTCCCAAACTCATTCTATGAGGCCACAATCACCCTGATACCAAAAACAGACAAAGTTGTCACAATAAAAGAAAACTACAGGCCAATATCACTGATGAATATAGATGCAATAATCCACAACAAAATGCTAGCAAACAGAATTCAATAGCGCATAAAAAGGATCATACACCATGATCAAGTGGGATTTATCCAAGGAATGCAAGGATTCTTCAATATATGCAAATCAAACAATGTGATAAACCATATTAACAAACTGAAAGGTAAAAACCATATGATAATCTCAATAGATGCAGAAAAAGCTTTCAACAAAATTCAACACCCATTTATGATAAAAACTCTCTAGATAGTAGGCATAGAGGGAACCTACCTCAACATAATAAAGGCCATGTATGACAAACCCACAGCCAACATCGTTCTCAATGGTGAAAAACTGAAACCATTTTCTCTAAGATCAGGAACAAGACAAAGTTGCCCACTCTCCCCACTATTATTCAACATGGTTTTGGAAGTTTCAGCCACAGCAATCAGAGAAGAAAAAGAAATAAAAGGAATACAAATCAGAAAACATGAAGTAAAGCTGTCACTGTTTGCAGATGACATGATACTATACATAGATAATCCTAAAGTTGCTACCAGAAAACTACTAGAGCTAATCAATGAATTTGGTAAAGTAGCATGATACAAAATTAATGCACAGAAGTCTCTTGCATTCCTATACACTAATGATGAAAAATGTGAAAGAGAAATTAAGGAAACACTCCCATTTACCATTGCAACAAAAAGAATAAAATATCTAGGAATAAACCTACCTAAGGAGACAAAAGACCTGTATTCAGAAAACTATAAGACACTGATGAAAGCAATTAAAGATGATACAAACAGATGGAGTGATATACCATGTTCTTGGACTGGAAGAATCAACATTGTGAAAATGACTCTACTACCCAAAGCAATCTACAGATTCAATGAAATCCCTATCAAATTACCAATGGCCTTTTTTACAGAACTAGAACAAAAAATGTTAAAATTTGTATGGAGACACAAAAGACCCTGAATAGCCAAAGCAATCTTGATAATGAAAAATGGAGCTGGAGGAATCAGGTTCCCTGACTTCAGACTATACTACAAAGCTACAGTAATTAAGACAGTATGGTACTGGCACAAAAACAGAAATATACATCAATGGAACAGGATAGAAAGCCCAGAGATAAACCCATGCACATACTGTCACCTTATCTTTGATAAAGGAGGCAAGAATATACAATGGAGAAATGACAGCCTCTTCAATAAGTGGTGCTGGGAAAACTGGACAGCTACATGTAAAAGAATGAAATTAGAACACTTCCTAACACCATACACAAAAGTAAACTCAAAATGGATTAAAGTCCTAAATATAAGGCCAGACACTATAAAACTCTTAGAGGAAAACATATGCAGAACACTCTATGACATACATCACAACAAGATCCTTTTTGACCCACCTCCTGGAGAAATGGAAATAAAAACAAAAATAAACAAATTGTACCTAATGAGAGTTAAAAGCTTGTGCACATCAAAGGAAACCATAAACAAGACAGAAAGGCAATGGGAGAAAATATTTGCAAATGAAGCAACTGACAAAGGATTTTTCTCCAAAATTTACAAGCAGCTCATGCAACTCAATATCACAAAAACAAACAACCCAATCCAAAAATAGGCAGAAGACCTAAATAGACATTTCTCTAAAGAAGATATAAAGGTAGCCAACAAACACATGAAAGTGTTCAACACTAATCATTAGAGAAATGCAAATCAAAACTACAATGAGGTATCACCTCAAAGTGGTCAGAATGGCCAGGATCAAAAAACCTACAAACAATAAATGCTGGAGAGGGTGTGGAGAAAAGGAAACCCTCTTGCACTGTTGGTGGGAATGTAAATTGGTACAACCACTACGGAGAACAGTATGGAGTTTCCTTAAAAAACTAAAAATAGAACTATTCTTTGGCCCAGCAATTCCACTAGTGGGCATATACCCTGATAAAATCATAATAAAAAAAGAGTCATGTACCACAATGTTCATTTTAGCACTTTTTACAACAGCCAGGACATGGATGCAACCTTAGTGTCCATCGACAGATGAATGGATAAAGATGATGTGGCACATATATAAAAAGAAATATTACTCAGCCATAAAAAGAACTGAAATTGAGTTATTTGTAATGAGGTGGATGGACCTAGAGTCTGTCATGCAGAGTGAAGTAAGTCAGAAAGAGAAAAAAAATACTGTATGCTAACACATATATATGGAATCTTAAAAAAATTGGTTCTGATGAACCTAGGGGCAGGACAGGAATAAAGATTCAATGTAGAAAATGGACTTGAGGACACAGGGAGGGGGATGGTAAGCTGGGGCAAAGTGAGAGAGTGGCATGGACATATATACACTACCAAATGTAAAATAGATAGCCAGTGGGAAGCAGCTGCATAGCACAGGGAGATCAGCTCGGTGCTTTGTGACTACCTAGAGGGGTGGGATAGGAAGGGTGGGAAGGAGATACAAGAGGGAAGGGATATTGGGTATATGTATACATATAGCTGGTTCACTTTGTTATACAGCAGAAACTAACACAACAGTGTAAAGCAATTATACTCCAATAAAGATGTTTAAAAACAAAAAGAGGCAGGAAGGCAGGAAAGGTAGTAGTTGTTATTATTACTATTATCATAAATATTTGCAATTAAATGGAAAGAGAAGCTACATCCTAGTCTCCACAAAACACTTTCTGTTGGAGCCTACATTAGAAATTATCAAGGTTGAACCCTTCCAGTGGGGCAGTAATATTAGCCTCAGAAAGTAGATAATAAAACATAATTTGAAGCTCATCTGCTCCAAGAAATCTTCCTTTCTTGACAATTCTAACTCTTGCTGATTTTTCTTTGTCATGACACGTTGATGTCACTATCACACATTTCACCTAACATATACTATCTCTGAACCATCTCATCGTGAGATAGTGCAGGGGTTTTGAAGGTAAACACTGTACCACTGATTACTGGTCCCCCTGCCACAATGATGGGGGTATGAACAGTCTCTTTAAATAATGCTGAGTTATATGCAGTCTGCTCTCTTCCTGCCCACACCTGGGTAAGAGTTCTGCTATCTTCTCCATGTCGGGTTTTAATTCTGCTAGTATCTAGCAGGTTTCAAGATGGTGAATCAGAAATGAACTGCTGAACAGCTTCTCTGGATAGAAAGCCATAGGACAGGACAAGGGAAAAATAGCAATTCTTCCCAAAACACAAACTCCTGCCCTGTTTTAGAAAAATACAAGCAGTAGAGGCTAACCCAAAGGCCTCTGAGAAGATCCAGGTTATATTATGAGATGTATTTATGTCCTGAGATCACTTTTGGCCTGAGAACATTCCAGGTCATGCAGGGATTTCAGGCTTAATTAACCACAGGAGCTCCTGAAGTCAATTATTTACAATATCTGTTAACCAAGAGATCTAATACTACCACTCTGTTATCTGAAATGTGAAAAATATTTGACACTCATATTGTACACTTAATATGTATACTGAATTATATGTTCCCAAAACAAAATGGTACCTATCAGTGGTCTTTGTAATCTAGCAATTTGTATATTTCAACTCCAGCTTTATAATTTACCAACTGTGTGATATTTCTCTCCTTGAGTTTCAGTTTCCAGAGAGTAGTCATAATAGTAAGGATAAATAACTCTTATAAAGGACCTACCATGTGCCAGGCATTGTGTTAAGCACTATACCTGCATTAATTATTTTAATCACCAAAACAATCCCGTGAAATGGGCTTGGACAATCAGTTCCCCACCACCACCACCATTTGATGGATAAGGAAACTCAGGTTTAGAGAGGTTAAGTAATTCCCCAAAGGACACACAGCCAATACATATATATTATCTCATTTAATTCTCACAACAATTCTGGGGCATTGTCTTTGTAGAAGTAGAAGCTGAGGCTTAGAAAGTTGACATGACTTGCCTAAAGTTAGTAGTGGGGCTGCATTTTGAGAACTGTTCTGTTTGTCTCCAAAGTCCATATTCCTTCCATTACTTCAAGATACCTCGAAGAAACACACATACACACAGAGAGAGAGAGAGAGAAAGGTATCCTAACTCTGTGGAAATCTCTTATTCATTAGGAATATTATATCTGACAAGTATGCAGACAGAAGCAAATCCCCTACTGGGAGGAGTGAAAGTTTACCATCCTTATGAGCACAGCCAAGAGCCATTTTGCAAAGCCCTAGTTCCCTCAGACAATTGATTCCTAGATCTCAGGACAGTGACCAAGATGGAAAGTTGGCAAGAATCCTAGATCTGCTATAACTCTATTCTCCCACACTCAGCCTTGTTTCCCTCAGAAGTCAATCTTACATAGATGTGATATCTTCTATAGCCCAGAACTGACTACAACTTTATTCAAGACCAAAAATACCACCAACATTTAATATTCACCGGCAGCACTGTGGCATCAGCACTGGGGCTTGGGTTCCACCTCTGCACTAGCTATGAGCAGGCAAGTCTCCTAGTGCTTCTGAACCACGGTCCTTCATGTATAAAATGGGGAAAATAGTAATGCTGCCTTGCAGTATTATTGTGAAGATCAAATAAGACTAGACCATGAGTAGCACAAGGGCATAGACTGTATGTTATTTACCTTCATAATCTTGGAGTCTGGCAAAGTTTGTGATAATAAACATTTGGTAGTGAATGAATAAGCAAATGAATGTATGAATGAGGAATACTTTATAAACTATAAAGCACTATATCAATTAGGATTAAGATAATAGCACTTATACTTAAGGTACCTGTTTCGTTGCTTTTTCAATTGCTTCACTCTTGGCTTTAATTCCTAATCTATGATGTAGGGAGGTTATTCTAGATTTTACATGAGATCCCTCCCAGTGCTGAGATTTTGTGATTCTGTTACGCTCTGCCTTTTAAACTCCCAATATGTACTCTACCAGCCTGCATCCTTATTTTTTAATCTTTTAATTCTGAAATAATTTTTTAGATACAGAAGATTTGTAAAGATAATACATAGGATTCATGTATGCCCCTCACCTAGCTTACCCTAAAGTTATCTTTCATCACTCTGGTGCCTTTATGAACACTAAGAAATTAACATTGTACACCACTAAACTCCAGACTTCATTTAGGTTTTACCAGGTTTTCCATTAATGCACTTTTTCTCTTACAGGATCCAAACCAGGATACCATGTAGCATTTAGCCCATATGGCTTTTGCAATGAAAAGTTTTACTATTGTGTTTTTAAAAGCATATTGGGACATTAAGATTTGGGGGATAATGGAAACCTAATAAAGAATTTATCCTGAGGTAACAAGTGTGTCAGCCATCCTCTACGCATGGTTTGGAGAACTTCAGGAAAAAGACCAAAAAAGACCATCCTGCATGGCGGTGAATGCAAGAAAGAAGACCAAAAAAGACCATCCTGCATGGCAGTGAATGCAAGAAGCCAAAATGAGATGTGTACAATAAAATTGAGCTCCATATTATAGACACTGGAATATTGAGAATCAAAAATGTAAGCATAAGTTTGTTTTTGAAGTCTGTGAGTCTGTTTGTAAATAATTCATTTGTATCATTTTTTTAGATTCCACATATCAGTGATATCATATAATATTTGTCTTTCTCTGTCTGACTTATTTCACTTAGTATGATAACCTCTAGGTCCATCCATGTTGCTGCAAATGGCATTATTTCATTCTTTTTTATGACTCAGTAGTATTCCACTGTATATATGTACTGGGGGGAGAGATAAATTAGGAGTTTGGGATTAACATATACACACTACTATATAGAAAATAATCAACAAGGACTTACTATACAGCACAAGGAACTCTACTCAACATTCTGTAATAACCTATATAGGAAAAGAATTTGAAAAAGAATGGATATATGTATATGTATAATTGAATCACTTTGCTGTACACCTGAGACTAACACAACATTGTAAATCAACTATACTCCAATATAAAATAAAAAATTAAATTTAAAAATGTAAGCAAAATGGATTCCCTTGCAGGAAGATCTCAGGCTTCTTTGTTGAGGGCACTGTGGGCTGCTCGATGCACTAACTAGTCTTATTTGGTCTTTTGCTACATATTTAGTGGGGCCCACTATGTGCCAGCATTATTCTAGTGCTGGGCAATATTCTATACAGTGGTGAATGAGACAAAGTTCCTATATTCATGAAGCTTATAATCTGCAGGGGACAAACTATAAATACAAATCATGTAATGACAAGAGCACTGCAGGAAACGTAACACAGTTTGGGGAGTAGAGTGTGAGAGACGTTGGTTTAGAGGAGGTGGTCTGGGAAAACTTCTCTGAAGAGGTGAGCACTGTGCGTACTGAATGATCAGAATAATGAATCAGGACGGATTGCTCCGTACCAGACAGAACCTTGGTCTCAGTTAGAATCAGATTATGGAAAACTGAGTTCCTACTGTAAAAAAATTAATAAGCAGAAACCTCAATTAGAGTCAGGAGACCAGAAATGGGTGCTCTCATACTCTTCAAAGATAGCAGAGCCCAACAGAAGAAGAAAGACTTCCTCTTCTTGCCTGGCAAGAGCTCAGCCAATGAGAGATTGTCATAACACAACCAATGAAAAGCCATGAACTTTGTTTAATATAGGCCCTCCCAACTTCCTTTTCCCCTCTATAAGAGTTTTCTCCTCTCCATTTTGCGGGGGACTTGTGCATGCCTCACTATAGTTGTAGACCCCAAATTGCAATTCTTTGCTCCTCCAAATAAACCCATTTTTTTCTGGAGTTATAACTCGCCGTCTATTTGTCTTAGGTCAACATTTTGTTGTTCCATATGGGGGTCCAGTGAAGATCCCTGATTACTCTGAGGCTTGTAAGCAAACAGGTGTGGTACCACATTGAGCTCATTGTTGCTCACTGCTTTTCTAACTGACCCTGGGGTTTGAAGGCAAGTCTTTCTCCTGGATCTGAGCTTCACTCCCTTTGAGTTTTGAAGCTCTCCAGGTTTTATTTGGGATCTGTTTTAAGGTTTCATCTTTCTTTTGGTTAAGACCTTGTTCTGTATGCAACTACTCATTTGGCACTTTGGCCTGATTTTTGAAATCAGACTGATCCAGCTTGAACTGGCTAACCATCAGCCCATTCCTTCAGGAATAGGGACTGTTCTATTGGAACTGTGCTGAGCAGCTTCCTGCCTGGCTCTTCCAAGACTAGACTGTTCCCTTAGAACTGGCTGGTATTAGGCCTGCAGGCTGTTTGAGCTATTTGAGCTGCTTAAGTTGTTTGAAAAGAATTATCTTACTCTAGAGAAAAAGCTCTGAGAAATAGGATCCCAGTTATCTAAACATTTTGAGGGCACTCCTTTCCTACAGGGATCCTGGCCATTTTATGTTTGAAAACCAAGGTCCTTCTTCATGTGCATGTCTAACCAAACTGGATTGACCTAACTGAAAGCAATTTAGAATATCAATGACCATTATGGGGAAATTTTGAAATCCCTAAATGTACTTTTCTTAAAACCAAATTGGACAACCATAGCTCTAAAATTTCCAAAACTAAATGGAATGCCTATTTCGATTGGTATTTTTAGGCTTCCAAACTTTATCAGCAGGGGACAAATTTAATTGCATTTTGCAAAATAAGATTTTAAGATGAACTAAGGTAAACAATTAAAGAAAGGTAACATGGCTCCCAAAGCCTCAGGCTCTTCTTCCTTGGCTTCTCTGTCTCAGGCTCCATCTCCAGCACCATCTTATCTCACTCCTCCTCCTGATCAGGCCCCACTTCCATTGCCAGCTTCCCCCTTCCCTTCTTTTTGCCTGACTACACCTCCCTTACATCCCCAGTTCCCCAATACTAATTCTCTTGCCAGACTTCCCCTTTTCTCTGAAACTCTCTCCACTCCCTTTTCCTCTGAACTTATCAGAATCTATCCCTTTAAAATTAAGCCTTTGGGGGATCCAGAGGCTAAATCCTTAATTTCTTATATTTCCTGGACTAATGCTGAACTGCGAGTCATGGTCAGAGATTCTCCCAAAGTAACTGGAGATCCTCACAGATTTGCTGAATTAATATAGTCATTCAGATTTATCAACCTGGTTTCTACGACTTAACATCAGTTTGTTCAAATGCTTGTAGGTGAAGGCCAGGCCCAGCATTGAATGAAAACTGTTAGTACAGGAAAGCCCGACAGTTCTCTAGAATTACAACCATGAGACCAGCCCACTAACTTATTACATGATCAGGCTCAGGCAATCAATAAGTGACTTCGTTGAGGAATTCCTAGGGCTTTTCCAAAGCCTGTTGAATGGAACAAAATTCAGGCTTGCACACAAAAATCTGATGAACCTGTTTATGACTATTACAATCGATTTCATATTATTCTTAAAGCAAATTCTGGTCTTTCTTCAGATGTTGATTCCACCCATGTAGCTTGTAACTCTATGTTTAGTAATAGGCTGACCCAGAACATCTCCCTTCTGGTAAAAAGGACCAGGACGGAACAGGAAAATTTGTCCACTCCAGATTTAGTTAACCTGATAAACCAGCTCTCTCATACTTTAAATGAGTCACCTAAAAGGAAGACTGACAAAATTCTTAACCTTCAACTCCAGCAAGCGAAGGCCCCTAAATGACCCCCCACCCACCCCGAGTTTCTGCTATTATTGCAAAAAGCCAGGACACTGGAAAAGAATTTGCTACAAATTTAAGTGCTTTAGGTGCCTTCAGCCCTCTAATCAGCCTTTTCTAACATCCTCCTGGTTCTCAGTGACTAAGCTCCTGGGAACTGTAGGAGCTCTTCCCAATCCTCCCTCTTAACTGACTTGAAGAACGTTTCTCCAGATGGGGGATAAATCTCTTCCAGACCTCACTGACACTGGAGCCACACTCCTGGTACTCAACCCCTCTACTATCAATCACTCCTTGCCTTGTAGCATTAAAACAATTCAAATAGTAGGGATCTCTAATAAACCTCAAGAGGTTTCTGTCCTTGAACATATTCCCTTTTGTTTAGGCCCTTTGAAAGACACATACCCCTTTCTCCTTAGTTTCTCTGCCCATCCATTTATTAGGTCAATACTTCTTAGAGAAGTATATAGAACTTTCTTTCTCCCAAAAGGAGAAGCAATTCTAGAGTTGACAGTAGTTATCAAAGCAGCCAACCAGGTGAATTAAATGACTCTTTGACATCTTTTATTTGCTTTGTTTTTGATGGCATTAGAGTTTATTCTGGAAACACTCATCACCTGCCCCTATTGAATCAACTACCAACCCCCTTATGGGCAAAATCTACAGCTGATATTGGGAAAATTCACAGCCCACCTCCCATCAAGATTCAAACAGATCTTTTAAAACCTCTTCCCAGAGTGAATCAACATCCTGTAAGTAAAGAAGCCCTTCAAGGCATAAAAACCATCTTAGAAGATTACAAGGCTCAAGGCCTCACTGTCCCTTAACTAGTCCCTGTAATGCTCTTATTTTACTGGTGAGAAAACCTAAGGACTTAGAGTTGAGGTTTGTCCAGGACCATTTAACCATTTCAGTAGAAGCTCTCCTGAAAATTCTCATCACACCCAACATTTCTCAGCTGCCTCACTTCATAAGAAGTCCTTCTGTTAGCTGTTCCTCACATCACTCTTTTATGTTGTAATAATCTTAATTCTGCTACTCTTCTCCCCTCTGTCACTGATGAAGTTCCTCTTGACTGCTTAACACTGATGGATCACCTACTGACTCCTTGTAAATGATCTGTAGGAAATTCTTTGGGTAATGTTGACTATTCATGGTTCACTAGTAGTTCTTATTTAAAAGGTGACAATGGCAAATATTGTGCTGAGTATGCTATTGCAACTTCTTTTGGTATTGTTGAGGCAGTACCTTTATCTATGGCTACTTCAGCCTAACAGGCTGAATTATATGCTCTTATGTGGGTTTGTACCTTAGCCAAGGATAAAACTGCCAAAATTTGGAGTAGCTCATGATTTTTGAATGTTGTGGAAGTAACATGGTTTCCTCTTCTCTATCATATCATGTGACTTATCTTTGGTAAATTCATAAATTCAAATAATTAGCTCTAAAACAAGCTGCCATTTTGAAATATCTTCATGGGAATTCTTTGAAGCCCTGGGGAAAAAGCAGATGCCAATATACTGAATGCTCTTCTTCTGAATTCAGATTCCATGTAAAGCTGGTTTGCCTCAAATTAGCCTCATCAAATTTCAGATTCACAAAATCTTTATTGACTGTCCATGATGTGCCAGGAATTTGTTTTAGATTTAGATTTGTTTTAGAGTTCTCCTACACTTTATCCTGTAAGCATCACGGTAACACCCTCTAACAGCTTGTGAGGTGGGTGTCACACTCTTTTCTTTTTTTCCAGAATGAGAAACTGAATGCCCAAGACCACAGAGCTCAGAGATGATAGAAACAGGAGCTGCAAATCAAAGTTTCCTGATTCTAAGACCAGAGCCCCTTCCACCACACTCCAGCTCAGCCTCACTACAAAATTCCAGTTTCATCTTGTTCCACACGGGACCCACATGTCCTACAGCCTGGGTCAACCCAGGTTTGAGAAGACTCCCCAAGAACAACTGAGGCATGCTCTGAGATGGCAAAATGCCACTCATGGAACCCAGGTAAAGCCTCCAAGCAGTTGTTAGTGAGCGACCAGCATGCACACTTCAGAATCTGCCTACTGAAGAAGTGATTTTCAACAGAGAAACCCTAGCCAAACAGCAGTGTTACAAGTCACTCAGCCATGACGGAAACACTTTTTAAAGACTGTGCTCCAATTAGCAAGTGTCTTTAGCAGACCCTATGTATTGTTGTCACATCTGTGTTCAAGATTCCTCGTCCCCTTTTAAAATAAGCCTGCAAGCTAATGTAGTTATACAAGGCAGCCAAATTGCACAAAACTGTCAACTCTTCCTCCAGAACAGATTAAGACCCTGCAGCCAAAGGGAAGATATAACTGCTCCCCAGTTTATGAGCAATTTCTTTCCTTCCAGATTTTTCACTGACGCTGGAGTCTAAATTCAAAGCAATAATCATCCAACAAAAATGCCTCTGGGATAATTGGGATCAGTTCTGGGGCAGCTGAGTCCTACTGTTTTTCATGTTTGTACATTTTTTACTCTGTGATTGATGGAGGAGGAGATGAGAAAACAGAGGGTGGAAAGGGAGAAAGAAAAAAATATCATTTGACTCTGCATACTCAAAAATGTGGAAGAAGAGAAGGTGGAAGAGAGATCGTGCCTGTCAGTTTCTCATTCGACTCGCATTGGTCAAACAAAATCATATCATTTCTACTCCCTCTCATACTTTTCTTCAAATAGTTTGGGAGTTAATGACAAACCAGTCACACCCTGGCAAGTTTGAAACTAAACATAATTTGCCTTCTCTCCCTAGCAGGGGTAAACTCAAGAATCAACAGAATGAAAGAAAAATCCAACTGTCTTTTCAGAGCCAAGCAGAGGGAAGAGAATTGGAGCCATGGAGCCTTGCGAGATCATTCAGTCTGACCTCTCACTTTCCAAATTAGGTGGGAGCCTAGACAGCTGAACCTGTGGTTCAAGGTCACCCGGCAAGTTGTCTTTAGAACAAGGATCTAAATCCAGACCTCCTGATTCAGAGCCCAGGGCTCTTCCTTTGGGGCTTAAGAAATCATCTGAGTGTGTTTTGTTGTGGCTCTACAAGGGGAACATTAGAAAGGGGCCCCACCCATATAATAGCCCCCTAAGTTGGAGGACTAGACAGACAGTTGTAATTTGGGCGTCCCCATGCTCTGTGCCAGGCAACTGGCCTGGCTACAGGGAACCACTGGAGACTGTCAGTCATTGAGGTGAGGCTGGATTCTGAGTCAGCCATGTGTCAGAAGGGGTTTTGAATAATTAAATCTGCTCACTAGAGGCAGTTGGGGGGGGATGAGAAAGGCCCAATAATGGGGCCCCTGACCTGAAGCTGCCTGTGTGACCCTCTCCCCATCCCTTCCACAGGCTGGTTGAGCCCCTCCTCAGTCATGGTAGTAATTAAGCTGGTCCAATCCCTCCAGGGCTGGCTTCTGCTGTGATTTGCAGAGCCCTCCGTCCTCAGGATGAAGAACTGCCCTGAGTCCAGTCCTGTGGCCCTGGCTGTGCTGACTGAGCCCACACTGGGCAGAGGGAGCAGACACTCAAGTCTGTCTCACCCATCACCAGGGCTAAGCACATACACTTTGGAGCTGAGACTCACTGGATCCAAATCCTTGGTCTACCACTTCCCAGCTGAGGAAACCCCTGATCTCTAGACTGTGTTCTGTCTACCTATAAAATGACTTAGAACTTTGTTTTGAGCATTAAATGAGATAATCCATATAAATCACCCAGCATGGTGCTTGCTCAGGGTAAGCACTCAATCAATGGCCGCTGTTTTTATTACTGAGTGGTCCCCTCCACCCATCAGTCTTTTCCTCTTGATCTCCCATCATTGTTCTGTGTGCTGCTGGAGTGACCCTCAGAGTTTTGTGCTTGACCATCCCTAACCCCCATTACACCACATGCATGCTGGGAGTCCTCAAAGAATCTTCTCTCTACAGTTACCATAACAGCAGCCTGCCAGGTGGGCTTCCTCTTTCCCAGGCCAGCCTTCCACAGGGTCTGCTTCCACCCATTCCCCCGACCCACCCAGTGGTCCTGCTTTCATCCTGGCTGCTGTGATTATCTGGCCTCACAGACCATAGCTCCTAGGATGGGCTCTGACCAAATACTAGGGTGAGACAGTCACATCCACGGTGAAGACACAGGCTCAGACCATTTCCATGTCATTAACCATGGCAGAGCCCAGTCAGAAGAGAACAGTCCTTCTCCCCAAGAGACTTTAGTAAACTATTTCCCAGCAATGAAACCCATTTTAAATTCAGACAGAGAGAAGGACCCTGGTACTCAAAACTGAGAGAACACATTTAATCAGGGCAGGAGAGAGCTATTTAATTTCACTTCTCTTTGCCTAAGCTTCTTTGACCCCTCTCCCCACTCGTTTGCTCTACATCAATATTTCTCAAACTGTCTGTGATGAACGTCCCATTGTTTATCTTCCCCAAACTATTGGGTACCAATACTTTCGTAAAACAGTCAAAATAAATTACTACCAAACTAAAATGTCACTTGGATGTCACAGCAATATTAAATTGCTGTAAGGTTCCGTAAATACTTTCAATTTCTGTTCTTAACTTTTGGCGAACTGGTAAACGTTTCGCAGACCCATACTAGTCCTGGACCAAACTGAGAGTAGGGCTGCTTCTGGAAGGAACAGAACCACAGAGGAGTCCATCTGCCATGGACATCCCCCATTCTGGGTTTTTGTCCTGTAATGTAGTCTGCTCAGCAGTGACCCTGCCCCACCCAGAGCATGCAATGGAAAAGTTCCTGGTAGAACTTGCCCAGTCTCTAGTAAGTGCTGTTCCCTGAGCGTCAAGCATCCCCCAGTGAGAGGGATATGCTGTGATAATACCGGCCGTGTGCAGCCCCCTGGCTCTTACCATTCCATTCCAGCCCTGTTGATCTCCTCCCACCAGCATTCCGTAGGCTCCCCCAGGCTCTGAGGGGTGGGCATGCAGGCGTAGTTCCACTGTCTGTCAGAACCTTCCTTCTTGTTGAAGATGCTCCTCACGGCCACCACCACCTGCCCATGGGGACACTGGTAGCTGAAGCCCTGCCGGTTCAGATTCACCCACGCATCATCACTATATTCATGGTACTGCTGATATGGGTACTCGTAGTCACCATACTGTCCCCAGGTCACGGTGACCAGTGGCAGAAGCACCCACAGAAGAGTGAGGTCCATGCTGTCTGGGTTTCTGGCAAAAAATGTCACCCTATGTCTGCTGGGCTGCTGGTTTTATACAGCTGCTGCTGACATGTGGCTTCCAGATGTGGGCGAGCAAGCAGGCTCCAACTGCAGTGTGTCATCGTTTAAACAAAACTTTTCAGCGCGGAGATATTGGCCATAAGTACATTCAGTTTGTTTTAAGGTGGAATTCTAAGAAAACGTAAGGAACATGCAAATGGAAGAAACTCCCTAGAGAAGGAACAACTTAGCAGATAGATTATAAAAGCAAATGGCTTCACACTCCTCAGAAACATTCACTTGAAAAAAGGAGCAAATTTGTCCCTCATCTCTTAGCACTTCACTTCTCTCTTCCCTACTCCCCCCACCACTAGCAAACCTCTGTATTTGTTCTCCAAACCAGCCTTCCAGGACCATACAAATATGCAGAAAGTGATTTCAAAACACCAAAATAATAGGTTGAAGGGTCAGAGTTATTTAGATTTCTGCAAGGCTAGATACCTACTTTAAGTTCTCAGCCCAACATCTTTTAACCCTGAGTATAAGCATGGAATGCCAGTTTGCAGGCTACTCTGGGAATTTTTAAGTCACATATGGAAGTACTATGGGCCCCTGGAGAGATAAGTTGGGCATTATCGCTACAATTAAGCATCCTTCTGAGCTGCTGAAATTGGATCCATCTACACCTAGAAACTGTGCTCGGCTGTCAAATACGGCATGAGTTTAATTTGAATAAAGCCACTTTTTATCCTTTGGTGGTTTTCCCCTCTGTGTTGAGGTATAATTTACATATAATAAAATTCATCTCTTCTAATGTTCAGCATACAGTCATTCAACCAGTACCATAATCAAGACACAGAACAATTCCCTCAACCCTCTAGTCCCCTTATGCCCTTTGGTAGTCAAATCCTTCCCAATACCCAGCCCCTGGTAACCACTGATCTACTTTCTGTCACTGTAGTTTTGTCTTTTCCAGGATGTCAAATAGATGGAATCATACAATATGTTGTCTTTTGTCTGACTCCTTTTACTAGGAAAAATGTTTTCTGGATCCATCCATATTGTTGTGTGTTAGTGTCAATAGTTCGTTCCTTTACACTGTTGAGTGGTACTCTATGGTATGGCTGTACTACAGACTGCTTATACATTTACCAGTTGAAAGACATTTGTTTTTTTTTCCCAGTGTTTAGTAGTTATGAATAAAACTACTATAAACATCCATGAACAGGTTTTTGTGAGAAGAAATTTTTACTTCATTTGGGCAAATACTTAGGAGTGAGAGTACTGGATTAAGTGTATATTTAACTTTGTAAGAAACTACCTGACTTCTAAAGTGCTGAACTATAGTGCATCCCTCCCAGAAAAATTGCAGTTTCTTTTATTTTAACCATTTTAACAAGTTAGTAGGTTTCCAGTGGTATTTTAGTGAGGTTTTGATTTGCATTTCCATAATGACTAATGATTTTGAGCATCTTTTCATGTGTTTATTGGTCATCTGTCTGTTTTCTTTGGTGATTTAGCTGTTCAAATTTCTTGAGCCCTTTGGGCACCTCCTAAATGGGTAGTATTTCCCATTTTTCATCAGGGCTGTCCCTCAGGAAGTTTCTTAAAATTGTGGTTGTAGACCAATGACTTCTCAAGCTCCTGTGAAGATTCTTAAAATGCAGATTCCTGGGCTCCACTCCAGACCTACTAAATCATAACCTCACAGGTAATGCCCAGGTATCTACATTAAAAAATTCTTCCACGTGATTCTTATTCACACCAAAGTTTAAGAACCACTTTCCTAAAGGAATGTGGATCCAGGGGAAAAAAATCACACTATGAATGCCACCCCTTGTCAACGTATAGCACATTTACCAGATGGCATTCAGGCCTAGATTAAGGTAACCTTGAAGGAGAAAGTCACACATGGGAGGAAAGCAAACATGTGTGTATATTTGTGTGTGTGTCGAGCATGTCATTTGCTCTGATGATGTAGTTATCAAAGGGAGGGGAAGAGGCTCTGGGCTGAATAGACGTGAGTCCCAGTTTTGTTTTAGTACCACCTTCTCCAATAACAGGGGTCCCCAACCCCTGGGCTGCAGACTGTACTGGTCTGCAGCTTGTTAGGAGCCTGGCCACACAGCAGGAGGTGAATGGCGGGTGAGTGAGTGCAGATTCATCTGTGTTTACAGCTGCTTCTCATTACCACCTGAGCTCCACCTCCTGTCAGCATTATGGTGAGTTGTATAATTATTTCATTATATATTACAATGTAATAATAATAGAAATAAAGTGCACAATAAATGTAAAGTACTTGAATCATCCCAAAACCATTCCCAGCTCCCTCGCTCCCCCGCCCCCCTCCCACGCCGGTCCGTGGAAAAACTGTCTTCCTTGAAACCGGTCCCTGGTGCCAAAAAGATTAGGCACCATTGTCCTATCACTCCTATCCCTAAGTAAATCCCCAGTGCTGGCAACTGGAGTCCTCCATGCTTAGGGCAACCACTTTGGTTTATGATATGCTGGAGCAATTATTCTCAACCCTGTCAGCACTTAAGAATTACCTGGGGAACTTTTGAAAGACACCAGTGTCTGAGCCTCACCCCAGATCCGTCAGATCAGAAGCTTTTGAACCAGGCCCAGACAAGAGTATCCTTTAAAACCTTCCTGTATGATTTGCATGTAAAGCCAAGTTTGAGAACCACTACTGTAGAGGTTTTAAAATGGATCATCCTGATGCTCATGAGTTATATCCTGCATTCTGGATATGACTTATGAGTAATCTTAAGACTTATAGAGCTCCAAGAGACAATGCAAATCATTGTAAGCACTCATCTTTATCATACATTCATTTCCCAACAATTTCCAGGCCCTACCTGTTCCCCATTCTCTGCAGACCTCTTTTATCTTCCAGTTTACAGCTTCCATGGCTAGACTCCCTGTAATGTGCACAAGTAAACATCTTTAGAGTTTAGTCTAATTTGGGTATAGATTCTTGTTACTTAGAGTTGATAGCATCCTAACTCATGCAGTGTCTCAGGGGATTCTAGAAACTGAGGACTTGCAGCCCATTGCTGGAGGTTTCCCAGAGACTGTTTGTCCTGAGCAGACATTAAGAATGTAAGTTTAATGCATACGCAATTTACCATGCATTTTCAACTAGGTTATCATATTATCTTTCTCACAGCCTTGTATATATTAGTGAGGCATTATTGGGATTTGTTTTTCACAGATGAGGAAACTGTGGTCAGGAACTTTTTTGGTTCAACTTCCTAGGACTGGAAGGGCATGACCCCCAGGTCTTCTGATTCCTAGACTGTGATTCCTTTCATCATTTCATCAAAACTGCAGTCCACTAATTATATATCAACATTTAAAAATAATTGCCAAATAAAATATTGACAAGGTTATTAATATTAAATCACACATACTAATTTGCACTATGAATTTCTGCTGTTGTTGGCAAAGTATGCTCAGTAGGCCCTGGGGAACTTCAAGAACTCAGTATTAGATCAGTAGTTTTCAAAGTGTGGTTCTAGGACCCGCAGCATCAGCATCACCTGAGAACTTCTTAGAAACTCAAATTCTCTGGCCCGACTCCAGATCTACTGAATCAGGCATTCTGGGGTGGGGTCCAGCAATATTCATTTTTGCAAGCCCTTCAGGTGGCCTGATGCATGCTGTAGAACCACTACACACACGTTATCTCAGAAAACTCTACTTAAATTTCAGGAGTCACTTGGTAAGGAGTAGTACAGTCATGCTAATGCCTATCTGACTCCAGCTCAATCATATTTATTCCAGAGCCCACAGCATAATCACTGGAATGTCTCACTTCCTAGTAGTAATGAACTTGAGATGTTTTGGAGAGACTATGCCAATGAGCATTCCAATGCCTGGATGATTCTTCTTCCTTTTCCTTTTTGTCTCCTTTTCTTTCTTTCCTTCTCCTCCTTCTTCTAATAGCTTTATTGAGATATACTTCATACACCATACAATTCACCATTGAAGGTATATAATTCAATGACTTTTGGTATATTCATAGAGTTCTACCACCATCACCACAATCAATTTTAGAACATTTTTATCATCCAACAAGAAATTCTGTACCCATTAGCAATGACTCTCCATTTTTCCTCAACCCTTTAGCCCTAGGTAACCACAAAATTACTTTCTGTCTCTATGAACTTGTCTAATCTGGATATTTCATATAAAAGGACTCACTCAATATGTGGTCTTTTGTGATCACTTTTTTAGTTCATTTTTTTCAAGGTTCTTCCATGTTATAGCATGTGTCAGTACTTCATTTATTTTTATTGTCAAACAATATTCCACTGTCTGGACATACTGCAAGATATTTATCCATCATAAATTGATGGACATTTGGGTTGTTTCCACCGTTTGGCTATGAACAATGTTGCTATGAACATTTACATGCCAGTTTTTGTGTGGCTGTATGTTTTCATTTTGCTTGGATGTGTACCTAAGAGTGGAGTTTTGGAGCTATATGGTAACTCTGTTTTTAACTTTTTGAGAAACTGCTAGGCTGCTTTCCAAAGCAGCTGCACCATTTTACATTCCTACCAGCTGGGTATGAGTGTTTCAATTTTTCTACATCCTCACCCATACTTGTTATTAGGCCTAAGTTCTTCGGAAAGCTATGGAAAGCCACAGCTGCTCTGGTGAGACTTTTTAGAGCCTGGATCCACTCCTACCTGGAAGCCTTCTCAGGCATATAGTCCCTTCTTGAGAAATTCTGAATATGCTGTTTGGCCTGATCTCAACGGGGAGCCTCCACAAAGGCCTCTGAATCAACACATCTCTCTGAGTGAGTTACTTTAGGATTGGGGCAGAGCCTGTTGTACATTGCTAGTTAAAACTGTATATACTCATGATGTCACTCTAGAGCAGATCTACATCTACTAGAGCAATCTGGATAAGATCTGTTGGCTCCCTGGACAAGCCATTGGAAAGGCAGAAGGCATGGCTCATCCCAGTGCCTGGGAGAAGGTGGTAGCCCCAGATGAACAGACACTTAACCTAAAATATTGACTGGAAATTATTGGAGGATTCCATTTTGGGCCACTTTCTTTTTTCCCTTTTAACTTCTGTGTATAATTAGGATTTGGCTGCAGTGCTATGTGGCCAAAATACAGGGTCTTTATATATGTACTCTCAGGAAAGATGGCAAGTGTCTGCTGAACCATTCATATTTTCCTCCAAACAAGAATATTTGCCAGCTTCACAGTTTAGCTGAGGAAGGTCTTGAATAGCCCTGGTATACCAGGCTGTCCTCCTCTTCCTCAGGCTTGCCTCTCTTTGTGTGATCCTTTGCTTTCCTAAGATAGAACCCACATTTTTGCCATTTGAAGCTAGCCTTGAGAGCTAAAATGTTAAAAATGCTCATACTGCAGGCAGCAGAGAAAGTTAAGGAAGTTCAGGAAGAGCTGAAGTTAAGAGAGAGGAGAGAAGATTGGGAGGGGTAGAATAAAGTGCACCTACTGTGTGCTGGATACTCAGCCATGTGCTTTACATGTGACAGACCAGTTAATCTTCCAACAGTTCTAGGCTAACCATTTTATGGTTGAGGAAAACTAGGTTCAGAGAGAATTAATAACTGACCATAATTTTCATAGCTAGCACAAAGCACCAAGGGAACTTCATTGAATTCATCAGTCTTTTTCTCTCAATGAGGAGATGATATTAACCAAGGTAGTGGCAGGACCTGAAAGCAGTGGCACACGATGCTAAAAAGAGCAGGGGCTCCTAGACTCCAAAGATCTGGGTTAGAATCCTGGTTCAACAAGTAAATGAAATGACATTAGACCAGAATATCTTGCTTGGCACTACTGATGCTTTGAGACAGATAATTCCTTGTTGTGGAGACTGTCCTGTACATTACAGGATGTTGAGCAGCATCCCTGGCCTCTATCCACTAGATGCCAGTAGGTCTCCCCTCTCCAAAATGTGATAACCAAAAATACCTCCAGACATTGGCACACATTCCCTGGGGAATAAAATCATCTCTGGTTGAGAACCACTGAGTTAGACAAACCTGTTTTATTATCTGTAAAATGAGAGATAATAGCCACCATGAGATTACTGTGAGAATCATATCAAATTGTGGTCTGGCAAAGCCTTTGTAAATTATAATGCTTGACACAAACGTAGGTTGTCATTATCACCTCAGAAAAACACTAGACACTGGAGTGGAGGGGATCGTTAGGCAAATCGGTGTGATGAGAAGCCCAGGGCTCTGCAGGCAGCTGAGTATCCTTGTGCAGGTACGTGACTGGCGGAATTAGTCTGGGAATGAGCAAAACTGGCAGGGTGTTGTTTCACCACCCTCAGGGGCTCCGTTAGTCCATGTGATGAGTGTGGATGGCAGAGGTCACTGAGAGTGAGTTGCAGGACTGAGCAATGAAGGCAGAGAGCGAGGGGGGAGAATTTAGGAGTTTCGGAAGCAGCAGGCAGAAGGAGCTGCTTTCATGGTGGAGAAGGAGGCCTTCACGTGCACTGGAACCAAGATTGTGAAGGGAGAGCCAAACCAGGTTGGTTCTGAGACGCTCCTGGAAGGAAGCTGGTAGGTCTAAGTGCCGAATTAGTATTTGGGGATCTGTGAGGATGAATGAAGCCCAGAGACATGGAGGCTGCTGGAAATATCACTTTAGTAAATATATTATGTGCTTCTAAGTGAAACAACATGTTGACATCAGAATACATGTAATCAAGAGCTTATGATCTGCTGACAGAAATGTCCCATTGGGAAGATATGGATACAGATGAGGAAAAAAAGAAAATAATTCATTCAGAAAGCACTTAAGTGGTGTCATTCCAAGTCAAATTTCCTAATTTGAAATCGGCCTTTTAAAGCTATGTATATAGTCCACACGATCTAGCAGGCAGTAAGCACTCAGTAAATATTTAGTCTCTTCCATTGGCAGGGCTATAGCATGAATCAGTTCATCCTTGCGTTGATTGGAGGCGGTAAAGCTGGCCTTATTATTTCCACTTTACCACTTTGGAAATGGAGGCTTTGAGAAGTAATGGCCCAAGTTACAGACATATTGGGTGACAGGGTCTGGATATCAACCCATGTCTCCCACTTCCAAATTGAGGGTCTGAAACACCCCACATTGCTCTGACCGTCAGTCCCAGCACCCCTGCCAGGTTTCTCAAGGGTGTGGAGGACTTGGCATCGTGAGACTCGACGAATGTGTCCTGTAGCTCATGCACATTTAACAAGCCCTTCCCTCTGACCATTCTGAAGCAGGCAGGGGCAGGAGCCTCCCTGAAGGTGACTTTCCTCTCCAGGGAGACAGTATTTCCATTGTCTCTGCCAGTTGCTTCCCCAGCACCATCTGTCTGCCGCTTCCTCTGATCTTGCCTGACTACCTTAACTAAGATGCACTCTCTTGCTCCCATTCCCGCACTTGTAGCTGACCTGGGGGTTCACCTTTAATCCTGCTCACACCTTTGCACGTGGTTCTTTCATTTATTCTCTCCAGTCATCCCTCTTGAATATATACCTGTTTCTTGCCGGGACCTGGCTGATATAAATGATACATGCCTGGATTCAATACAAGGGCAATTCTGAAACATGGTGACTGTCCTCAGCACTGGACATCTGTCACCAGTTGCTTGTGGCCCTTAGCTACCCAGTGGGAGAAAAATGTTCTTTTCAGTTGTGTCAAATTCCCACCTTTGCAACTTGTTCCATTCAGGAAGTCAAAGGTAAATCTTGTCCAGAAAACAGATTGGGAATCCCTTTGACTTGTCCTGATGTATGTGAGTCAGGCTTCTCCACTAGGCCATGCAGTCTCTGTCCCTGGAGATCTTCCTGAGCAAAGAAAACTGACATCTCACAGACCTTCACACTTACATCAGGATGTCTAACTGTGGCACACACTTTTATACTCATGATTTTGAATGTCATCTTTGCATTCTTTGAAGGAAAACTTTTCCCAGTTTTTCAAAGGGGGTGACTGATGCTGAGAAAGAAACTTGCCCAAGGTCACTCAGCTGGTGCAGATAATCTATTTTAAAGTCTGGTGGAACACAAAGCTTTGCTGTCTCCACAAATGGAACAAGTTGCAAAGGTGGGCATTTGGATGGAGTGGTATGAGCGCTGAGGGTAGAAGATTGGTGGGGAGAAGTGGGGCTGGCTTTACATTGAAGAAGGAACCACACTGACGCTTCCCAACATCACACAACTGAAAAGAATATTTTTCTCCCACTGGGTAACTAAGGGCCACAAGCAACTGGAGACAGATGTCTAGTGCTGAGGACAGTCATCATGTTCCAGAATTGCCCTTGTATTGAATCCAGGCGCTTATCATTTATATCAGCCAGGTCCCGGCAAGAAACAGGTACATATTCAAGAGGGCTGACTGGAGAGAATAAATGAAAGAACTATGTGCAAAGGTGTGAGCAGGATTAAAGGTGAACCCCCAGGTCAGCTACACTAGAAACAGTTGAAATACTGCCCCCAGGCCTGAAGGGGCAGGGAAAGGGTGATGTTACTGGAACCTAGTCTTAGAAGAGGGGACAGCCAACAGGAGCTGAGGCTTCATGGAGAGAAACCCAGTCACTGCCTACCAGGGCTTGGCAGGGAAATTACTATTTTGCCCCTTTCTTCTCATCCTTTAATATTCTCCTGGTGCCTCCCACTGGCCAAGCCTAATGAGGACCTGAGGGCCGGAGGGCACTTTCACGTAGTGCATTACTCTTCTCAGGGCCCAGGGCAGGAAAGAGAAGTAATCCAGAAAGTGAAATGGAGAATATCCATCACGTCACCTTGTAAAACCATAACTCATTTTTTTTAAATACCAGCCTCTCTTCAAGCACTTTCTAAATACTGTCTTATTTAATTCTGTGTAGATTAAAAGTAAAGTATGTGCATATATGTATGAGTGCATGAATGTGGGCACACCCGTGCATGCACACAGATACACACACACACACACACAGTGTATGGCTTTGGCAACTCAATCAGTGCTTCTGCTTAGGTGAAGCAACCCCACTGTCCAAGAGGGTTGAATTATTTTGGTAGATGTTAATATTGCAGCATTTTAAAAAGCTGGGTTACAAAATAGCAGTCATTAGCGTCCAGCATGCTTGGTTCCAGGCTGTTGACAGGGAGGGGAGGAAGGTTGGGCTGCAGCCTTTGCTGTGATTCTCAGTTCTTCTCTGTCACTGTCTGCACGGGTGGTGTGTGAGCAGGAGGCCAGGATGGGCTCCGTGAAAACAGGATTATAGTGCAAAGCCCTCACCGCAGCCTGCGTGCCATGGAGCCAGGGACACACCTGGACCCAGACCAGCAGCTGGGTAGTTGGCAGAGGAGCCTTGCATGGTTCTGCCTCACTCACTCGGGGAACGATATGAAATCAGACTCCTTCTCAGGGAATGAATATGCACCTAACCCTGTGGTTCTAGACTTTGTAATGCATGAAAGTCACAGTGGGAGTGGGGGTGGGGGAGCTCATTAAAAACACAGATTCCAGGGTCCCATCCCCAGGGATTGTACTTCAGTAGGGTTGATGGGGCCCCAGGAATCTGCCTTTAGCACATTTCCTTGAATATGATGCAGGTGGTCTGTGGACCTCACTTTGAGAAATGCTGATTTGGAGTGGCCGTGTGTTTTTAGAGTTGGGAGAGACAATAGGCTTCCTAGGTGACCAAGTCCATCATCTGAAGGCCAGAAAGGTTAAGTGAGTGTACAACCCCAAAGGAAGTACAAGTGCGTCCCTGCGGGAATGGGAGCAAGAGAGTGCATCTTAGTTAAGGTAGTCAGGCAAGATCAGAGGAAGCAGCAGACAGATGGTGCTGGGGAAGCAACTGGCAGAGACAATGGAAATACTGTCTCCCTGGAGAGGAAAGTCACCTTCAGGGAGGCTCCTGCCCCTGCCTGCTTCAGAATGGTCAGAGGGAAGGGCTTGTTAAATGTGCATGAGCTACAGGACACATTCGTCGAGTCTCACGATGCCAAGTCCTCCACACCCTTGAGAAACCTGGCAGGGGTGCTGGGACTGACGGTCAGAGCAATGTGGGGTGTTTCAGACCCTCAATTTGGAAGTGGGAGACATGGGTTGATATCCAGACCCTGTCACCCAATATGTCTGTAACTTGGGCCATTACTTCTCAAAGCCTCCATTTCCAAAGTGGTAAAGTGGAAATAATAAGGCCAGCTTTACCGCCTCCAATCAACGCAAGGATGAACTGATTCATGCTATAGCCCTGCCAATGGAAGAGACTAAATATTTACTGAGTGCTTACTGCCTGCTAGATCGTGTGGACTATATACATAGCTTTAAGCATTTAAAAGGTCGATTTCAAATTAGGAAATTTGACTTGGAATGACATCACTTAAGTGCTTTCTGAACGAATTATTTTCTTTCCATCTGCTAGATCATTTGGATTGTTACATATGCATATAGTACATCTGTAGTACAGTGATGGAAAAGTACTGAAGGAGTAGGGGATAAAGTACTAGTATCCCCATAGGAGTAATGTGTTTCTTCAAAGTACTTGGATACCCTACAAGTGAGGTTGCATAGTTCTGAAAGGAGGTCGTCCATAGGCTGCAACCTTTGCCCTGTTAATTAGGAACCACACACACACACACACACACACACACACAGAGCTTTTGGCATCAGAAACAAACCCATGAGACATAAAGGTGGCTGACAGGAAGCTCATGGTTTTAAACCACAGTAGTGAGGCACACTGCAGTGATCCAAGGACAGCAGCGGGGAGGGTGAGGCTCCCTAAACAATAGAACTCCCAAAACACTGCTCACGTCGGGAGTCGGAGCCCTGTGTAAACACCACCCCTCAGAAACAGCCTCCCAATCCCTGAGGCAAGTCCCCCCCTTGTTCAGGTCTCAGTCTACTTTTCCAGAGCAGGACTCTGCTCTCCTGGCCTGAGAATGATGAATTAGGCTCTCGGGGTGGTGGAGGGGGTGGTGGGGGAAGGTTACGAGGAAGAGCAGTAATTTTCCTGAGCAATGAAAACTGACATTTTCCCATGGCTAATCGGAAAGGTACTAAGCCCCATTATGTTAGTCAATCCCTTAGAGCTCCTGGGATGCGAGACATTATATAAGCGTTAATTCTTATTGCAGTTGGAAAGAAGAAGAACTAATACAGTAAATATTTTTAAGGGCTGGAATGGAAGGCTTTGAGTCAGGGATGACTTATGATGCCTTTGCTGCCCCTTTCATTAAAGGGGTCATCACAGGGCTTACCTGCGCATCAGCTTGCTGGCTAGCTGTCGGGTTGCAGGACAGTAGTAAGGATAAGACATTTCCCCTGGAAGTGTGCTCTTAAAATGTACTTGGACTCATTGAAAGTGGGATATAACATATGAAAGTACCTTGTGTGTTAGAAGGAAAGGGTTCCTATCTCTTCCATTCTACCTTGCTGTGTAGACTGTACTATGGAATAGACAATTACCCTGAAAGACTTGAATATTTAAGTGTCACTGATTTCTAGAATGATTTTGTTGGATTGTTTGTAAATAATCCTTTTGCCACTTTAATTGGAGTTGTATGAATGCCATATCTGAATTTGGAAAAAATATTCACTTTGACAGTACTTTCTTCCCATCCAGGAATGTAATATACTTGTGCATGTATTAAAGCAAAATCATTTATTAAAGCTTGCTGGGACCTTGGATAAGTCATCAAACCTCTCTGAGCCTCAGTTTCCTCATTTGTTAAACAAGGGGATTGCATCAGATGAGGGCTCCTTTCCATCTCTAACATTTAGTAATTCTATGTTTTAAATATATTCTTGAAAAAAGATACTCTTTTTAGTGTTGTCAAAGCTTCTGTCTCTGAAACCTCAAAGTCACTATTAAATTATTGGTTCTGGAAAAGAATCGATCATTGAGAAAGTTTAGGAGCTGTCCTCTCATAGTCTACCCACTGCTTCTTCACCAGAGCCATATTACTTTCAGATGTCTAGAAATATGATTTTCTTACTTCCTGGCCTTTGCGTGATCTTCCAACAGTGCAGAACACTTTCCATGGCCTCTTCCCCTTTCACTGGGCTCACCTCAACCCACATGCAGACTTCCACTTAGACAGTTCCTCTCCTGGGAAGCCTTCCCTGACCCTCCCATCTGGATAGTGCTCACCTGTGCATTCCTGTTTAAGTGCCCCTATTACACCACCTCCCAAACTTGTGTGCTTGCCTATTTATTTTTTAGAAACTTTCTCTAGATTGTAAGATCCCTGAAGATAGAAATTCTATGTTACTCACCCTTACGTCCTATTTCTAATGGAGTTTCTGGCCCATAATCGATTCTTGATAAATATTTATTGTTGCTATGATAGAATTGTAAGCTCTGAGCCATCTACAATCTTCAAGAGTTTAGTAACAATTTAGTACCTCTGAGTAACATTTTCACATTTGTCATTGTCAGTCAGCTCTTCTAAGTATCCATTGTCATGGAGAGCTGCTCCATAAATCACCAGCATGGTTAGGCTACCCAAAGGCATTTGAGTACTTACCCTATGACCATCTGAGAAACACACTATTTTTACTTTTCTGGAATGGGAAGTACATTTCACAGAGTCTCCCTAGGGTGCTGGAATCTTGCGATTCTCCCTTACCTCCTTTGGAGAGATAATCTAGATCTGTGAAAGTGGCCTCAGATGGGGTCTGCTCCAAGAAGACTTCATGAGAGAAAGGCAAAGGAGAATTTGTCAACATTTATGGGAAACCAGTGCAAAGCTCCTCAACCCCCACAAGGACTAGAATACCCCAAATACAAACTTTGAAGAAGGAGATCCATCTATAAATTTTGACTTTGAGTCCTTTAAAAGAATAGGCCAGGGCTTCCCTGGTTGCGCAGTGGTTGAGAGTCCGCCTGCCGATGCAGGGGACACGGGTTCGTGCCCCGGTCCGGGAAGATCCCACATGCTGCGGAGCGGCTGGGCCCGTGAGCCATGGCCGCTGAGCCTGCACGTCCGGAGCCTGTGCTCCGCAACGGGAGAGGCCACAATGGTGAGAGATCTGCGTACCGCCAAAAAAAAAAAAAAAAAAAAAAGAATAGTCCAGAAAAGGCCAGGGATAAATATCTGAATACAAATTGTTTTACATCTTGATAATCTCCATAAATATCAAACAATGATGCATTCACCCCTTCTGCTTCTAATAATTGCTATCTAATTTTGACTGATGAAATAAAGTTTCCATTTTAAGGCAGGACAAGAAAAAATTAAACATAAAATTCTCTTTGTGTGTTTATTTGGGCCTCCTCCCTCCCTAATGTGCAGTGTGCATCTGCATTACACATTAACCACAGCTCCTCAAAGATAGGAGTGCCTGTTCAACCATAAAGATCAATTTTTTTTCTTTCTTCTCACACTAGCAATGTAACTTCTCAAAAGAATAGTGTTCTTTCCCAGCTCTATAGGGGGTTATGGTGACTTGCTGCTTGCTTTGTATGTACTTACCTGGACTATATATCCTTGGTAAACTTTATGTAAAATATCAGTATGTCATTTTGATGTATGATCCTTTGTCTCGAAAATGTACATGACTATGCCTTTGACTTCTAACAAGTGGAACAGTTTTCAGAGCATTCTGAGAATTTGCCTCCCCGGTTATAATCCTCAGTTTGGCTGGAATAAAATTCTTTCTTTTTCTTCTTGATAGCTAATTGAATTTTCGTCGACATGACAAAGTTTCTTCACTCTCTGAGTACAAATTCTTTCATTGTAAAATAAGGTAATCAGTATTCATCTTGGGAGATTATGCTGATAATTAATCTACTCCCTTTTCTTCCTAATTGCCAATTTATAATCCAGCTCACAACAGGAAGGCAATTTGATGAAAGGAATCTAGGCTATTTTTTTTTTTCATTTGCTTTCTAGTACTGGGTTGGAGAAAGGAAAGTGAAGGTATACTTATGGTCAAAAGCCCAGGAGTCTTTGATCAGTTTTGTGGAGCCTACTCTTCCCCTAGTGGATTAGAGAGGTTGGAAAGGAATCATCAGAACTTGAGATCAAATCCCTGCCCTCCAATATTCCTTGAAGCCTCAAGTAAGTAAACATAACTCTCTGAGTCTCCTCAATTATAAAAATTGGCATAATAATATCCAGTTCTCAAACGTATTATGAGGATGAGATGATAATTTTGTCTGTGAAGTGCTCAGGCAGTGCCTGGCTCAGAGGAACCACTCAGGAGTTGAGGACAATTCCTATCCTCTTTTCTAGGCTGCACAGTCCTGCCCTCTTTGACTCCATTTCCACTGCTCACCCAGTAGACATACAGGTGCAACCTGGGATGCTTTCAACTCCTGCTGATTAGAGAACTTACTCAAATAAGCAGGTGTGTGGTAGAGTGGTGAGGTGAGGGATTCTGGAGTCAGCAAGAAGAACTGCCTTTGGCAGTTGGTTATTTGAACTCTACGTTTGTGTTTGCCCAGTTGTAACATAGGGATAATAGTATCTACTTCATAGGATTGCTGTGAGTATGAAAGGAGAAAAAGCACAATGCTTCATAGTAAGCACTCAACAAAAGATACCCGTTGACTATTTTAGGGGGAAAAAAAGCTCAACTCACATTCATCCTCCTCTCTGAAGAGTTTTCTGATCACACAACTAAGATGTCATTGCTTTGAGCTGCCATAACACATTGCCCGTATTTCTTTTCAGCATGAAATTGTCATGCTGCCATGTGTTAAAATTAGCAGCTTACACGAGACTCCCACACAAAGTTGTATGCTTCTTGAAGACAAGGACTGCTTGTTTCAGCCATGAGTTCCTCAGAATCAGTGTGGGTAACATAGTAAAGGCTCAAAAGCCATTGTTGAGCTGAACTGAAATGATGAATTAAAACAGAAAACTCCTTCGGCCAAACATGATAACTAGGAAGGGAGGTGCCGTGTCTCCCCAGCAACAACTAAAACGGCAAGAAACAAATCAAATTTAACAGTCACCCTGACATGGGTGGTCGGGAAATTGATTGAGGGTGAGAAGTGATTGAAACACACAAGTAAAAATTCCATTTTACAGGAAAAATCACTGAGAAAAATATGAGTAATGATATTAAACAAGTTATTTGGAGAGCATCGAGATCGGTGAATTGGGCAAATTTTCCCAGGTTTGCCAGGAAAGGGAATCAAGGTCACTCAACTCCTGACAGTTTAACTTTTCAAATTCAACTTTATTTACTCTCACTCAGCTAAAGACAAATCAGTTGACCCACTAAGTAGAATAAGTATTAAATGGTGGATCACTTACAACTCCGATTTATGGACCCTGTACAGCTTGTAGTATGTGTGCAGATAGCATTGTACTGACAGACTCTGAGAGGGGTGGGGACGAGGTGAGGAGAGGAGAGATGGGAATTAAACCTCTGCAGGTTTCCACTCATATCACTTCCTCCTCATCTGGGAAATTTTATCTTCTCCTTATTGTCCAAGAAACTGTTGTACAAACACCTCACAGCTGACAGACCTGTTGGATGAGAACCATGGTATGAGGTTTCAGATATCAGGGTGAGATATGGCAGTAATTTTCCATGAAACAAAAGCAGACAGCATCCCTCAACTCCAGGGCTTCATCAGAAGAGACCAAATACTTGCCACCGGCACCAAACATGTGAGCAGGATGCAGTGCAGGAGAAAGGGAGGGAGGGGGTGTTTATTCCAGCACATATGCAGCCCCTGTCCTAAATCAGAGCCAAACTGGATGCCAGTAAACCTAAGTGATGCAGGGTTTCACGGATACAATTCCACCTCCTCATCAATGTTAATGAGCCATTTGCAATTACGGTGAAAAAGAATATTTTTAAAAACTAAACTTAGTATCTTTCGTTTGCCTAAAAGGTCCAGAAGATACCGGTGTTAGCGCAGATGGTTCTAATTCTTATGCTCCTGAAGTCCACAGACTTTCGTCTATGTCTGGGATCTGCCTTGCACTCACGCAGACTGTCAGTCAAGTTGCTTAACCGTACAAGTTTGGGAGGGCGTGGGCAGTTTCCCAACCGGTAAAATGAGGAGGTCGGTGTAGCTTATCTCCAAGATTGTGATTCTTAGCATTCTAAAGGTCATAGACAACTTTGAGAATCTGATGAAAACACTAAACCTTCCTTCCAGAAGAAAGTGCATACATTAGACTTTTAACATACATTTTCAGGGATGTTATGGACACCTTGAATCCAACCACAGACCATGGGTCCCTGCTCCAAAGGATTCCTTCCTAATATTTTATGACTATGAATTGCTACCAAGAGAGGATAAACCACAGGGCACTGCTTCTGCCTTCAAAGACCTAATTTTAAATTCAATATTCTACAGAGTATCAGGTTAAAAATTTTAAAATCTTATATATCCTGAATTTTAACCCATACAGTATTATAAAATTTTAATCAAACAACACCAAATAAGCCTTAGGTTCCTTTCTGTATATTTGTAAATAAAATTAAATTTTCTTAATGAACCAGACTTTCTACTTGGATTATGATTTCACAGGTATTTCCCCAGGAAAAAAAAATTTGACCCTAGACTGTAAATATAAACAAATAATCATTTTGATAAGAACTAATATTTTGATAAGAACTAATATTTTGATAAGAACTAATATTTGATATTTGATATCAAATAAATAAAATAAAATAAGTAACATAAATAAATAAAATAATAAATAAATAAATTAAATTAAATATTTAAATATTATTTAATATATAATATTTGATAAGAACTAATATTCACCTGTGAAGCCTTATTATAGGCCTGATTAAAGGAACCACCCTGATGTGACCATTATATTAAAATGCCAGGAAAACAAACTTAAGGGTTGACCACTTAGCAGAAGCACTGTGTCCGTACAATCACACATTCCCTTTTAAATGTCTACTTTGTGACCTGGAGCACTTTAAGGATTGATCCAAGAGGTCAAACAGGAAATGAGTTAGGTGGGTGGTGAGAGGTGACAAGCATAGGAGATTTCAACACAGGGGGAAATATTAAGAAAATGTCACAATCATAACATGGCTAAAAGCTCTATTTGGAGGAAAAAAGTATTAGGTATCTTAGCACCTTCCAAATCACATCCTTTTTTCTACTTAAAACTTGTTCAGACTGTCTTATTCATTTACATATTTCCAAAGCCCAAGTCAGTATCTGGCCCATTGTTCTTCCTGCAAATTTTTTGCTTCCTTCTTCCCATCTTTTGGCAAAAAGAAATGATAGTAGGAAGCAAAACTATCTGTACATACCTCATCTTCCTGTTGCAGTGTCTGAAGTCCTATTAGATTCTGTTTCTCGGGCCAGTGTGTAAAGTCCCTAACCCATCCCTGTTTATGCTGTAAATATTTCTCAGATGGGTAAGACTATAATGGGATTGTAATCATTAATATGATGTGAAATGTGGTCTCCCAGTTCAATTTCTCATAGTTAGCCAAGACTGGGTCCGGAAAAACCAGACAATAAGCAAGGACAGGTAAGTTCTGACTGACATCCGGAAGAGAGGGAGACCCTAAGAGATGACTAAGGACACTTGTGCTGAGATGGGATGTGCTGAGGGAGAAGACACCTGGCAGAAAGGGAACGCTGAAAGAACCAGTTGAAAACACACAGGGAAAACTACCTTCTTTTTAGTTTTGACCCAAATAATTCCAATCACTCTAGTCTGGATGTGGCAGTTGTTTTACTTTGAAAACTTTGTACATGGGAGGCAGTAAAAATATCTGTGGAATGAACGAAATTATCACCCACACCCCTGAGCCATATGATAACTAAGTTAAAAATCCTTCTCATGTAAAATGCAGTTCTAAAGCCGAGGCCCCCTTAGAGCTGACTGACTTTCATCAGTGACAGTGTGGCCATCTGTCTGAAATAAATGCTTTTAAGGTCATTCTCCATAATTCTGCAGCCCATGTTTCTTTCTAGTCATGCAATCTGTGCATTTCATTCTATCATTATTTCCTTTGCTTTTCAGTGTGACCACATTGAGAATACAACTTTTCTACTATTCACTGTCTTGGTAGTATTTATGGAGCAGCTAACAAGTGCCAGGCATTAGAGAAAGTATCTGAAAATGCATTTGTTCATTTGCATCAGGTTATAGTAACACTATTCCCATTTTACAGATGGGGCAATTGAAACTCAGGGAGTTCAAAGCCCTTCAGTTAGTAAGCCCTGGCACAGGCTCCCATTCCATACTGTGTGCTTCAAAGTCAGGACTCTAAGTCTGTCTGTGCAGCTGTGCTCTGCAGAGAGCAGGCACTCAGTCAAGGTTGCTGACAAGTGAGAAACAGTTCACCATATTAATTGCAAATTACAGGAGAGCTCAAGTCTCCCCAGGAATAATAAATGCCAAGGCCCTGGTGCCATGTCGGCTCCATTTAGTCTGGACTTGGAAAACTCTCACTCTTCTAAAGCTGAGCCCCTGAGAGCCTGTTGTTCATCAGGCAAAATACAAGGAGGGGGATCTGGCAGGGCTGGGTGCCATTTTCACACTCTTCTCAAAGGTGTGGGTGATGTATCAGAGGCCTGAAAGTGGCCTTGAGAAGTAGACAATTTCTCTCCTACCCCTTCCCATACCCGGGGACTCTGTAGCCCCAACTTGCAGGTTGCTGCTTTCTGGGCAGAGCAAGGCGGCCTGGTGCTGTTTTCCCGGGACATAATCTCGCCTTGAGCAATTCCTGTTCTCACTGCCTCATTCTTCTACGCTAGCCTGGTAGAAACTACCTCGTACCAGCTAGTGAACCAGAACCATGACCTATTCCTTCCTGTAGGGCAGTAAAGGCAAAGTCTGGCCTATGCTGGTAACTACAAACCAGCCTGGGCTGCCCTGGGTCACCTCATCCCCCAGTGAAGCGGCTTGGCTTTCTGATTGCTTTCTGAGTCCCAGCCATCCCAGAGCTGGAAGGTCAAACTACCTGCTCTGCGACTGGCACCTTAATCATAAGTTCTTGTAATCGTCATCATCTTGCTGTGAAAATGATCAGAATGTCTCTGATTTCCCAACTGGGAAGCAGTGGCTCAGCTAGATGAAGGAACATACCCGAGGCACACCCTAGAGAATGTCAGAAAGATTGAAACCTAGCCTGTCTGGCTGTGCAGTCCACGCTTTCCCCGAGACCACACTAGCTTACAGCCTCTCTCTCCTGCTCCGCTCTGCAGGACACTCAAGCGAGAGGCTCCTCTTTCCAGCTGAGGGCTGGATCCCTGCACTATTTATTCCACTGAGCCAGAGCAGGGCCCTGAAACTCTTCCTCTCGAACCCACTTCCCACTGCAACTTAATCACATTCGTTAAACCAGGAACAACTGGTTTGGCAGCAGCATTCACCTGAGGCTAAATTCACCTTCAACCATGTCCTGTGCACTGCTCTCTGAAATCTTGAAACTTAATCACAGGTTTTTCAAAAGCCAGTACTGTTTCCCTATCCCACAGTGCAATCTTCTAGGCTAGAGATCAGAATGCCTGGTCTTGATGTAGTGCAAAGAGCATGGACTCTGGAATCATACAGGATGATCCCAAATTCTGACACTTAATCACTCTGTGAGATTAGGCAAGTCACTTAACCCCTCTGAACTTCAATTAGCTAATATTTACCTCCCAGGGTAGATGTGAAAATTAGCGATAATGTTTATAATAAACCTAAGAGTGAGGGGACATAGTAGATTCTTCACAACAAGTAGCTATTTTTATTATATGCACCACTTCATTGGTATGTGGCATAGGGAAAATCTATGCCTATGTCATGCCTCAGTTTCCCCATCTGCAGAATGGAAATAATCTGAGTCTCCTGCCTAATTCAATCTCACAAAAGCTGTAGAGATAGTGTACCTGTTTAGTGTAAAACACTGAGTTCTCTCAATGACTAAAGGAGAAAAATCCTGGCCATGCATGACCCACAGCCATTATATTATTATGCAACTTCTCTCTTCTCCAGAGCTTCTTGTTCTTGGCAAGCATTAATTTATTCATTTTCTCGTCTTCCCTTTTAGCATCATACACTGAGGACTTTATTAAGCTGTTCCAGGAAAGCAATGCACTTCCTGCCTCTCATTAAACACATGAGTCTGGGATGTTGTTAGTTATCCAAAAATAAATCAGGTCACATATAAGCAAGATTTTCTGGCCATTTTAAGGACCAATTCAAAGAACCTCTTGTTGATCTAATAAAAAAACTTACCTAATGATTTTGGGTTGCTTCAGGGATTCATTAACATTTATTGAACACCTATGAGGTGGTGGTTGTTTTATATGTGTATATATATAACATAAAATAAAATATCGTATAATATAATTGATGTAATATAATATAATATAATATAATATAATATAACAAGGCTTAATGAAGAAACATGGTGATAATTTTTTTTAAATTTTTATTGGGGTATAATTGCTTTACAATAGTGTGTTATTTTCTGCTTTATAACAAAGTGAATCAGCTATACATATACATATATCCTCATATCTCCTCCGTCTTGCGTCTCCCTCCCATCCTTCCTATCCCACCCCTCTAGGTGGTCATAAGCACCAAGCTGATTTCCCTGTGCTATGCAGCTGCTTCCCACTACTTATTTATTTTACATTTGGTAGTGTATATATGTCCATGCCACTCTCTCACTTCATCCCAGCTTACACTTCCCCCTCCCTGTGTCCTCAAGTCCATTCTCTACATCTGCGTCTTTATTCCTGTCCTGCCCCTAGGTTCGTCAGAACCTTTTTTTTTTTTTAGATGCCATATATATATATATATATATGTTAGCATACTGCATTTGATTTTTCTTTTTCTGACTTACTTCACTCTGTATGACAGACTCTAGGTCCATCCACCTCACTACAAATAACTGAATTTCGTTTCTTTTTGTGGCTGAGTAATATTCCATTGTATATATGTGCCACATCTTCTTTATCCATTCACCTGTTGATGGACACTTAGGTTGCTTCCATATCCTGGCTATTGTAAATAGAGCTGCAATGAACATTGTGGTGCATGACTCTTTTTGAATTATGGTTTTCTCAGGGTATATGCCCAGTAGTGTGATTGCTGGGTTGTATGGTAGTTCTATTTTTAGTTTTTTAAGGAACCTCCACACTGTTGTCCATAGTGGCTGTATCAATTTACATTCCACCAACAGTGCAAGAGGGTTCCCTTTTCTCTGAACCCTCTCCAGCATTTATTGTTTGTAGATATTTTGATGATGGCCATTCTGACTGGTGTGAGGTGATACCTCACTGTAGTTTTGACTTGCATTTCTCTAATGATTAGTGATGTTGAATATACTTTCATGTGTTTGTTGGCAATCTGTATATCATCTTTGGAAAAATGTCTATTTAGGTCTTCTGCCCATTTTTGGATTGGGTTGTTTGTTTTTTTGATATTGAGCTGCATGGGCTGCTTGTAAATTTTGAAGATTAATCCATTGTCAGTTGCTTCATTTGCAAATATTTTCTCCCATTCTGAGGGCTGTCTTTTCGTCTTGTTTATGGTTTCCTTTGCTGTGCAAAAGCTTTTAAGTTTCATTAGGTCCCATTTGTTTATTTTTGTTTTTATTTCCATTTATCTAGGAGGGGGGTAAAAATGATCTTGCTGTGATGTATGTCATAGAGTGTTCTGCCTGTTTTCCTCTAAGAGTTTTATAGTGACTGGCCTTACATTTAGGTCTTTAATCCATTTTGAGCTTATTTTTGTGTATGGTGTTAGGGAGTGTTCTAATTTCATTCTTCTACATGTAGCTGTCTAGTTTTCCCAGCACCACTTATTGAAGAGACTGTCTTTTCTCCATTGTATATTCTTGCCTTCTTTATCAAAGATAAGGTGACCACATGTGTGTGGGTTTATCTCTGGGATTTCTATCCTGTCCCATTGAGCTATGTTTCTGTTTTTGTGGCAGTACCATGCTGTCTTGATTACTGTAGCTGTGTAGTATAGTCTGAAGTCCAGGAGCCTGATTCCTCCAGGTGCATTTTTCTTTCTCAAGATTGCTTTGGCAATTCAGGGTCTTTTTTGTTCCCATACAAGTTGTGATATTTTTTGTTCTAGTTCTGTGAAAAATGCCAGTGGTAGTTTGATAGGGATTGCATTGAATCTGTAGACTGCTTTGGGTAGTATAGTCATTTTCACAATGTTGATTCTTCCAATCCAAGAACATGGTATATCTCTCCATCTTTTTGTATCATCTTTAATTTCTTTCATCAGTGTCTCATAGTTTTCTGTATACAGGTATTTTGTCTCCTTAGGTAGGTTTATTCCTAGGTATTTTATTCTTTTCGTTGCAGTGGTAAATGATAGTGTTTCCTTAATTTCTCTTTCAAATTTTTCATCATTAGTGTATAGGAATGCAAGAGATTTCTGTGCATTACTCTTGTATCGTGCTACTTTACCACATTCATTGATTAGCTCTGGTAGTTTTCTGGTAGCCACTTTAGGATTCTCTATGTATACTATCATGTCATCTCCAAAGAGTGACAGCTTTATTTCTTCTTTTCTGATTTGGATTCCTTTTATTTATTTTTCTTCTCTGATTGCTGTGGCTAAAACTTCCAAAAGTATGTTGAATAATAATGATGAGAGTGGACAACCGTGTCTTGCTTCTGATGTTAGAGGAATCGGTTTCAGTTTTTCACCATTGAGAACGATGTTGGCTGTGAGTTTGTCTTATATGGCCTTTATTATATTGAGGTAAGTTCCCTGTATGCCTACTTTCTGGAGGGTTCTTATCATGAATTGGTTTTGAATTTTGTCGAAAGTTTTTCTGCACCTTGTGTTTTCCCGGGAAAGTTGTCCCTGGATCAAGGGACCCTGGCAGTGGCGGGCTGCACAGGCTACCGGGAGGGGAGGTGTGGATAGTAACCTGTGCTCGCACACAGGCTTCTTGGTGGCGGCAGCAGCAGCCTTAGCGTCTCATGCCCGTCTCTGGGGTCTGCGCTTATATCTGCGCTGATAGCCGCGGCTTGCGCCAGTTAGAGCTCGTTTAGGCGGAACTCTGAATCCCCTCTAATCGCGCAGCCCGAAACAATGGTCTCTTGCCTCTTAGGCAGGTCCAGACTTTTCCCCGGACTCCCTCCCGGCTAGCTGTGGTGCACTAGCCCCCTGCAGGCTGTGTTCACGCCGCCAACCCCAGTCCTCTCCCTCGCTCTGACCCAAGCCCAAGCCTCAGCACCCAGCCCCGCCCGCCCCGGCGGGTGAACAGACAAGCCCCTCGGGCTGGTGAGTGGCGGTCGGCACCGATCCTCTGTGCGGGAATCTCCCCGCTTTACCCTCTGCACCCCTGTTGCTGTGCTCTCCTCCTTGGCTCCGAAGCTCCCCCCCTCCACCACCCGCAGTCTCCGCCCGCGAAGGGGCTTCTAGTGTGTGGAAACCTTTCCTCCTTCACGGCTCCCTCCCACTGGTGCAGGTCCCGTCCCTATCCTTTTATCTCTGTTTTTTCTTTTTTCTTTTGCCCTACCCAGGTACGTGGAGAGTTTCTTGCCTTTCGGGAGGTCTGAGGTCTTCTGCCAGCGTTCAGTAGGTGTTCTGTAGGAGTTGTTCCACGTGTAGATGTATTTCTGATGTATTTGTGGGGAGGAAGGTGATCTCCATGTCTTACTCCTCTGCCGTCTTGAAGGTCTCTCCGGGATAATTGTTAAGTAATATGAGTACTTTCATAAGGGTATGAACAGTTTTATGGAAATGCCAAAGAGGAAAAGTAAATTCTGCAACGTGACTGAAAAGGCAGGATATCTTCATAGAATAATGATAACGATATTTGCTAAGATCCTTCCTAAGTGCCAGGAAAGTACACAGTACTTTACAGGTATTATTGTCTCAAATACTCAACACAACCTTTGAGATGGAGGTTAGTATTACTCCAATTTTAAAAAGAAGAAACTGAGGCTCAGAGACATTAAGTACACTGTATGAGGTCCCGCTTCTGACCACACACAAAGAACCTGCACTTGGCAGTACTGTGCTGTGCTGTCTTCCCACCAGGAAGTGACAATTGCATACTTAGTGTGTGCCTGGTGATGTACTCAACACTTTACATGTATTTAGTATTATATCATTTAATCCTCATCACAACCCTGAGAGCCGTATGAGATAATATTATTCTCATATAACAGATGAAGAAATTGAAGCTCAGGGAGATTACATAAGCAAACTTAGCTCTGTATGTTGTCAATAAAATAAGTTGAGATTTGATTTCACCTGTCTGATTGCAGAAACCTTACTCAATCATGGTGCTATTTTGCCCTTAAATGCAGTGGTGACACTTGAGCCCAGTTTTCAAAGTGGAACAGAATTTGGCCAGAGGAGAAAAATATTCAAGTCAGGAATGTAAGTCTGGGTGAGGGGAGGAGACTCTCAGAATCACAAAGCAGATGGAGTAGAGAAGTGTTTCTCAAATCTGAAATGCATAAGAACCAATTCAGAATCTTTCTATAATTACAGGTACCAGTACCCTACCTGGACCTGCTAAATCAGAACCTCTGGGGCCAGATATCTCTGCATCATTAAAAACAGCCTCCAGAAGTTCTGATGCTCACAATAGTTTGAGACCAGCTAGTGTAGAGCCGTATCTAAAAGACACTGGAGGAAAGGAGATGCTGGAGAGTGCCCATTCCCTGGACCAATCCTAAATATGCCTTCATGTTATAGCTGTGATTTCAGATCATGGATAGAACGAAACCACTGGGAACACAGCACTGGGCTAACAGAACTCTTTCCTCAAGCAAGAAGGGGCCCAGTGCTGACTCAAACATTGCTAACGATGGTCATAATTGTCTCCAAGGTCCTCGAGTGAAAGGAAGCCGGAGCAAGTAAATGAAAGCAGAGTGGAGCAGGGCTACCAAGCACAGGATGAGTGTGACCTCTGGAGGTCAATGTAAAGGAAATAGAGAAACACTGAATATTCATGAAGCCGGAAACTACGTTTGATTTGCTCACCGGTGTATCCCCGGGTTAGGGGACACTGTAATGCATTGCCCATGTCCCACCTTCAGGATGGAAGCACAGACATTCCCTAGCTGCTGGGAACGTTGGCTGCTGACGGTTCACAGCTGAGTGCCTTCTCAGGCATTGCCCCTGGTAGAAGAATGTTCCTTGCCCAAGGTTTTATCCCCTCTATGGTCACAGCCCAATGGCTGGTCAGTACAGTGGTACAAAGGCCTGGGGCCCTTGCCTCAATTAAGACAACGCTGAAGGGCCATCCTCAGCTCCAGAACTCTCTGTATGACCAGCTGAGGCCTTCGTTGATACTGGGTCAAAATTCAACTTCTACTTTTTCCCAATCCTGCTTTCCTCACTCACTAACAGGTGTCGTAGCCAAAAGCATTTGTCAATAGACCTGCCAGCAAAATCTGTTTCCTAGGGAGCCCAACCCAAAAAGATACTCATTGTAGGGTTCAAATAATATTTGTGGAAGTCTGAGTGAACACTGGAAGGGGGTAAAGCTGCCAGCAAAATCAATTCAATTTAATATAAACATTCCTCCAGAGATGGGAAAGAATGGAAACCATGGCCACTTTCCATAGTTTTATAGGCAAACATTTCCTAAGATACAGGACAGCCTCCAATTAATGATGTTGTCATAATTTATTATTTCTTTGAAAGACAGACATTTAAATGATTGCTGCAGAGCACAGTAAACAAAAACATCCAAAGCGGCCATAAACACATAACTATTCATCAAAAAACTTTAAAAAACCTTTAAAAGTAATGGTGTTTTGCCACGTGTAAAATCCAATAGACCTAAGAATTCTCGAATGGACATTAAGTTAGCATTAATTTTCCTCTGGCCAAATTAACCAAAAGGAGAGAGGGCAATCTTATTGTCATGTCTATTGGTGTCTATCAGGCCAAGTTCAAATTATATTAGTGTAAGTGGACCAGGAACTTGTGAATTAAATTACTCTTTGGATGTTGTGTATGTAATCATTAAGACCATCACCCTGGCAGATGGAAAATGCTTGCTTCACAGCGCAAATATCATGAAATCAGACTCCTTGTTACTCTTCAAAAGCCTGTGTAATAATAAAACTTGGTCTCTTGTTTGAGAGTCCTATCCTATTTATTATTTTCTTTAAGAGGCAACCATTCATACATGAGATGTGCCATTTATGCTGCCAGGTCATTTCTTATTGAGACACAGATAGAGAAAAAAATAAATTTCCTTTACGACTACCCTCACCCATAGTATAATAGTGTGTGGACTCCAAACCAGGTCTCTCCTTTGTTACTATCACTCTGGGCTAAGTGAGCAGCAGACCTGCCTTGAAGTGGCCAATTTGGAGTTTTTAAAGATTTAAGTACATTTATCTCAAGGGAGCTTATTAATAAAACTTGTAATGGCTGTCACTGTTTAATAGCCAGGCAAGGTCTTTTGGTTCTAGGCATTTTGCAGTCATTATCTTGAATCTTATTCAGAGTCAGATATGCAGATAAGTATTCTTAGTTATGTTTTAAAAATGATAAAACTAATTCAGAAAAGCAAATAGATTACCTAAGGTTGCATAATGATTAAGATAGCAGACCCGGGATTCAAACCCGAGAATACACTAACAAGTATCACTAGGACATTCTGCTCCTTTATTTTTTATAAGTGATTCCAACTTGATAAAAACAAAGAAAAAGCAGGAATCCAAAAGGAGAGTAAGAGTTAAACCACTGGCTGTCTTGGAGATATCAGCTAATTCTTGGTGATCTGGGTGACCACCCATGTTGTAGGAGTCCATGCAAATCAGAGAGGGTAAGGAAAGCCAGAACCCTAAAGACCATCTATTCTTCACAAAAGAATAGACTAAGTTACAAGAAAACACACACACACACACACACACACAAATAGGGCCCACAAGGAAAACTGCTGCTTTAAACTTGGCCACAGGTGGAGAGGAAAAAAAGTATTATTCCCTGAAATAAGAAATTTTAATTGAACATTGGCCCTCTTGGGATTTCTTGCCAAATTCATATTACCTATTTAGTTTAAAAAAAACTGCAAGTTAAAACTTTATTTTTAGACTGTATTCCATCTGTAGCCCCCTATCATCTGGCTAAACAAAACACAATTTCTTTATGGAAGAATATAGCTTCACCAGGACCCTTTTCCACATAAAGTTAAACAAGAATATAATCAAAAAGCATGGAAAAAACAGGGTATCATGGATGAGAACCAGCAGAAGCAAACAGGTTGTAGAATCAGATGCATGAGAATCTCAGATATTGGATTTATTAGTTGTGGTATATGAAGTGTGTATATTTAAAATGTTTAAATACATTTTTAAAAATTTTGCCCACGCTGTGCAGCTTGTGGGATCTGAGTTCCCTGACCAGGAATTAAACCTCGGCCCTCATCAGTGAAAGTGCGGAGTCCTAACCACTGGACCTCCAGGGAATTCCTAGTTTAAATACATTTTTAAAAGTGCCAAAAGTACAAGCAAGAAATAAGAGACTGCAAAAGTGACAACGGAGAGTCAAATAAGATCAAATATAGCTCCTATAAAAGAAAGTATACTTGAAATTTACAAACTCATTTAGTAGGCTGAGCAACAGATTAGACACAGCTGAAACGATAAGAACTGAAAGCATCAATTTGCAGAAATAAGCCAGGATGTACCACAGGGAAACAATGAGATGGGAAACATGAGGAGTATGGACCATAGAGACTAGATGACTAACTTAGGTCTAATCAGAGCTCAGGAATGAAAAGCGGAGAAAAGGCAACACTATTTTAAAGAATTGACGATTGATGTGAACCTTCCATTTCAGAAAGCCCAAATGTACCCCAATCAGACTTTAGCTTTTGTTACCTTCAGTGCACCACCAGCTCCGGATTCTTCTAGCATCATCTTTGGTGATAGTTGGCAGCCTGAAAGTCTTCCTCAGTGTTCCTGCACCACCCAAACCTCCTGCTTTCCTGGGCCCTTGTGATTGAGAGCATCTCATTCCTTGCTTCCTCCTGATTCCCAGCACTAGACTGTTGCTGATTGTTGCCAGGGGCTTGCTAATCTGCTCTAGGCATGCCCTGGGGCTCAGGTTGTTAAGGTGGGTCTTTCTCTTTGGTCCTGCCCTACTCTCAGCAGTGGAATTCATATAAAAACTGGCCCAGGGAGATTTCAACCCCCTTACCCTGGGGCTAGTGTTTTTTTCTTTTCTTTTGCTTTCTCCCAGCCCCAATGGGTCTGCAATTTTTTTTTTTTTGTGGTACGCGGGCCTCTCACTGTTGTGGCCTCTCCCGTTGCGGAGCACAGGCTCCGGACACGCAGGTGCAGCGGCCATGGCTCACGGGCCCAGCCGCTCCGCGGCAGTGGGATCTTCCCGAACCGGGGCACGAACCCGTGTCCCCTGCATCGGCAGGCGGACTCTCAACCACTGAGCCACCAGGGAAGCCCTGGGTCTTCAATTTTGACCTAGGGGTGACAGAGTTAGCTGCCTTCCCACAAGCAACTGCAGGTTTTTGTTCCTTAGAGGAGAGGGTGTGGGTGACGTTTCATGCTTTATCTGCAACTGGTCTGCACCATCCGTGGATGCTCCCTTGGGTCAGTCCCTAGCCCTAACTTCAGGCCTTCCATGAGCACCCAGTAGATGTCCAGAGGGAAGAATCTCCAAGTGGATGAATACGGCCTTAGTGTCCCTGGCTCCCAGGGGTTCCATCTTTCACAGTAGCCTACACTTGTCTTCTAATAATTTGTTAAAAAACATTAGCTGCCTTCTTACACACAAGATATGTAGCCCCGTATTCCTTCTGTGCTTGGCCACAGGTGACTCAGTGCTCATGTCCCATCTCTCCTGGGAGGCCGCCTCTCCACTCAGATCAGTCCAGGATTAGTGAGAACTAAGCCAGCCTCTCCCTTGAAAAGCCTTCCTTAGACCTTTTACCTTTGTTATAGACCAAGATGAGTTTTACCCTATGGAGGAAAATTTGAAGGGTTGAAGAAATAATACACCCAAGAGAACCAATAAAGTATTATTCCTTTTTTAAACCCAAATCCTGGGTACAGTAGCAAAATTTCAATATATATATGAGTTAAATGAATGAGTCAAGAGGAGATTGTTATTGTTTATTTAAGATAGGGCAGCAGAATGGCTAAGAATTGGTATCTCTGAAGACAGAAAATCTTGTATTGAAATTTCAGGTTGTCACTACCTAGCTGGGTGACCATGGGCAAATTACTTAACCTCTCCAAGCCTCAGTTTCCTCTGCTGTACCATAGGGCTATTTATAGTGGTTACCTCACAGGGTTATGAAGATCAAAAGAATTATTGTATGGAAAAGTGCTGAGCACAGTGCCTGGCACATAGTAATCACTCAATCAATGTAGCTACTACTATCATCAACAGTTCTCCTGATATCAACATCTTCCCACTGTATGTCAGTCTTGCTCATATCCCATAGCTGTCCTTCACGGGGTAGAAGACTAACATTTAGTGAGCAAGAAGGATCAAGTCACTGGCCAATGGGGGAATTGGGGCCTAAATCAAATGATACTACCTTCAAACTGTGCTAGATTTGCTGCCCACCCATTTCATTTTCTCCTTTCTCTCCCTTTGGAATGTGGAACAGACATGTCCACGAATGGGACTGGTTGTAGAAACTGGAGGGTTAATAGTCCACCTAAAATCCAGTATTGGGAATTTCCTGGTTGTCCAGTGATTAGGGCTCAGGGCCCAGGTTCAATCCTTGGTTCAGGAACTAGAATCCTGCAAGCTATGTGGGGCTGCCAAAAAAAAAAAAAATCCATTATTCAAGTTTGTGCCTATTTCATCACTGAGCATGGCTCCAGGGTTAAATTGGTGAACTCTCTTATGGAAAAGAAATTCATGGAAATGAATATAAGGTTAGGTGCAAGTGTCAGAGGAAGAAAGAAGATGTAGGGGAAACAAGGGAATGTAAAGAAAAGTCCATGACATGGTTGATCAATCACTGTGACCTGGTTTCCCGGAAACACCCTAGAGAAAGTCAGATGATGAATCTGATAACACATGGACAATCACAGCTGTTTATAATAACAAACGAGCTTTGCAACCCATTTCATGTGAACTGATTTAATATTCTTCTGTGTCAGATTGATGAGCTACTCTATAGGTAAAATAAGTAATAAATACAGACTATCTTATCATCAACAAGACATATGACTCTGTGCCACAGCAGACTTGCTAACAAGCTAGGCAAACTCGGTCTCTACAGGGCATTTTACTGTAAGGTAGAGGCACCACTAATCACACTCCAGGAGTAGTCCTGGTCACCCAGCACACACAGGTGACTGCGGTCACAGCTTGAAAGATGTTTCCTGACAGTGTGCTTCTCTCTTTAGTTAATCCTGAGTTATAAGGAATGACTAACACCTTGCAGAGTAAAATTAAAATTCTGAATAATCTCGACAAGTTGGAGAAGTAGCTGTAACATGAGGAAGCTGCAGGCATGTAAGGTCACAGTAGCTTATTTAGAGAGGACACCTTCACAAACATATGAATGGGGAAATAAGTGCCTAAGGAAAAAATATATTAAGAAAAGACTGTGTGCCCCTTTATGGAGAGCTGTAGAAGAAACTTTCATTATAAGCTATTTCAAAAATACAGGCTTGGTAATCAGACAGACTTGAATTGAATTGTGGATCTTCCACTTCTAAGATGTGCGTTCTTGGAAATGTTCTTACTTTCTGCCTTCTATGGTTTCCTTATCTATTAAAAAAAAAAAAAAAGGAGACAAGAATCCTTACCTTGCACAATTGTTGTGAAGGGAACCTAAAGTAAATTCTCTGTAGCAGACACTATTGGTTGGCTACCCAACATTCATTTTTCTTCCTTCCTACTTGTTAGCAGAAACTTACAATTTTTAGAGGCGGTTGGATACCCTCCTGGATGGTGATCCTATTCCAGCTCATGGATAAATCCTGATCAGCTCTGGCATACTATTCCTGGAGCCTTCTCTCTGTTGACATCTTGATATGTGAAATAATAAATGCAATTATTTAAATCAGGGCTCTTCTCACATATATTGGCAAATATTCTTCATTGAAAGAGTTGTGAAGTGCCTGATACAAAACTGCTACTCAAAGAAGGGGCTATTCATTTTTCTGTAGGGTTTGGTCCTGTTGGTTACCTTCTTTTCTTGCAAGTTTCTCCTCTTTTGCTCTAGATGCCACTACTTTCTTCTGGTTTTCTTCTCAATTTTTAGGTAGCTGTTTCTCAGCCTTGGAGGAGAGCTTCCCTTTCTCTGCCTTCTTCTTAAACAACATTCTCCCTCAGGGTTCCATCCTTAACTTCTTTCTTTGTTGATTTCATCCAATACCATGGCTTTGTGATCCATAAATAATTATGTCCAGCTCATATCTTTCTTGTCAGCTTTTGACTATAATGCCAGTGGCCCACTGAACATCTCTACTGGGATGTCCTGTCCCATCTGAGCTCGTATTTCTACAGTTTCCTCACTTGTTCATGCTGGTCCGCTTGCATTCCCTTTCTTGAGGATTCACACTACTGTCTCCCCATGGTTTCAAGCCAGGAACCTGCAGTCACCTCTAGCTTATCCCTCCCCTTTACATCCCACATGCGACAGATTTATTGCCTTAAAATCCTCAAATCTGTCCTTTCCCTTATATCTTCACTGCTCTTTTGGTTCACCATTTCTAACCTTCATGTCTAAGCTAGATTATTGCATTAGCCTCTGTACCCCACTCCTGCTTTCCAGTTTCATCTCCTCTCTTCCATATTCTAGACTGTATAGATAGAATATTTCTAAAATACAAATCTAATCAAGCTACTGCCCTACTTTAAATCTCCCTTGATATTTTCAAAATAGAATGTAAACTTAGCATAGTTGACAAGGCCCTTTCATGATTGAGCCCAGTGGTTCTTACCCTGTCAACATCTTGGAGTCTCCTCTACTAGAGTGATTTAAAAAGCACCAATGTGGGGCTTCCCTGGTGGTGCAGTGGTTGAGAGTCCGCCTGCCGATGCAGGGGACACGGGTTCATGCCCCGGTCCGGGAAGATCCCACATGCCGCGGAGCAGCTAAGCCCATGAGCCATGGCTGCTGGGCCTGCGCATCTGGAGCCTGTGCTCCACAACGGGAGAGGCCACAACAGTGAGAGGCCCGCGTACTGAAAAAAAAAAAAAAAAAAAAAAAAAAAAAAAAAAAAGCACCAATGTGGAGGGGTTAAGAAGATGTGCCCTAGATATGTAGTCTTCCAGTGATTCTACTTTACTAATTTATAGGTCTCCATGTACTGCATGCCTGTATTTTGTCAAATGCCACAATAGGTGCTTTATGTGAATTGTATTTAATCCTGGTAAAATTCTCTTCAGAAATCAGAAAACAGGGATTAAATAACTTCCCAGAGATGATAACTCATAAACTCCAATCTCTCTGATTATGAAGCATGTACAATCTCTCTGATTATGAAGCATGTACAATGTATCTATTAAGGTAAAATAAAGTTAATAAATGTGGTCCTTGCATAGTCCTTTGCTCTTAGGTTGGGTTCTTCAGGAGGGAGACTCTGGAGACATGGAAATCTGTGTGCTGGAAGTTTATTGGGGAGAGTCCTTGAGATCAAGACCTGTGAGAGAGTAAAGGAGGCAGGGTTGGGTAAAAGGAGATGCTGAACTACAGTTCAGTCTCAACAAAGGCCTCAGCTGATCCCACAGGAGCTCTGGGCTGCATTGGCCCTTCAGGGTTATGCTGAACTGAGGACAGAGAACCAGGTCTCTCTTCCCTTGCAACAACCAGTCACTCCTCATAATCAGAATTTGGTTCATGGAGGAGCCTGTAGGACTAACCTGCTAAAGTATTTGGTAGTTTATTATCAACTGCTTTTTCGCAACCCAAAGATGGTTATGGGTTTTTTTAAAAATAGATCTTTATTGGAGTAAAATTGCTTCACAATACTGTGTTAGTTTCTGTTGTACAACAAAGTGAATTAGCCATGTGCAAGATGGCTATCTTGAATGAAGCAATTATTTTAGAAAATATTATTTGCAAGACACCATGGCAGGAATGCAAATGTATTCATCACAGTTAATGTATTTGGGAGAACTGCATTTAGATCACATGTCTGATGCCATGTAACTTAAATTTAGAAATAAAATGAAGTATAGATAGACTAACAATGTTTATCTCATATGGTAGATATGAGGATTAAAAAGACTGCCACAAAATAAATACTAAAAATCCCCACCAAAACCAACGTTCACCCCCAAGTGATTTGGATTTCATTAATTTAACTTAAAGTATAGGCCATTTTTAAAAAGCCCTCCAGGTGATTCTAGTGTAATCAGGGTTGAGAGCTACTGCACATAGTTAATTCTCCAGCCTCATGAATTACTTGTCTCTTAGTAGTTGTAGTAAATAATCCACACTTTGTTGAATGGTGATATTCTCTCAAATTTCTGCCTTTCACAGGTGCTGGACAGGCCTTTCTCCCCTTCTTTTCTTCACCTAGGCCTGAGAGTCCATCAAGTCTGTCAACACTTGGCTCAGATGTCAGAGTCCCTCCAGGACGGGGCTGTGTGCCTTCCTGGGTGTTTCCCACTGTCCCGCTGCTTTCCTCTAGCATGGCCTTTGTCCTAATGTGTTGTAATTGTCCAGTCAGTCTTCATGTATATATTGTGAGTCTCTTGAGGTACATATTATAGTCCCAGCAGTAAACATTCAAATGAATCACTGGATCCTGGCTGGAGCATCACGGTGTTTTAGACGAAACACTAATCTATATCTGAGTCCTTTCTTCACTACTAACTAGCTATGTAGACAACCTCGAAGATGATTCCTCAGTGAGCCCTGTCTCCTGTAGTTCACGCCCCACTGTAATCCCCTCCCCTTGAGCGTGGTAGATTTATTGTCTCCCCTCATAAAACACAGAAGAAATGACAGATGTCACTTTCAAGGTTAGGTTTTAAAATGACTGTGGCTCTGTGTTGGGTGCCCTCCCCCATGTTCTCTCTGTCTCACTGAGGGAAGCCAGCTGCCCCATTGTGACCTTTCCTATGGAGAGGCCCACACAGCAAGGAACTGAGGGAGGCCTCTGGCTAAGAGTTAGTGAGGGACTGAGATCCTTAGGCTAACAGGCTGCAGGGAACTGAATTCTGCCCCAGAGTGAGCTTGGAAGCCAACCCTCCCCCAGGTGAACCTTCAGCAACGACTTGACTGTAGCGTCAGGATAGACTCTGAGCCAGAGGCATCCAGCTCACCTGTGCCCTGATTCTTGACCTACAGAAACTGTGAGATAATAAATGTTTGTTGTTTTAAGTCTCTAAGTTTCTGGGTAATTTGTTACACAGCAATAAATAAAAAATGCACTGGCTATATATTCTTAAGCAGTGATTTAATTCATTACACTCCCGTTTATTCACGTGTAAAAATGGAGATAATGCCATCCACTCCACAAGGGTGTCATGAGACTTAAATGATATGATGCAGATGAAAGCTATTCGTACAGTATTTAATGTGACATAAAAGCTAGATATCCATCTCCAGGAACATCATATTTTAGATAGAGGCCTTTTCAATCTTGTTTAATACCATGCATTATGAGCTCCTAGAATTAATAAGCTAGAGGTATATGCTTAACTTTATTATATCTGCTGGGATGACACCGAAGTGTCAAGCTGTGCATTTAATTAATTTAACATTAAATGCCTCTACACATTTCTCTTTTTTCATTTCATTCAGCTCATAATTAACTCCTGTAGTAAAAATCACAGCATCCTCAATGGGTGTTTTAGTTCTCTTATGTTAAACCTAAGGACTGCTTTTCTCAAAAGAATTCAGAAAAAGATAAAGGAGAATGGGTCCTGTATTCAAAGGCTTAGCAGCTGCCTCTGCCTGGCCCCTGTGCCATGGGATGGGCAGAATGGTGGTGGTCAGCAATAAACGTTTGTGAGGGCCTTGCCTTTGTCCTTGCCCTGTGTTATGCTGATGCCTGAGGATTGAAGAACTGTAAACGTGGACTCAGTTCCCATGGAGCTCACCACCTAATAGGGGTGTGGAGCCTGCAAAGTCACACGTGCAGTAGAACCAGGAAGTGTTATGTAGACTATATATCCTACAGTCTTCAGTGGAGAAAATAACCGGGATGAACCCAAGAACGGAGGCCTGTTCACTCTGCTTTATAACATAGAAAAATAGGAAGTTATGATATTTAGATAGAATTTTAAAATTTTTACACTGGTTCCTATCTCTTGACTACCTCATAGTATTTAAAAACAATCAAGGGACTTCCCTGGCGGTCCAGCGTTAAGACTTCGCCTTCCAATGCAGGGGGTGCAGGTTCGATCCCTGGTTGGGGAGCTAAGATCCCACATGCCTCGCGGCCAAAAAACCAAAACATAAAAACAGAAGCAATATTGTAACAAATTCAATAAAGACTTTAAAAATGGTCCATATCAAAAAAAAACCTTTAAAAACAAAGCTTTAAAAAATTCTTTAAAAACCAAGCATTCCTTCAAAAATATATTTGGGTACCTATTATTTGCAAAACACTATGCTTAATGCTGTGGACATAAAATGTATGAAAAAAGATTCTGTTCTAAAAAAGAAAAAAATAATAATCGTACCACACCACCACCACGAAAAATACAACGGCACAAATTATTAAGTGCCAGGCATTGTATTAAGTTCCTTGATACATTGATCCCCTTTAGCTTCACAAAACTTTAATAGGAAGATAAAAATAATTCTATCAAAGATGAAGACTAAGGCTCAGGAAGGGGAAACAATTTTTCCAGGGTTATGTCAATACAAGTAAAAAGTCATAGCTCGGACCCAAGGGGTCTGTGTGTCCTCAGACCCTTATTCTGTACCTCACCACCTCCCAGTCTGTCTTTACTTTGGTTGTTGATAGCATCAAGTGACATTTTATAAAGTATTGTATGATTCTACAAAAGCATCTTTATACATCATTTATTTTCATGACAAACCTCAAATCACTAATACCCTGTTTATAGATAAGAAAATAAGGCTCAGGCAGCTTAAATGACTCCTCCAGTCCATAAATTTGTGGACTGAGATTTGTTATGAGATTCAGACCTGAGATTCAGATCTGAGCACACAAGAATATTACTATTTAAGATGGATTCATGAGAAGTAGGCTGTCAGGTGCTACATAGAGCAGGGTAGAGAGGGATCATCATGGGAAGAAATGAGTCATTGGAGAAAGAGTGTCTTTAAGGATGAAAGCAGCAGGCGAGAGGTGCCCAGAAGCTATTTCTGCAGGGAAACAGTGTGGGGGCATCTGTGTTGAGGAAGGGGTAGTTGGCTAAGGGTGCTGGTCCCAGCTCTACCCTGTCCTGTCACATGTGGCACAAGGGTGATAATGCTTATCCAGTACCTCAGAGTTGTTGTGACGGCTGAAGTGTTAATGTAAAGGGAGATTGAGAGTTGTCAAGTGCTTTACAAATATCAAGCCATGTTATCCTGACTCTAGATGAGACAAACTTGAGGTTCAGAGTTTTAAAGACCTTGCCCAGAATCATATAGGAAGGTCCAGCAGGACCCGGGTGTCAGCACCAAACTCCTGAAGTACCCGCCGGCACTGCAGACCCTGCCTAGTCAATATTTGGAGAGACACCAATTGCTGAGCTTTCTGTCTATGAGGACATGCTGCTTTCCAGGAACGTGAAGAAATAAGCTAACCAAAGAGAGACCTCTACCTGCACATTCACTAGTCTGAGCAAGGTGGATAGAAGGAGTTTTTCAGAGGGTGCCTTATGCTCAGGGCCCCCATTCTCTGCAGAGGTCAGGTTCAGTTACCTTCTCTGTCCCACTTGCAAGAGAAGTTAACTCTAATGCGTAGCTTCAAGGAGAGGTTCTCAAACTTTTCTATGGTAAAGCCCATGTACTCTTCTCAATAATGTTATTAAATATATCAATTACATTGGACTACAAAAGAGACAAATTATATTGAAATTCACTTATCAAAATATTAAAATATTTTAATATAGTAATTATATTTGTATCTTTATGGAAGTATTAGATAAAAGATTTAGCAGTGGGTCTAATAACTACTTCAATTTCTAAGTAGAGATATGTACAAATGATATTTCAAGATATTTGTCACACCTGTACAATAATATTTAAAAATATGCAATTTCTATTGATGACAAAGTCATCAATTAGATATTCATAAATACTGCAGTAGTTTGTTGGCAGTATTTGTCATTGAAAAACATATTGCATTTCAATTAGAGATCAGTGAAACAAAAATGCCATTTTTTTCCTCTCTAAATCTTTGTACATCCTCCCTTTTCCACCCTGGAATTCTATCCATGAATCCTTTGGGACCCAAGATTAAGAATCCCTAGTTTAGAGGAAATTAAAGAAGGCTTTTGAGTGGAAGGCAATAAATTGTGGAGGAAATAACACTTATGATTGCATTTAATGTTTACTTTTTTCATTTACTAGTAATATATTTACCATGTTCAATTATATTTTACTGCAGATGTTAATTATACTACTTAATTATTTCTCACTGTAAATATTAGTAAAATAAATGGCTGGACAATTAAGATGTAAAATATGTTTTTAGGTCACAAATATATCACAAGCTGTTACCCTAATGAATTTATACTCTGTGTTTCAGTTTCCCCAGATCATAGATGATCAGGGTAATAGCAGCAAAGAGTATAATGTAAGGGTCAAGAGTATGGCATTTGGGGGCTTCCCTGGTGGCGCAGTGGTTGAGAGTCCGCCTGCCGATGCAGGGGACACGGGTTCGTGCCCTGGTCCGGGAAGATCCCACATGCCGCGGAGCGGCTGGGCCCGTGAGCCATGGCCGCTGAGCCTGCACGTTCGGAGCCTGTGCTCCACAACGGGAGAGGCCCGCGTACCACAAAAAGAAAGAAAAGAGTATGGCATTTGGAGCCTACACCACCACGCACTAGCTGGGTGATCATAGGCAAATTAATTGACCTTTCCATTCTGTTTTAATTATATAAAGTAGGAGTAATGATATTAACTTTTGAGGACTGTTAGAGTATCAAATGAGACTATATACATACATAATATATATGCATATATTTTTCACATATATACATATATATTATATCTATATATATACACACACACACACACACACAGCATTTGCCACTGCATCTAACACGTACTAAGTGCTTAACTAGAGTTTGCTATCACTGCAGCTATGATTATTATTACCTGTAATCACCAGGCATTTTGGCTATCAAATGAAAGTCAATATGCCTGACATACAACAATGACAAACTATAGGCTCCTTATCAGCAGAGTCCTCAGGTAGACTTAGAGGTAATGAGAAAGAATCAAAACCTGTCCTGTGCTTTGGGACCATCAGCCTTAGCTAGAAAATGGCACAGGGAACAGCCCTTGGGTGATTAGAGAGGACTGACCTCTGGTGTGTTTGGAAAAAAATGGGTTCTGTTTGCCTTGGAGAATCTCTTATCACCCTTTCAGAGAACTCTGTTTTTGTCGACCCCCTCTCCTATAATCCAGGATCTCTGGTGACCAGCCTTCTCTCTCTAGCACTCCACTGTGTACCTCATGCAAGACAAGAAGGGAAGGGAATTTGTATTGATTGGGCCTCTCCTATGTGATGCACTATTTTGTTCTCCTTAGGTGATGAGTGGTCCCAAGCTTAGAAGCTTTTTATGTTTTCTGTGCTTCATTCTTTCAAAGTCCTATTTTTGAGGCCACATCTGCCTAATGTTAACCAATCAATAATACTGAATGTTGAGGATGGCTTAGCTTCCAATTTGCTGCATAAAATATATCTATATCTCAACAGAAGCTTTTAATACCAATACTGAGATGGTGTAAGGCTGTACACATGGACCCATGTAGACCTGGGTTGCATTTTGGACCTGCTGTATCCTAGCTGGGTCACTTTGGGCGAGGCAGGAACCTCTCCAAAACCATTTTACTAGTAAACTAGGAATGATAAGAGAATTAGCAGTTTTGTTAAAATTATAAAATGTGACTTTGTTTATAAACATCTTACAGCACTCTACATGTTTTAAATGATAGTTACCATTAATAAACATAATGGGACTTTCAGCTTGTTGGAGGACATTTGATGTGAGACTAGAAGAACTTTCAGATGCCTCTTACCACCCTGTGTGGGAACATGCTTGCTTTGTCAATGAATGTTGACACACTGAAAAGATAATCACACTTCAGTTTTTTCATGAACACAGCACCCATAAGGAAAATGTTACCCAACTGATCTTCAGATCCAGGGTGGAGGTGAGGCAAAGTCTAAAATACAGGGCTTCCCTGGTGGCGCAGTGGTTGAGAGTCTGCCTGCCTATGCAGGGGACGTGGGTTCGTGCCCTGGTCCGGGAAGATCCCACATGCCGCGGAGCGGCTGGGCCCGTGAGCCATGGCCGCTGAGCCTGCGCGTCCGGAGCCTGTGCTCCACAACGGGAGAGACCACAACAGTGAGAGGCCCGCGTACCGCAAAAAAAAAAAAAAAAAAAAAAAAAGTCTAAAATACAAACATATGCCTATCCTGGTAATGCTTCACCTCTTGCTCTTGAAACACCAAATATCTGGGCCTCCTGGAACAAGAACAAAAATTGAAGTAAGGCCAGCACACAGACTTGAGAGTGACTGAGTGCTTCCAGCCTTTTCCCCTCTTGCTTACAAAGGCTTGAAGAGGCAGTCAGTGTAGCCTCTGAGTCCTCCTTAAAGTTTGGGGCTCTTCAGCCGTGGAATCCAAATTACTCTTCTGGATGCTAGCCCAGAGCAAAGCTCTGACTTCAAATTCTCTGGACGGCAGCCATGGTAAAGACATTTGCTACTGCCAGCAGTACAGGAGAAACATGGAAAATACTGCTCAGGCAAGAACACAGTTGAGCGTTTCTAGGATACCTCAACCAGGAGACAGATTTGTCACCAGCTTCTCAGGATAGAGAAACCAAGCCCTCTGCTTCCAACTTGGCTAATCATCACAAATATAGCAGAACTGAAAGGAACGTCAAGGGATCGAAGACCAGTCTGGGAGAACCACAGTTCATGATTAAACAGTCTCAATCCTCATTTTTCTCTCCTGAGGGTCTCAAGTGTTTCCATGTGCTTAGGTAAAGCATGTATGGGGAACCAAGCGTGTCTTTGGTAACACTCGGTTCCACATTGTATGTACCTTTTTTCCCCTCCTTTTTAACTTTTTGGATTTTAGGTGCAGAGCTTTGATTTAATCAAACACCTTTCTTAATTCATAACACACCATTATGTTTGATCCCACAAGGTCCCTTTCTTATTTTATTTTAGTTTTCCCTGCATCTCCCATTTCCTATTACTATTCCTTACCATTGAGAAGTCACCTCCTTTATGATGTTTAATATACGTTCTTGATATGTATGTATCTGCAGAAAATATGTGGTGGTGTTTTGTGTATGTACGTGCTTTCAGCTTCCATAAGGGTGTCTCATTGTATTTCCTACCTTTTTACTCAATATTATATTCTAATGTATACCCACTAGTTAATTGCTTTTGACGGCTGCATAATATTCTATCTAATCATGGAGAGCTATTTGCTGCTACAAATAATGCTGCTGTGTACATTTTTCTACACGGTGCCTCATGGGCTTGTGTGAGACTTTCTCAGGCATGTTCTCAGGAGAGAGACTGCTGTATTGTAGGGTGCAAAGACTTTCTAATTCCCCTCAGAGCTGCCAGATAACTTTCCAAGAAGACTGTGTTAGTTCCCACTCCCACCAGCTAGGCATGTGGATTCCTGTTTCTCCCAACTTGCTGAAAACTTGGAGTCCTCTAAGTTTTAATTTTTTTTCAATTAAGTGACATAATATTGTTGTTTTAATTTTTATATCTCTTATTACAGGTAAGGGTGAGAATCTCTTTAACTTTAGTCATTCAGGTTTCTCCTTTTGTGCATTGTATTCATATCTTTTACTCATTTTCTATTTTCTCAATGATTAATAGGAATTATTTTTATAATGTATTAATCCCATTGATTTTTTTTTTTAAGATGTTGGGGGTAGGAGTTTTTATTAATTAATTAATTTATTTTTGCTGTGTTGCGTCTTCATTTCTTTTTTTTTTTTTTTTTATGCATATATTTTTTATTTTCTCCCATTTTTTTTTATAACAAATTTAATCAGTTATACATATACATATGTTTCCATAACCCCTCCCTTTTGCGTCTCCCTCCCACCCTCCCTATCCCACCCCTCCAGGCGGTCACAAAGTACCGAGCTGACCTCCCTGTGCTATGCGGCTGCTTCCCACTAGCTATCTACCTCACGTTTGGTAGTGTATATATGTCCATGCCGCTCTTTCACTTTGTCACAGCTTACCCTTCCCCCTCCCCATATCCTCAAGTCCATTCTCTAGTAGGTCTGTGTCTTTATTCCTGTCTTACCCCTATGTTCTTCATGACATTTTTTTTTCTTAAATTCCATATATATGTGTTAGCATACAGTATTTGTCTTTCTCTTTCTGACTTACTTCACTCTGTATGACAGACTCTAGGTCTATCCACCTCATTACAAATAGCTCAATTTCATTTCTTTTTATGGCTGAGTAATATTCCATTGTATATATGTGCCACATCTTCTTTATCCATTCATCCGATGATGGACACTTAGGTTGTTTCCATCTCCGGGCTATTGTAAATAGGGCTGCTATGAACATTTTGGTACATGTCTCTTTTTGAATTATGGTTTTCTCAGGGTATATGCCCAGTAGTGGGATTGCTGGGTCATATGGTAGTTCTATTTGTAGTTTTTTAAGGAACCTCCATACCGTTCTCCATAGCGGCTGTACCAATTCACATTCCCACCAGCAGTGCAAGAGTGTTCCCTTTTTTCCACACCCTCTCCAGCATTTATTGTTTCTAGATTTTTTGATGATGGCCATTCTGACTGGTGTGAGATGATATCTCATTGTAGTTTTGATTTGCATTTCTCTAATGAGTAAAGATGTTGAGCATCCTTTCATGTGTTTGTTGGCAGTCTGTATATCTTCTGTGGAGAAATGTCTATTTAGGTCTTCTGCCCATTTTTGGATTGGGTTGTTTGTTTTTTTGTTATTGAGCTGCATGAGCTGCTTATAAATTTTGGAGATTAATCCTTTGTCAGTTGCTTCATTTGCAAATTTTCTCCCATTCTGAGGGTTGTCTTTTGGTCTTGTTTATGGTTTCCTTTGCTGTGCAAAAGCTTTTAAGTTTCATTAGGTCCCATGTATTTATTTTTGTCTTTATTTCCATTTCTCTAGGAGGTGAGTCAAAAAGGATCTTGCTGTGATTTATGTCATAGAGTGTTCTGCCTATGTGTTCCTCTAAGAGTTTGATAGTGTCTGGCCTTACATTTAGGTCTTTAATCCATTTTGAGCTTATTTTTGTGTATGGTGTTAGGGAGTGATCTAATCTCATACTTTTACATGTCTCTATCCAGTTTTCCCAGCACCACTTATTGAAGAGACTGTCCTTTCTCCACTGTACATTCCTGCCTCCTTTATCAAAGATAAGGTGACCATATGTCCGTGGGTTTAACTCTGGGCTTTCTATCCTGTTCCATTGATCTATCTTTCTGTTTTTGTGCCAGTACCATACTGTCTTGATTACTGTAGCTTTGTAGTATAGTCTGAAGTCAGGGAGCCTGATTCCTCCAGCTCCATTTTTCGTTCTCAAGATTGCTTTGGCTATTCGGGGTCTTTTGTGTTTCCATACAAATTGTGAAATTTTTTGTTCTAGTTCTGTGAAAAATGCCAGTGGTAGTTTGATAGGGATTGCATTGAACCTGTAGATTGCTTTGGGTAGTAGAGTCATTTTCACAATGTTGATTCTTCCAATCCAAGAACATGGTACATCTCTCCATCTATTTGTATCATCTTTAATTTCTTTCATCAGTGTCTTATAATTTTCTGCATACAGGTCTTTTGTGTCCTTAGGTAGGTTTATTCCTAGATATTTTATTCTTTTTGTTGCAATGGTAAATGGGAGTGCTTCCTTGATTTCACTTTCAGATTTTTCATCATCAGTATATAGGAATGCCAGAGATTTCTGTGCATTAATTTTGTATCCTGCAACTTTACCAAATTCATTGATTAACTCTAGTAGTTTTCTGGTAGCATCTTTAGGATTCTCTATGTATAGTATCATGTCATCTGCAAACAGTGACAGCTTTACTTCTTCTTTTCCAATTTGGATTCCTTTTATTTCCTTTTCTTCTCTGATTGCTGTGGCTAAAACTTCCAAAACTAGGTTGAATAAGAGTGGTGAAAGTGGGCAACCTTGTCTAGTTCCTGATCTTAGTGGAAATGGTTTCAGTTTTTCACCATTGAGGACGATGCTGGCTGTGGGTTTGTCATATATGGCCTTTATTATGTTGAGGAAAGTTCCCTCTATGCCTACTTTCTGCAGGATTTTTATCATAAATGGGTGTTGAATTTTGTCGAAAGCTTTCTCTGCATCTATTGAGATGATCATATGGTTTTTCTCCTTCAATTTGTTAATATGGTGTATCACGTTGATTGATTTGCGTATATTGAAGAATCCTTGCATTCCTGGAATAAACCCCACTTGATCATGGTGTATGATCCTTTTAATGTGCTGTTGGATTCTGTTTGCTAGTATTTTGTTGAGGATTTTTGCATCTATGTTCATCAGTGAGATTGGCCTGTAGTTTTCTTTCTTTGTGACATCCTTGCCTGGTTTTGGTATCAAGGTGATGGTGGCCTCGTAGAATGAGTTTGGGAGTGTTCCTCCCTCTGCTATATTTTGGAAGAGTTTCAGAAGGATAGGTGTTAGCTCTTCTCTAAATGCTTGATAGAATTCACCTGTGAAGCCATCTGGTCCTGGGCTTTTGTTTGTTGGAAGATTTTTTATCACAGTTTCAATTTCAGTGCTTGTGATTGGTCTGTTCATATTTTCTATTTCTTCCTGATTCAGTCTTGGCAGGTTGTGCATTTCTAAGAATTTGTCCATTTCTTCCAGGTTGTCCATTTTATTGGCATAGAGTTGCTTATAGTAATCTCTCATGATCTTTTGTATTTCTGCAGTGTCAGTTGTTACTTCTCCTTTTTCATTTCTAATTCTATTGATTTGAGTCTTCTCCCTTTTTTTCTTGATGAGTCTGGCTAATGGTTTATCAATTTTGTTTATCTTCTCAAAGAACCAGCTTTTAGTTTTATTGATCTTTGCTATCGTTTCCTTCATTTCTTTTTCATTTATTTCTGATCTGATTTTTATGATTTCTTTCCTTCTGCTAACTTTGGGATGTTTTTGTTCTTCTTTCTCTAATTGCTTTAGGTGCAAGGTTAGGTTGTTTATTCGAGATGTTTCCTGTTTCTTAAGGTGGGATTGTATTGCTATAAACTTCCCTCTTAGAACTGCTTTTGCTGCATCCCATAGGTTTTGGGTCGTCGTGTCTCCATTGTCATTTGTTTCTAGGTATTTTTTAATTTCCTCTTTGATTTCTTCAGTGATCACTTCGTTATTAAGTAGTGTATTGTTTAGCCTCCATGTGTTTGTATTTTTTACAGCTCTTTTCCTGTAATTGATATCTAGTCTCATAGCATTGTGGTCGGAAAAGATACTTGATACAATTTCAATTTTCTTAAATTTACCAAGGCTTGATTTGTGACCCAAGATATGATCTATCCTGGAGAATGTTCCATGAGCACTTGAGAAAAATGTGTATTCTGTTGTTTTTGGATGGAATGTCCTATAAATATCAATTAAGTCCATCTTGTTTAATGTATCATTTAAAGCTTGTGTTTCCTTATTTATTTTCATTTTGGATGATCTGTCCATTGGTGAAAGTGGGGTGTTAAAGTCCCCTACTATGATTGTGTTACTGTCGATTTCTCCTTTTATGGCTGTTAGTATTTGCCTTATGTATTGAGGTGCTCCTATGTTGGGTGCATAAATATTTACAATTGTTATATCTTCTTCTTGGATCGATCCCTTGATCATTATGTAGTGTCCTTCTTTGTCTCTTCTAGTAGTCCTTATTTTAAAGTCTATTTTGTCTGATATGAGAATTGCTACTCCAGCTTTCTTTTGGTTTCCATTTGCATGGAATATCTTTTTCCATCCCCTTACTTTCAGTCTGTATGTGTCTCTAGGTCTGAAGTGGGTCTCTTGTAGACAGCATATATATGGGTCTTGTTTTTGTATCCATTCAGCCAATCTGTGTCTTTTGGTGGGAGCATTTAGTCCATTTACATTTAAGGTAATTATCGATATGTATGTTCCTATTCCCATTTTCTTAATTGTTTTGGGTTCATTATTGTAGGTATATTCCTTCTGTTGTGTTTCTTGCCTAGAGAAGTTCCTTTAGCATTTGTTGTAAAGCTGGTTTGGTGGTGCTGAATTCTCTCAGCTTTTGCTTGTCTGTAAACGTTTTAATTTCTCCATCAAATCTGAATGAGATCCTTGCTGGGTAGAGTAATCTTGGTTGCAGGTTTTTCTCCTTCATCACTTTAAGTATGTCCTGCCACTCCCTTCTGGCTTGCAGAGTTTCTGCTGAGAGATCAGCTGTTATCCTGATGGGGATTCCCTTGTGTGTTATTTGTTGTTTTTGCCTTGCTGCTTTTAATATGATTTCTTTGTGTTTAATTTTTGACAGTTTGATTAATATGTGTCTTGGCGTATTTCTCCTTGGATTTATTCTGTATGGGACTCTCTGTGCCTCCTGGACTTGATTAACTATTTCCTTTCCCATATTAGGGAAGTTTTCAACTAGAATCTCTTCAAATATTTTCTCAGTCCCTTTCTTTTTCTCTTCTTCTTCTGGAACCCCTATAATTCGAATGTTGGTGCGTTTAATGTTGTCCCAGAGGTCTCTGAGACTGTCCTCTGTTCTTTTCATTCTTTTTTCTTTATTTTGCTCTGCAGCAGTTATTTCCACTATTTTATCTTCCACCTCACTTATCCGTTCCTCTGCCTCAGTTATTCTGCTATTGATCCCATCTAGAGTATTTTTTATTTCATGTATTGTGTTTTTAATCGATGCTTGATTCATCTTTAGTTCTTCTAGGTCCTTGTTAACTGTTTCTTGCATTTTGTCTATTCTATTTCCAAGATTTTGGATATGGGAAATAGAATCTTGGATCATCTTTACCATCATTATTCTGAATTCCTTTTCAGGTAGAGTGCCTATTACCTCTTCATTTGTTAGGTCTGGTGGGTTTTTATCTTGCTCCTTCTCCTGCTGTGTGTTTTTCTGTCTTCTCATTTTGCTTATGTCACTGTGTTTGGGGTCTCCTTTTTGCAGGCTGCAGGTTCGTAGTTCCTGTTGTTTTTGGTGTCTGTCCCCAGTGGCTAAGGTTGGTTTAGTGGGTTGTGTAGGCTTCCTGGTGGAGGGGACTAGTGCCTGTGTTCTGGTGGATGAGGCTGGATCTTGTCTTTCTGGTGGGCAGGTCCACGTCTGGTGGTGTGTTTTGGGGTGTCTGTGGACTTTTTATGATTTTAGGCCACCTCTCTGCTAATGGGTGGCGTTGTGTTCCTGTCTTGCTAGTTGTTTGGCTCAGGGTGTCCAGCACTGTAGCCTGCTGGTCGTTGAGTGAAGCTGGGTGCTGGTGTTGAGATGGAGATCTCTGGAAGATTTTCGCCGTTTGATATTATGTGGAGCTGGGAGGTCTCTTGTGGACCAGTGTCCTGAAGTTGGCTCTCCCACCTCAGAGGCACAGCACTGACTCCGGGCTCCTCAATTTGGGATGATGTGTTGTCTATTCATGTATTCCACAGATGCAGGATACATCAAGTTGATTGTGGAGCTTTAATCCGCTGCTTCTGAGGCTGCTGGGAGAGGTTTCCCTTTCTCTTCTTTGTTCTCACAGCTCCTGGGTCTCAGCTTTGGATTTGGCCCCGCCTCTGCGTGTAGGTAGCCGGAGGGCGTCTGCTCTTCGCTCAGATAGGACAGGGTTAAAGGAGCAGCCTCTTCGGGGACTCTGGCTCACTCAGGCCGGGAGGGAGGGAGGGGCACGGAGTGCGGGGCGAGCCTGCAGCGGCAGAGGTCGGCGTGACGTTGCACCAGCCCGAGGCGCGCCGTGCGTTCTCCCAGGGAAGCCGCCCCTGGATCCCGGGACCCCGGCAGTGGCGGGCTGCACAGGCTCCCGGAAGGGCGGTGTGGGCAGTGACCTGCGCTCGCACACAGGCTTCTTGGCGGCGGCAGCAGCAGCCCCAGCGTCCCACGCCCGTCACTGGGCTCCGCGCTTTCAGTCGCGACTCGCGCCCGTCTGTGGAGCCCCTTTAAGCAGCGCTCTTAATCCCCTCTCCTCGCGCACCAGGAAACCAAGAGGGAAGAAAAAGTCTCTTGCCTCTTCGGCAGCTCCAGAGTTTTCACGGACTCCCTCCCGGCTAGCTGTGGCACATTAGCCCCTTTCAGGCTGAGTTCTCGCCGCCAGCTCCAGTCCTCTCCCTGCGCTCTGACCGAAGCCCGAGCCTCAGCTTCCAGCGCTGCGCGCCCCGGCGGGCGAGCAGACAAGCCTCTCGGGCTGGTGAGTGCCGCTCGGCACCGATCCTCTGTGTGCGGATCTCTCCGCTTTGCCCTACCCAGGTATGTGGGGAGTTTCTTGCCTTTTGGGAGGTCTGGGGTCTTCTGCCAGCGTTCAGTAGGTGTTCTGTAGGAGTTGTTCCACGTGTAGCTGTATTTCTGGTGTATCCGTGGGGAGGAAGGTGATCTCTGCGTCTTACTCTTCCGCCATCTTACCCGGAAGTCTCGCGTCTTCATTTCTGTGTGAGGGCTTTCTCTAGTTGTGGCAAGCGGGGGCCACTCTTCATTGCGGTGCGCGGGCCTCTCACTATCGCGGCCTCTTGTTGCGGAGCACAGGCTCCAGACGCGCAGGCTCAGTAGTCGTGGCTCACGGGCCTAGTTGCTCCGCAGCACGTGGGATCCTCCCAGACCAGGGCTCGAACCCGTGTCCCCTGCATTAGCAGGCAGATTCTCAACCACTGCGCCACCAGGGAAGCCCAATCCCATTGATTTTAAATGTTGCAAATTCTTCTCCAGGTGTGGTACACATCTGTTAACACTTCCTATTAGGCTCAAGTTGAATAGAAATCTTTAATGTTTGTGTAGTCAGATCCAATAATTTTCTACCTCATAATTTGTGTTTATACAGTCATTAAAAAAAAAAAACTTTTTCCACCCTAAGGTCATATTTTCTCCTATTAGCTTTAAAATTTCACCTTTTACATTTTGGGCTTTAAGCCATCTGGAGTTCATTGTATACATGGCATGAAATAAGAATATATGTATTTATTTCTCATAAGTGAGCCAGCTTTCTTAACACCATCTACTAAACAGTTTATCTATTCCCCACCTCTATTATATTCCATTTCTTTTTCTTATATTCCATTCCACACATGTGCTCTGTTCCTGGGCATTCTTATCTGTTCCATATTTTATTTGTCTGCTGCTGTGCTGTTATATACTATTCTCTCTTCACTCTTTGTATGTGTGTGTGTGTGTACGTTTGTGTGCACACACAAAATTGACAACTCTTTGTGAAACCTAGTTCTTCAACATAGACTTTAGAATCAGTTTGTCAACTTTTTCAAAAATTTCAGCTAAAGTTTATATTGGAACATGTTCAATATATACATTAATTTAGGGGAGAACTGACAAATTTATAATATCAACTAATTCCACTTCATTCATTCATTATTTATGTCTTCTATGTCTTTTAATAGAATTTGAGAGATTTATCCATAAAATTTTGTCATTCCTTGTTATTTCTATTCCTGGAAAGTTTAGAGATTCCTGATATTGTGAATGCCATTTCAATTTCTATTACAGTTTCTTGGTGGTTATTGATAGTGTAAATTGAATTTGTATCTGGCAGCTTTGCTGAACTCTTATTAGTTTAGTAGTCTATTATGCTGTAGGTTTTTAACATGTATCTGACTCCTTTTGTTAGATGGTACCCTGAAGACAGATGTATGCTTGCTCTTTACATTTTTTATCACTAAATCTCCATGATGCCTGACCCTATAACAGAAATTCTGGCTATCAATATTTAGCATTTATTATGCTAGATACTAACCTAAGCACTTTACATGTATTGTCTTACCAGCTCCTTACAAAAACCCTACTTGATTTTATTTTTTCTATACTCTACAAATGAAGAAATGGAAGCTAAGGCAGTAAGTTGTCTCAGGTCACCCAGCCAGTAAGAGACTGAGACAAAACCAGGTATCTTTGACTCTAAAGCTAAGGTCCTCTATAGTGGTGCTATTCTAAATTTGGGCCTCAGAATTTTTCACAATTAGCTAGGTAAAGTCTATGTTATTCACCTACACACACACTTTCAATGAAAACATGAGTATAGTTTTTATAATTTTACCTATGCTATGCTTGTTCTGATTATATTTATTTAACCCCAATTTGATATAATACCTAACATAATTATAATAAAAATATTTATATTAACTGTAATAATAAAAAATAAAAATTGTCTCTAATAGTAAATGCAAAATTGGGGCGGGGGCTTGTCTTTCGCATGTCTTTGAATTTATTTTTCTGATAATTATTTTTATTGTTTTATAAAACAGTTGAAGACATTTTGGAAAAACAAACAAACAAACAAACAAAAACCTGGTTCTTTATCACTGATTGCTTGAGAAGCTCTAATCTAGAGTATGTGTCATTTCTCTATAAAGGTGTCCCTTGCTGGCTTAGGTGCCTGAAGATGCAAATAGGATGGATCAAAAGATTTGAACCAGTCTGTATTTGGGTGCCTAGTTGTCTCAATCATTTTAAATGGGTGATTTGTATTTCTGAATACTCCAGTCAAATGAGAGCCATCCTGATGAAAGCCTTTTCCTACAGAGAAATCATTATACTGTTCCCACCTAGCCCTCTCTGCTATTTCAGACATCAGTGTCCATTGGATCTACAAGGCAAGAATCTACTGCTGGCCCTAGAAATTCCAAGCAATGCCTGAGCTCTGAGCTGGAGCAAAGTCTTTTATTCTAATAGGAAACTACCAAACTTTAGATTCAAATCTCCTTCATTTGGAAAAAGAAAATTGTGAGTTTGAGCATGACAGTATCTGGAGGTTAATTATGTAGCTGTTGACAATGAAGCTTTCTTATTTAAAATACTAAATACAGTATTTGAACATAGATTGGAGTATTTAAGCCATCAGCACAGGTGAGCTTGTATAATAATACTGAAATAAAGCATTGAATCTGTGAAGGAATATACAATATCTGTAGAGAACTATAGAAAAAGAAAAAAAATTAAGATCAAATCACATTCTTAGAAAAAGTTGTGTAGGACAGTCTTCTGACATCATTCAAAATGATAGGCAATTCAATTAATTTACAATCTGGTTGCTTTAAAACAAATTATTCGGCTGTGTTTTTGAGTACATAATGTTACCATGTTTCAAGCATAATAATTAGTAAAGCTGGAAGAAGTAATATGGATTTTACATTTAGATTTTAACTTTCTTGTATGTCACTTGTACAAAGATTTTTATAGAGTGCTATTTAGCTCATGGAAAAAAATGGGAAAAAATCCAAATATTTAACCATAAGAGAATTTTTGCTAAGCCACCTTTATAAGTATAATGAAATACTTATTGCATAATCTTTAAAAATAAATAAGCAGAGTATATCAGTATAGTAAACAAAGGATCTACAAGAGAGTATTGAGTGTAAATCACAAAATCAAAAGATGGTGTACATATACAAATTACAACTGCATAAAAATTTGTTCATGAATTCAGAAAAATAATTGGAATTTAGCTGGATGGAATTCATTGTATGTATTTCATCTGTAAGTTTATGACAAAAATATTTTTTAAAATAAAATTTTTGTGTTGCAAATTTTTTAACTTTACATGAATGTATAGATAGTCTATGCAATTTGGAGACTTTCATAACTCTCAGATAATGTAATAAGGAGTACATAAAAATAAAATGTAGTGGGTGGTTTTTTTGAATTTTATTTATTTTTTATATAGCAGGTTATCTATTAGTTAACTATTTTATACATATTAGTATATATATGTCAATCCCAATCTCTCAATTCATTCCACCACCACCACCACCACCCCCAACTACTTTGCCCCCTTGGTGTCCATACATTTGTTCTCTACATCTGTATCTCTATTTCTGCCCTGCAAACAAGTTCATCTGTAACATTTTTCTAGGTTCCACATATTGCATTAACATACAATATTTGTTTTCCTCTTTCTAACTTACTTCACTCTGTATGACAGTCTCAGGATCCATCCATGTCACTACAAATGCCCCAGTTTTGTTCCTTTTTATGGCTGAGTAATATTCCATTGTATATATATAACACATCTTCTTTATCCATTTGTCTGAGTATGAGCATATAGGTTGCTTCCATGTCCTGGCTATGGAAAATAGTACTGCAGTGAACATTGGGGTGCATGTGTCTTTTTGAATTACGGTTTTCTCTGGTTATATGCCCAGTAGTGGGATTGCTGGGTCATGTGGTAATTCTATTTTTGGTTTTTTAAGGAACCTCTGTACTGTTCTCCATAGTGGTGGTATCAATTTATATTCCCACCAACAGTGCAAGAGGGTTCCCTTTTCTCCACACCCTCTCCAGCATTTGTTGTTTGTAGATTTTCTGATGATGCCCATTCTAACTGGTGTGAGGTGATACCTCATTGTAGTTTTGATTTGCATTTCTCTAATTATTAGTGATGTTGAGAGGCTTTTCATTTGCTTCTTGGCCATCTGTATGTCTTCTTTGAAGAAATGTCTATTTAGGTCTTTGCGCCATTATTTGGGTGGGTTGTTTGTTTTTTTAATATGGAGCTGCATGAGCTCTTTATATGTTTTGGAGATTAATCCTTTGGCCATTGATTCATTTGCAAATATTTTCTCCCATTCTGACGGTTGTCTTTTTGTCTTGTTTGTGGTTTCCTTTGCTGTGCAAAAGCTTTGAAGTTTCATTAAGTCCCACTTGTTTTTGTCTTTATTTCCATTTCTCTAGGAGGTGGGTCAAAAAGGATCTTGCTGTGATTTATATCAAAGAGTGTTCTTCCTATGTTTTCCTCTAAGAGTTTTATAGTGTCCGGTCTTACATTTAGGTCTCTAATCCATTTTGAGTTTATTTTTGTGTATGGTGTTAGGGAGTGTTCTAATTTCATTCTTTTACATGTAGCTGTCCAGTTCTCCCAGCACCACTTATTGAAGAGACTCTCTTTTCTCCATTGTATATCCTTGCCTCCTTCGTCATAGATTAGTTGACCATAAGTACATGGGTTTACCTCTGGGCTTTCTATCCTGTTCCATTGAGCTATATTTCTGTTTTTGTGTCAGTATCATACTGGCTTGATTACTGTAGCTTTGTAGTATAGTCTGAAGTCCGGGAGTCCGATTCCTCCAGGTGCGGTTTTCTTTCTCAAGACTGCTTTGGCTATTCAAGGTCTTCTGTGTCTCCATACAGATATTAAGATTTTTTGTTCTAGTTCTGTAAAAACTGCCATTGGTAATTTGATATGGATTTCATGAATCTGTAGATTGCTTTGGGTAGTACAGTCATTTTCACAATATTGATTCTTCCAATCCAAGAACATGGTATATCTCTCCATCTGTTTGTGTCATCTTTGGTTTCTTTGATCAGTGTCCTATAGTTTTCTGCATACAGGTCTTTTGTCTCCTTAGGTTTATGCCTAGGTATTTTATTTTTTGGTTGCAATGGAGAATGGGATTGTTTCCTTAATTTCTTTTTCTGATCTTTCGTTCTTAGTGTATAGGAATGCAAGAGATTTCTGTGCATTAATTTTGTACCTTGCAACTTTACCAAACACATTGCTTAGCTCTAGTAGTTTTCTGGTGGCATTTTTAGGATTCTCTATGTATAGTATCATGTCATCAGCAAACAGTGACAGTTTTACTTCTTTTCCAATTTCTATTCCTTTTCTTTTTCCTCTCTGATTGCTGTCACTAGGACTTCCAAACTATGTTGAATAATAGTGGCGAGAGTGGACATCCTTGTCTTGTTCCTGATCTTAGAGGAATTGCTTTCAGTTTTTCACCATTAAGAATGATGTTTGGGCTTCCCTGGTGGCGCAATGGTTGAGAATCCGCCTGCCGACGCAGGGGACACGGGTTCGTGCCCCGGTCCGGGCAGATCCCACATGCTGCGGAGCGGCTGGGCCCGTGAGCCATGGCCGCTGAGCCTGCGTGTCCAGAGCCTTGCTCCGCAACAGGAGAGGCCACAACAGTGAGAGGCCCGTGTACTGCAAAAAAAAAAAAAAAAAAAAAAAAAGAATGATGTTTGCTGTGGGTTTGTCATATATGGCCTTTATAATGTTGAGGTAGGTTTCCTCTATGACCACTTTCTGAAGAGTTTTTATCATAAATGGGTGTTGAATTTTGTCAAAAGCTTTTTCTCCATCTATTGAGATGATCATTTGGTTTTTATTCTTCAATTTGTTAATATGGTGTATCACATTGATTGATTTGTATATATTCAAGAATCCTTGCATCCCTGGGATAAACCCCACTTGATCATGGTGTATGATCATTTTAATGTGTTGTTGGATTCTGTTTGCTAGTATGCTGTTGAGGATTTTTGCTTCTATGTTCTGCAGTGATTTTGGTCTGTAATTTTCTTTTTTTGGAGTATCTTTCTCTGGTTTTAGTATCAGGGTGATGGTGGTCTCGTAGAAGGAGTTTGGGAGTGTTCCTTCCTCTGCAAATTTTTGGAAGAGTTCGAGAAGGATGGGTGTTAGCTCTTTTCTAAATATTTGACAGAATTCACCTCTGAAGCCAACTGGTCCTGGACTTTTGTTTGTTGGAAGATTTTTAATCACAGTTTCAATTTCATTGCTTGTGATTCATCTGTTCATATTTTCTATTTCCTCCTGGTTCAGTCTTGGAAGGTTATACCTTTCTCAGAATTTGTCCATATCTTCCAGGTTGTCCATTTTTTTGGCATAGAGTTGCTTGTAGTAGTCTCTTAAGATGCTTTGTATTTCTGTGGTGTCCATTGTAACTTCTTTTTCATTTCTAATTTTTATTGATTTGAGTCCTCTCCATCTTTTTCTTGATGAGTCTGGTAAAGTTTTATCAATTTTGTTTATATTCTCAAAGAACCTGCTTTTAGTTCTATTGATCTTTGCTATTGTTTTCTTTCTATTTCATTTATTTCTGCTCTGATTTTTATGATTTCTTTACTTCTACTAACTTTAGGATTTTTTTGTTCTTTCTCTGGTTCCTTTAGGTGTATAGTTAGATTGTTTATTTGACATTTTTCTCGTTTCTTGAGGTAGGATTGTATTGCTATAAACTTCCCTCTTAGAACTGTTTTGCTGCATCCCATAGGTTCTGGATCATTGTGTTTTCGTTTTAATTGTCTCCAGGTATTTTTTTATTTCCTCTTTGATTTCTTCAGTGATCTCTTGGTTATTTAGTAACGTATTGTTTAGCCTCCATGTGTTTGTGTTTTTTACGTTTTTTTCCCTGTAATTGACTTCCAATCTCATAGCGTTGTGGTCAGAAAAGATTCTTGATATGATTTCAATTTTCTGAAATTTACCAAGGCTTGATTTGTGACCCAAGATATGATGTATTCTGGAGATTGTTCCATGTGCACTTGAGAAGAAAATGTAATCTGCTGGTTTTGGATGGAATGTCCAATAAATATCAATTAAATCTATCTGGTCTGTTGTGTCATTTAAAGCCTGTGTTTCCTTATTAATTTTGTGTCTGGATGATCTGTTCATTAGTGTAAGTGAGGTATTAAATTACCCCACTATTATTGTGTTACTTTCGATTTCCTCTTTTATAGCTGTTAGCAGCTGCCTTGTGTATTGATGTGCTCCTATGTTGGGTGCATATATATTTATAATTGTTATATCTTCTTCTTGGATTGGTCCCTTGATGATTATGTAGTGTCCTACCTTGTCTCTTGTAACATTCTTTGTTTTAAAGTCTATTTTATCTGATATGGTATTGCTGCTCCAGCTTTCTTTTGATTTCCATTTGCGTGGAATATCTTTTTCCATCCCCTCACTTTGAGTCCGTATGTGTCCCAAGTCTGAAGTGGGTCTCTTGTAGACAGCATATATATACGTCTTGCTTTTGTATCCATTCAGCGAGCCTGTGTCTTAGTTGGAGCATTTAATCCATTCACGTTTAAGGTAATTATTGATATGTATATTCCTATTACCATTTTCTTAATTGTTATCGGTTTGTTTTTGCAGGTCCTTTCCTGCTCTTGTGTTTCCCACTTAGAGAAGTTCCTTTAGCATTTGTTGTAGAGCTGGTTTGGTGGTACTGAATTCTCTTCGCTTTTGCTTGCATTTAAAGCTTTTGACTGCTCCGTGGAATCTGAATGAGATCCTTGCCGAGTAGAGTAATCTTGGTTGTAGGTTCTTCCCTTTCATCACTTTAAATATATTGTGCCACTCCTTTCTGGCTTGTAGAGTTTCTGCTGAAAAATCAGCTATTAATCTTATGGGAGTTCCCTTTTATGTTATTTATCATTTTTCCCTTCTTGCTTTCAATAATTTTTCTTTGTCTTTTTGTCAATTTGATTACTATGTGTCTCGGTGTGTTTCTCCTTAGGTTTATCCTGCCTGGGATTCTCTGTGCTTCCTGGACTTGGGTGGCTATTTCCTTTCCCATGTCAGGGAAGTTTTTGACTATAATCTCTTCAAATATTTTCTCAGGTCGTTCTTCTCTCTCTTCTCCTCTGGGACCCCTATAATGTGAATGTTTTTGTCTTTAATATTGTCCCAGAGTTCTCTTAGACTGACTTCATTTCTTTTCATCGTTTTTTCTTTATTCTGTTATGCAGCAGTGAATTCCACCATTCTGTCTTCCCGGTCACTTATCTGTTGTTCTGCCTCAGTTATTCTGCTATTGATTCCTTCTAGTGTATTTTCCATTTCAGGTATTGTATTGTTCATCTCTGTTTCTTTGTTCTTTAATTCTTCTAGATGTTTTTTCTTTAATTCTTTTCAGTCTTTGTTAAACATTTCTTGCATCTTCTCGATCTTTGCCTCCATTCTTTTTCTGAGGTCCTGGATCATCTTCACTATCATTATCCTGAATTCTTTTTCTGGATGGTTGTCTATCTCCACTTCATTTAGTTGTATTTCTGGGGTTTTGTCTTGTTCCTTCATCTGGTACAAAGTCCTCTGCCTTTTCATTTTGTCAGTCTTTCTGTGAATGTGGTTTTCCTTCCACAGGATGCAGAACTGTAGTTCTTCTTGCTTCTGCTGGGTCATGGGTGTTTTTTATAGCCATCTTGATCAGAGGTCAGTGACCATGGCCTGTGCCAAATTCAGCCTGCTGCCTGAGTTTTTAAGTAAAGCTTTATTGGAACACAGCCATATCCATTTATTTATGCTCTGTTTATGACTGCTCTCCAGCTATGATGGAAAAGTTGAGTACTTGCCACAGATACCATTGGGCCTGAAACCCTAAAATATTTGCTATGTGGCCCTTTATAGAAAAAGATGCCATCTGCTAATCTCGATTATTGGTTGAGTTGATATGAATTAAAAGCTATTCTCATTCCCAAGATTTCCATTTAAACAACAGCTATCAAGGAAAGATCCAAAACTGCTTCAAATTATTTAGGTTTAAGTCTGTAAAGAAGTGTAACTGATTGATGATAGGCCAAAGAAAGTTTGGGGAACAACAATGACAGTATTTTCAGAGTTGAGAAATTTTAGAGTGATGGTTTTTCTTCTAAGCAAAATATACATGAGTGTACCAGAGCTATAAGACCTGAATTTGGAGTAAAAGTGAATGACTAGAACTCAAGTGATAGCCTGGGCCACCTGGGCCCTACTGTCAATGTTCCTCTAAAAGCTTTTTTTTTTTTTTCATGCAAGGCTATTTTGTAGGAAGCTATCTTGTAGGAAGCTATGTCCTCCTAGGGACATAAAACGTTTTTATGGCAGCATTTAGTTAAAATCTGTGAATTTTCTGAAGGTGTCAGAGCAAGAGTGAGTCTCAGGAGAGTCTAATAAACAGTAAACAGGGTGAACTGCAAAGTCTACTTTTACAGAAGTTATCCATACTTGCTGGTTTTCTGTTTCTTCTGCTGCATCATCCAAGTCCTTCCCACCTTCCCCCCCTCCCTCATTTCTGGAAAGATGGTTTTCTGTCTTGAGTTGCAGGTGACTTGTTCCAAAATGGTTTTACATTTTAAATCCTGGAACAGGCCATTAAGAAACTTCATACCTGACTGCCCCTTTGTCCTAGAATTTTGGAAAATGTGTCAGCCTGCTTCCAGAACAATTAACTCTGTTTTGAGGTCACCTCTGTGGATACAATTTCAAACTTTTATGAGAGAAATGAAGTTTACCAGTTTAGTAGCTAGAGAAGAAAATTAGTCATTTTTAGTAGTTTCTGCAGTGAAGCGAAAGTCACTTTCTGAACTCTTCTTTTTTTAGTTATCACAAGTAAATCTGTATTAGTAACATGATAGAATTCTAGAACACTTCCTGTATACTATGTATATACTTCCTATACACTGAATACCATTTACTATATACTAGAATACTAGAATGTAGGCTACTTACTATGCAGATACACACACACATGCACATGCACATGCATCCATCCACACGCATACATGCACACACATGCACTGTGGTTGACAATGACCCCAGAAAACGTGACACTGAGGACAAGAGAAGAAGAGACCTGAGGAGTTTGGCCAGCTGTGGGGTAGAGAGCCTGTTAACTCAGTGAGGATGCTTTGATATCCCTTTCTCTCCTTTCTGTGCCTGTCCTTTTCTTTTTATCCTCCTTTGTCACTCTGTTCCCCAAAGCATCCCCAATCCAGCAGCTGGGTGCTCACACCAATTCTCCTGTGACTAAAGAAAGTTTTCTGATTATTTTATAAGTATATTTTCTGATTAAAGTATCAGTGACTCAGGTATGATCCCTCTCAAGGATATTTACATTAAAAAGAAAATTAAAAGGACCAAGAGGAGAGGGCAATGCATTACTGAAATAAGCATATTTCTAGTAGTTGCATTTCCACACCATAGTGCCTGGTGGGGAAGCTTTTTTTTTTTTTTTCCCATGATTGTGGGGAAAAAGGTCTCTTACATGTCCCTCAGATCACTATACCCAAGGTCTCTATTTTTTTTTAATTCTTTGGGAAATTTGTATAAAATTGGATATTTCTTTCTTAAATGTTTGGAAGAATTTATTGTATTTGTGGAATTATTTTCTTTTGAATTTTTGAATTTTATTTTATTTATTTTCTTATACAGCAGGTTCTTATTAGTCATCAACTTTATACACATCAGTGTATACATGTCAATCCCAATAGCCCAATTCATCACAACACCACCCCCATCCCACACCGCTTTCCCCCCTTGTTGTCCATATGTTTGTTCTCTACATCTGTGTCTCAGTTTCTGTCCTGCAAACTGGTTCATCTGTACCATTTTTCTAGGTTCCACATATATGTGTTAATATACGATAATTGTTTTTCCCTTTCTGACTTACTTCACTCTGTATGACAGTCTCTAGACCCATCCACGTCTCTACAAATGACCCAATTTTGTTCCTTTTATGGCTGAGTAATATCCCATTGTATATATGTACCACATCTTCTTTAACCATTCACCTGTCAATGGGCATTTAGGTTGCTTCCATGACCTGGCTATTGTAAATAGTGCTGCAATGAACACTGGGGTGCATGTGTCTTTTTGAATTATGGTTTTCTCTGGGTATATGCATAGAAGTGGGATTACTGGATCATATAGTAATTCTATTTTTACTTTTTTAAGGAACCTCCATACTGTTCTCCATAGTGGCTGTATCAATTTACATTCCCACCAACAGTGCAAGAGGGTTCCCTTTTCTCCATACCCTCTCCAGCATTTGTTGTTTGTACATTTTCTGATGCTGCCCATTCTAACAGGTGTGAGGTGATAACTCATTGTAGTTTTGATTTGCATTTCTCTAATAAATAGTGATGTTGAGCAGCTTTTCATGTGCCTCTTGGCCATCTGTGTTATCTTTGGAGAAATGTCTATTTAGGTAATCTGCCCATTTTTTGACTGGGTTATTTTCTTTTTTAATATTGAAATGCATGAGTTGTTTATATATTTTGGAGATTAATCATATGTCTATTGATTCATTTGCAAATATTTTCTCCCATTCTGAGGGTTGTCTTTTCGTCTTGTTTATGGTTTCCTTTATTATGCAAAAGCTTTAAAGTTTCATTAGGTCCCAATTGTTTATATTTGGTTTTATTTCCATTACTCTAGGAGGTGGATCAAAAAAGATCTTGCTGTGATTTATGTCAAAGAGTGTTCTTCCTATGTTTTCCTCTAAGAGTTTTACAGTGTCCGGTCTTACATTTAAGTCTCTAATCCATTTTGAGTTTATTTTTGTGTATGGTGTTAGTGAGTATTCTAATTTCATTATTTTACATGTAGCTGTCCAGTTTTCCCAGCACCACTTATTGAAGAGACTATCTTTTCTCCACTGTATATACTCGCCCCCTTTGTCATAGATTAGTTGACCCTAGGTGAGTAGGTTTATCTCTGGGCTTTCTATCTTGTTCCATTGATCTATGTTTCTGTTTTTGTGCCAGTACAATATTGTCTTGATTACTGTAGCTTTGTAGTATAGTCTGAAGTAGTATAGTCTGAAGTCAGGGAGTCTGTTTCCTCAGCTCTGCTTTTTTCCCTCAAGACTGCTTTGGCTGTTCGGGGTCTTTTTTGTCTCCATATAAATTTTAAGATCTTTTGTTCTAGTTCTGTAAAAAAAATGCCATTGGTAATTTGATTTCATTGAATCTGTAGATTGCTTTGGGTCATATAGTCATTTTCACAATATCCATTCTTCCAATCCAAGAATATGGTATATCTCTCCATCTGTTGGTATCATCTTTAATTTCTTTCATCAGCGTCTTATAGTTTTCTGCATACAGGTCTTTTATCTCCCAGGTAGGTTTATTCCTAGGTATTTTATTCTTTTTGTTGCAGTGGTAAATAGGAGTGTTTCATTAATTTCTCTTTCAGATTTTTCATCATTAGTATATAGGAATGCAAGATGTTTCTGTGCATTAATTTTGTATCCTGAAATTTACCAAATTCATTGATTAGCTCTCATTTTCTGGTTCCATCTTTAGGATTCTCTATGTATAGTGTCATGTCATCGGCAAACAGTGACTGCTTTTCTGACTCTTAACTCCCTCCTCCCCTCCCTTTCTGTATCTACCTTCCTTAGGTGCTGAGAGCACTTACTCATGAGCCCAAAAAAAGACTGCAATTTGAGGCACAGCTCCCCCCACCTCCAGGCATGCATCTTTTAGATCTACAAATGTCCAGAATGACAAATGCAATGTAAGGAAGATCAGCCAGCCAGCTGGTGGGGAGGTCATGGCTCTACTTTGCTTTCTTCTACTCACACCGTCTCTAAAGAAAGACAGAAAGCATCTGGGAGAACCACTGACTGAACCAGATCAAAGAATTCATTACCGAGGGCCCATCACTGGGCAGATAAAGCTCAAGAGAGGAGCTAGAGTGAGGCAGATGGGGGGAGAGACCTGGAAAGTGAGAATGTGCTGGAGAGAAAAGGTGACAAGAGTCAGAGCTGGTTCAGGGCCAAACGCTGAAGTCAAGTTTATTTGGGGGGTCCTCATTTTCTTAAGCTTCACTGTGCCCTCAAGCTCGCAGTCCCTTCCTGGTGCTAGCCTGGCCTGCCCCCACTTGGTCCAGACCTCTCTCATCTTTTCCCTTCAAAAGATACCTGTTCTGAAATAACCTTCACCCACCCTCTTTTTTTTTCTTTCTTTCTTTCTCTTTCTCAGGTCCTGTCTCTCTTTTTCTGAGAAAGGAATCTGTGCTGAGACTTTAGTGAGTAATAATGAATCAGTTAGTTGACTTTCTCAAATAAAATATTTGCATTTTAAAAGGAGCCAAAGAAAAGGTAGAATTTCAAAGAAAGCTCCCTGAAATTCCACCCCACCCTCCCGTCCCCATGTTGAGCTGTTCTTGCTCATAAGTGTCTCTATCTCTTCCCCTCAGGATCTTTTTAGGGACCACAATAATTTAGGGCTACAGAAACTATAACTTGTTCTTGTGTACATTTGTGATACTTGTTAAGGCTACAGAAGTTGAACCCTAGATTTATAAATAGCATTAAAGTTATCTTTTTAGTGACTTTAAGCTGATATTTTGTTTTTGGTTTTTGGTCTGAATCCCTAATCCAGATTCTCAGTAGTATAGTTATATGAGTTAGTTGAGAAAGGAGTGGGGAAACACACAAAGGGAAGAATCAGTGGATGGTTAAGTTTTACTAAAAAAGTCTTCTGGACCCCAGTTTGAGGGAATCAGTTGTGTCATCTGCTCTTAATATAGATAGATGGCTAGACAAAGCCTCTCAAGGCTGTTTCTTTTCTCCTAGTTACCATTATTCTCTTGATGGCAACTACCATAATCGCTGGAGTTTTTCCCATGAAGCGAACCTAGTAATTGAGAACACATTGGATGAAAACTTGTTTTTCTCTCACAACAGTGGGCGGAGATTTCATAAGGGATAACATTAACTATGGATCTCCTATACCAAACCTCCACACTCATGCCCATAGAGGGAGATGTTTTAAGCTATTTTTAGATTTGTTTAGAGATTGGGAGTGGACCAAACAAGGTACTGATCCACTCCCAAGGGGAGTATTTCAAGGGGGAGAAAAAGTCAGACCATATTTTTTGGCACTTGCTTTATAATAATCAACATAATGATCACATAAATATGTATGATATGCAAACACAAAAAAGAGTCATCAAACAAGTAGGAGGCTGAGAAGAGATTGATATCTGTGCTTCTGATCCTTTCCTCTGTGCCCCATTGTCAGGAATGTTTTGTGGGTCATTGTTGCTCCTCAGCCTCTTAACTGGGCCATACCAGGTCCTCCTGGTTGACAGCAAAGTCAGGTAACTAGTTCCTCATAGTACAATGTGAAGCAAGGGGACATTAGCAAATTAAACAGAATACTTAGCATACTTGGAAAATTTTCACCAAAATAAAACAAACCTTTGTTGATTTTTCCATCTGACCTAAGATTTCTGATAGTTATTCTGCCCTCCCCTCTCTGTCTCAGTCTATAGATAGAACTACCCCATCACTGTGAAAGCAAATCAATATTTACCTCCATTCTATGCCAGGTGCCCTGAACTCACATGTTGATGAAGCACAGAGAAGTTATTATTGTCTATCTAGTTTTCAGGTCTAAAGATGGTAATAGCACCAGCATGTCCTTCTCTTAGAGAGAAGATATAAAATATGCATTAAATATCAAAAATCTTTTGATTACTTCCTAAACACCTTCAGGAATCAAACCACCTGCAAAAGACCATCAGGCCCACCTCCACTGAAAGTTGTTTCTTGACAAAGGAATTTGTCACATGCTAGTGGGGGTCATTGATTTCTGTCACGTAGCTTCTACATCAAAATCATATCATGATTTTCTTCTCATTAGCACAAGTTGTCTTTCTAAAGATATTTCCTTTGATGTACCCACTACTACTGTCTACAAGTTGTTTACATTTTTAGTCTTTATTCCTTGTCATTCTTGCATAGCAGGAAAGGAAATCTTAATTGCTGTGTATTTACAGTCAATCTCTAGACTGTTGGATTAATTCATGCATCCATTCAATAATTCATTTGACAAATTTGATCAAAATCACACTTGTACCATGCACCTTGATAAGGATCCAAAAATTGAATAAGACATTTTGGAAATAGAGACTGTTGATAGTTGCACAGCATTGTGAGTGTAACTAATGCCACTGAATTGCATACCTAAAAATGGTTAAAACAGAAAAGTTTATGTTACATGTATTCTACCTCAATAATAAAAATGCTTCACTCCCAAAATTGAATAAGACAGTCCTGGTCCTCCCACTGCACAGAGTTTAGTAGGAAAGACCAACACATGCAATAAAGAGTCCTTGGTGAGAAGATAGATGTATGTAAAGGGCATGCTGGATGCAAAGGAGGAAGGAGTGAATTAAATTTAACATTTTATTTATTTATTTTTTATTTTTTAGTGGTGGTGGTAGTGGTGACTACAAAAGGCCTCTAGAGATGAGGCTTCAAAGATGAGCGATTCTTCTCCAGAAGCCAAAGGCTCAGTCTTCCCTCAAACACTGGATTCGACCATGCAGGCATGGTCCCTGACCAGGGATCGAACCCACACCTCCTGAATTGTAAGGTGAAGTCTTAACCACTGCACCGCCAGGGAAGTCCCATGGGTAGCTTAGTCTTAAATCCAGTACTTCTTTCTACTATCATTAACTCATCCTACCCAGGGCCAGATTAGAGCGAGACAAGAAAGGTATCTAGGATGCAAAATTTAAGGAGCTGTTAGTTCTTACAGCCTATCAAGTGCCAACTCTGCACTTGCATGGCCCTGAGAAGAACTGACCTCCCTAAATGTCCACAGCTCCATTGTAGTACTTAGCATCCTGTTCTTTAGTTGCCTGTTTTCTCACAGACTATAAACTGTGTCTTGTTCATGTTTGTATCCCCTGAGGCTAGTACAAACTGCAGCACATAGAAAGCACCCAATTAATGATGACATGTATTTTTAAGTATTTTTAAAATAAATAAATGAATGACCATTCTTCACCACATACCCTAAGGACAGTGTCTTCAGCCTGTGTCTTCTCCTCAGCTCCTATCTCTGTCCTGTCAAATTGAAGTTTTTTCAAGGTTCATCCTCCCTGAAGGCCTCCCAGTAGATACTTCTCTGTGCTTCTGGAACCCTTCCCATCTTCACCTTTTTTTTTCAGGTTTTTTTTTTTTTTTTTTTTCTCCTTGTGACTGATTTTGAACAGTTGCTCTGTCTTCAAGTCTATGGTGTTTTCCCTTGGGTCTAATTCACTGCTGATCCCATCCAATTAAATTTTTATTTTGGATATTGCATTTTTCATCTCTAGAGGTTCCATTTTGTTCTTTTTTAAAAATCTTCTATTTATCTCCTCACTATGTTTCGGTTTTCTTTATATCCTTGAGCATATGGAACATGTTTATAGAACATGTTTCAATGTCCTTGTTCACTAATTTCATCTTCTCTGTCATTTCTGGATCTCTTTCTACTACCTGATGTTTCTCCTAGACACAGGTCACATTTTCTTACTTCTCATGGCTAGAAGTAGAAGACAATCCTCACTATTTTCTTCATACACTTTCTTCAACCTCATTTTTTAAAAGCACATCTGACTTTTTCTTAATGATAGAACTTCCCTCTCTTCTTCACCAAGTGCATCTTTTTATCAATCCCTTCCTCTCTTAGGTCCAGGAAGAGTGGTTAGAACTGAATTTGCCACACTGTTGTTTCTTGGTCATGGTCCACCTGCACTGTCTCTTTTGACATACACAGAATGTACTTCTAAAACTCTCTCCTTTTCTCTTTGATACGTCTCTTCACCTCCCGGATACTCTATCTTCCTTTATAGAGGTTTCTAGCATCTGATTTTTGGTTTCCTTTTCCTGATTCCCATGTCCTTTCCTATTCCTTCTGTTGCCATACTCAATGCTGACTTTAGCATCATATACTTAGGGATCCTTTCAGCACCCTGGGGTCTCATTTCCTCTCCTCAAAAGCCTCAGAACCAATACAGCCTGGAATCCTGCTGCCCAGGAGTGCTTTGTTCCATCCACACTTCACTCTCCGAAACTTCTTCCACAACACTTATAACATGTGTTCCTACCCTATTCTTAAATTCTAAATACATCTTCATACTCTTCACTTCTAGCAAATTATCTTGCCTTTTACTTCATGTAGAAAATAAAAGCCAAGATGTGAATTCCCACTACCTCATTAATCTCTAAATTTAATTTCTCTGTACCTCTATTAATATTCTCTATCTTTGGTAATATGACCATTCTTATTTCTTAAGTAATGCCTTCCATCTATGCCCTTGAGCACATCTCCATGTATTCTCCTGAACAATGCTCCTGAAAACATGCTCCCTTCCTCTTATACCTCCTGCTCACCTATAGCTATTTAATCCCTCAAATAGAGGTATGCTTTATTCTCGGTATATCAGTAATAGCTATCATGCAATGTGCCTTGATATATACCTACTACTTTGCCAGGTGTTTTTCCTGTATTCTCTCATGTACTGGGGATGCACCTCGGTCTAGAAACTCAACTGTGAAACTTCCAACTCCAGCTATGGCACATTAGCTTATCAGGGTAATCTTCCCGTCAAGTACTTCTAGGAAATCTGGATGAATATATTCCTAAAAATGTGTTTGAAGGCTTTAGAGAAGAATAAAGGAGTGAGGACTTCAGGGGCTAAGATCCTGGAGACATGGGAGCCCTGAGAAATGAGTCCAACTTTTAAAGCCTCCTTTTCTTTGATAGATCGCCAATTCTAAAGCAACAGCTGAGAGGCTAAGAAGTAGTTAGAGTTCAGAACCCACCTAGAAGGAGGAGCCCCAATAAATATACTCCAGAATTTTACTTGAACTCCAGAAAGGATAGACCAGACTAGACTTAGCTTCAAATCACCTCAACTCAGGACTGGATTAAGGTGACCTGACTCTTTTTAAACTGCTGCTAGAAGTAAGTGTAGATCCTCTTGGGAGAGAGGTAACACCATCTGAAGTCTGGGCACTTGTCACTATTCCCACTGTCACCCCCCTTGTGCAATTCAACCTCTCCTGTCACATGGACTAATGTGACAGCTAACTGATCTCCTTGTCTGCAGTCTTTCTGCTCTTCTGTCCACATGATAGTACATCAGCATGTTCTTTCTAAAGCACAAATATTATTGTATCACCCCTCCCTTCTCAAATACTTTCCTAAAGTTCATTAACTTCTATAAAGTGATATTAAACTTTATAAAGTAGAGCCCAAACGTCTTTTAAATGGTTGACAATGGCAGACATGACACTGCCCTGCTCATCTTTCCACCTCATCTCTTTTTTCCTTTGAACTTGAGAGGAAAATACTCTCCATGTTCTGTATGTTCCCACTTGCTCTTCTATCTGCAGGGAACACTCTTCACCTGATTAACAACTTCACCTGATTAACAACTTCACCTGATTAACAACTACGAGGTCTTCACAGCTCTACTCAGTGTTGGGTTTCCCACTCCTGTACCAAGATAGACTTTCCTGCTGTTTATACCAAAGGTCTCTCTACTTTTCTACTTATAACTTTCAACTCATCTTATTGTTATTACTTGTTTATTTTTCTTTTAAAATCCCTCGAATGTGACCTTTTTCTTTCACTTTTTTATTTTTAACATTTGCCTCCCTACCAGACAATAACTTCTGTGATAGCAGAAAGACAAGCTACATAATTTCCAGGGCCCAGTGCAAAATGAAAATATGGGGCAACATATTCAAAAATTATTAAGAATTTCCAGACAGTGACAAGTAGACCATTAAACTTATCATGGGGCCCTTCCAAGCACAGTGTCTTGTGTAACCACACATGTTAAACACCCACGAAACGGGCTCTGGATGGTAGAAACAGGTTCAACTAATTAACTTCTGGAAACCCAACTCCTACCACTGTGCCTGATGCATATACACACTTAATAAAGTTTTGTTGAGTGAATAAATGAAAGAAGGAATTCCTCTCAGCAACTCTTTCAAAACTTTCAATTGTTCCTCAAAACCCTCACCCCACGACTTCTATATTTCAACCTACTTCCTCAAGTGAGAAAACTGAGGCAATCTGTTCATAATTCCATAAATGTGCCCATCACTTTCCTTTATTCCCTCCCATCCTAGTGGAAGGGGTTTTCCACTTCTAAAATCGCAGACTACTTCCCACTGCTTTGGGTCCCATCCTTTCCAATCTCCTGGTGTACTCTCCATGACCGCTTCCTTCTGTGTCTTCAACTTTTCAATGGCTGTTTTCCTTCTGTCATAAACACATTTTATGCCCTCTCAGTCCTAAAACAAATGAAAAATAAACAAAACCTTACTTGACCACCTTGTCCACCTCTTGGCACTACCCCTATGATTCAATTTCCCTCCATAGGCAAGTGTCTTGAGAAAACAATCTACCTTATCTTCACAGAGTAGTGTCCCTTGCTACACATGGGTCCTTAACACACTGCAGTTATGTTCCTGCTCCCTTCCTCCATTTCATGGAAGAATTTTGGCATAAGTCAGCAAATATTGCTAAATTCAGCATATGAGTTGGGGTTCTTATCATTAGCTACTTGCTTCTTCTTGCCAGAAATTCTATCTTCCCTTGGTTTATGTGAGCACCACTTCATTCTGTTTTTCCTTACTTTTGCTCAGTTTTCTCTGTTTGTTTCCTTTCATTTTAATCATTGTTTCCACACTAATGACTCCCCAATTGATCTCTAACTCAGACCTTTTGGAGCAATTCTTTGTGCGTGACCTACAGACCTTAAACTCTATACTCCAAAAATGAATGAATAGTCCTACCCTTGAGATTTACCCTCAAATGCATTTTAGTTGCTTAAATTAGGGATTCATTTTAGTGGTTGCTGTGAGGTGCCACCCAGATTCTCCTTCAGGACTGAAAGGTATATTTCCCCAATGAAGACAGACCTGAGCTATCAGATCTCTTCAGAATTGCCTGAATTGAAGAGAGTTGCCTTGCTGAAGGTCATGGCAGTCTTAATTCAATGAACAATTGATACAGAAGTATAAATTCCAGCCTTTCCTCAAACTCAGGATGACTCTGAAGTGCCATCTCAAAGCTCTCCATACGGTTGGATGAGGCCTTCATTGAGACTGCATCAGAGCCCACCTTCCCTCTCTGCCAAATCCTGCTCCCTCCTCTCCCTTCCCTTCCCCTCCTCTCTCTTCCCTTCCCTGTCCCTCACCTTCTTTTTCCTTCCCTTCCACAGGTTTTAATGCCAAGAGCACTCCCTCATAAACTTCCTGCACACTAAACTATTCCTCAGAGTATGTTTCCTGGGAAACCCAACTTGTGATAGCCATCCTAGACATCTCAATTTTATTTGCTTACTCATACAGTTAAATACCAAGTTATATAGATACCAAGATTTACATGTGTTTTCTTCTTCAATAAATCTGTTTTCTTCTCTTAACTCTGTTTTCTTCAGCACTCCCCCTGACACTTTACTTCAGACGCTCATGTAATTCTCCATAGTACTACTTCTGTAGCCTCCTAGTTAATCTTCTTGCCTCTGGTCTGATGCTTTTCCAATTCATCATTCAGGACTGCTCCCAGCAGAATCTTTCCAGAATAAAAATGTAATCTAGAAAATCATCTGCTTCATAAGGATTTTTGATGGCTCTTCATGGCTGGCATTCATTCATTAAGTCAGTCAGCCAGCTTTTATTGAAAGTTCATCATGTGCTAGGCACTGTAATAAGTTCTAGGATACGAAGTTGAACAAAATGAACAGAGTCCCTGCCCTCATGGAGCTTATAGCAAAGGAAACATTATAAACAAAGATATGTGAGGTAAATAAGCAGAAGCACAGAGGGCTTACAATCTGGTAAAGGGGAAAGACGTGGATCAAACAACTGATCATATAGGCAAACTGAAATTAACATCATAATAAGCTCCACATAAGAGAGATTCACGGTGCTATAAGCACTTATAAGAGAGTATGACCTAATCACAGAAGCCAAGAAGAATTTACCAAAAAAGTGACTTTTGGGGCAAAACTTAAATGCTTTAGCTTGGAACAGAAAACTTTATATTCTGATCCCAACCTCCCTTTACAGCTTTATTTTCCATCAATTCATCCCAGCCCACCTACTATATCCATTTACCCTTTACCCAAGTTTTATGGAGACTTCTGTGCTTCTCTTATTCACCTCACATTCCTTTGTTTATAATTTTCCCTTTGCTGTAATTTTCTCTCTCCACTACCCTGCTCCACCACTTTCTTAATCAAGCTATCTCCTACTCATCCTTTAAATATAAATATAGTTATTACTTTCTCTGGGAAACCTTTCCTAATCCCTTGGTATGATTTTGATGTTGTTCCTTAGCAATATTCTTTCTCCATATTCATACCTTTATCAAGTTTAACATGCTATATATTTAATATATAATGCTATATATTTAAGTTTATTGAGAGACAGGATGTTTGAGGTTATAGTCTCCATGCCAAACATGGCATATGGCACATAAAAATTTATGACTGAGTAAATAAAATAAATGAAGAATGAATGAATGAATGAATAAAAGGAATTTGCATACATATATGACTCCACATGTCATTTTATAAATTAACATAAAATTTAGCACTAAATTAGCTACACATCAAGTATGATAAATAAAAGTCTTCAAGTAAGCAAGCTTTAGGCATCCTTTAAGCTTTTAACTGAAAAGTGATCATGTAGTATTAGATTCGATTTAGTCATTTAAATGGTCAAAACCAAACGAGCCATCCACTTTCCAGTCTGATGGTTTTGGTCACCTCATATGATGGCTATTTGAAGATCCTTTCCATTTCCATGCAATGTATCAGCCAGCAGTTAATCCAGGGACTTATTGCAGTAGAGTCAAGGTTTAAATACTGTATTTATGCTTCCGTGTTCTATGGGGCACAGCTTGGTGGGATCCCAGCTGCTACATTCCATCCACCAAATGATGTTAGTTGTAAGCAGAAAAGACAATCTATGTACCATTTAGTTCTTAGTTAGAAAAGACTGAGAATAAACAGAATTTTTCTAGTTCAAATTGTCAAACTGTAAATAAATCACTATATCTAGATGGAATTCACCCAAGAATTTGAAGGAATTCAAGGGTGACATTGCAAAACTATGGCCATTTTCCAAAAGTGATTACTAATAGCTCCCACAGCAGAAGGTTGTCATCATCATTACCAACAGCTCCACAGCAGGAGGCTGTCTCCAATCTATTAGGACACTTTCCAACAATCCACTGCAGAGTTGCTTCACTTTCGTATTGAGGAAGGATATAGATCTCTGATAAATGAGGAAGACTTTGGAGATTTAAGGAAGCATAACCTTCTGAGAGAAAGTAGCCTGCTTTCTGCCAGGAAAAACCTTGGCTAACTAATTTACTTAAACTTCTTTTGGATGGTAAATTGAAACACAGAAACAGAATAACCAGAGGACATATTCTAATGAAAGTTTCTCCCCCAAAACATTTTAATAGTTCTAAATTCTAAGATTAATAAAATAAGTGGTATTAGTGGAGGAGGGTAGGGAAAGTGTCCACCAACATAGAAAAAAAATCAGCCCAAATCCTCATCTTATCCCCCATGAGTATTATCTTACTAAAACATAAGTCTGATCATGCCTCTTCCCTGATCAAAATCTTTAGTAGTTTTTCAGAGTTGACAGGATAAAATGGAATGTCTCAGAATGGCATAAAAGGATCTTCAACATTTGAGCTCTGTTTTACCAGCTATATCTCCTGCCAGGAGAAGCCTGGCAGGAGAATTATTAGTTAAAATATTAGTAATTATTAGTAAAATTAGAATTATTAGTAAAAATACTAATTTAAGTATTAAATTAGTTGTTTTTGATAAACTTGCCATTTTCTTTTTTCCCTTCAAGGTTTACACACGCACTTTCCTCTGCCCAGAATGTCCTCCTTCCCTTTCTCCTACTAACAAATTCCTGATCATCTTTCAAAATCTGGTTCAGAAGTTAACTCTTCCATCAAGTCTTCTCTACCTCCATTTTAGCTTTGATGACACCTTAACAAAATACTTATACTCTAGCTGAACATATCTACCTAGAATTACAACCTAAACATTGGTTCAAAGAACCATCTAAAATTAAAATTCTAAGGGAGAATTGTAAAGAGAAAAATGACAGAAGTGAGTCTCATGACCTTTGAATATGTTATATTATACAACCATTCTCACCCTGACATATTTACCTACAGATTGGCAGCTTTCCTACAATCCCAGTAAGAGATGACTCAGAAAACGTAAGTAGGGCATCAAACTCATGAGCTCTGGAACCAGGCAAGCCAGGATTATAAAAGTTGAAATATGGACCAAAATAAATATGTTAACATTTGTTTTGTGTAACAAATGTATCTCAAATTTTATTTTATTTTTAAAAATTTATTTATTTATTTTAGCTGTGTTGAGTCTTCATTGCTGTGTGCAGGCTTTCTCTATTTGTGGCAAGCAGAAGTTACTCTTAGCAGTGTGTGCAGCTTATCATTGCAGTGGCTTCTCTTGTTGCAGAACACAGGCTCTAGGCACGTGGGCTTCAGTAGTTGTGGCTCGTGGACTTAGTTGCTCTGTGGCATGTGGGATCTTCCCAGACCAGGGCTCGAACCCATGTCCCCTGCATTGGCAGGCGGATTCTTAACCATTGCACCACCAGGGAAGCCTGTATCTCCAAATGTTAATATAAATTAAAAATGAGCTACATGGAAATTTAATGTATTTCATGCTGTGTGATCTTCCTCTTTCTAGGTCCATAGATGGAGGCTAGGGAGTGAAACAAAGTAAAAAAGGGGAGGAGCTTCAAGATGGCGGAAGAGTAAGACATGGAGATTACCCTCCTCCACACAAATACATCAGAAATACATCTATATGTGCAACAACTCCTATAGAACACCTACAGAACGTTGGCAGAAGAACTCAGCCTTCCCCAAAGGCAAGAAACTCCCCACGTACCTGGGTAGGGCAAAAGAAAAAAGAAAAAACAGAGACAAAAGAATAGGGACAGGACCTGCACCAGTGGGAGTGAGCTGTGAAGGAGGAAAGGTTTCCACACACTAGGAAACCCCTTCGCTGGTGGAGACTGTGGGTGCCGGAGGGGGGAAGCTTCAGAGCCATGGAGCAGAGTGCAGCAACAGGGGTGCAGGGGGCAAAGAGGAAAGATTCCCGCACAGAGGATCGGTGCCGACCAGCACTCAACAGCCCAAGAGGCTTGTCTGTTCACCTGCCGGGACGGGTGGCGGCTGGAAGATGAGGCTCCAGCTTCGGAGGTCAGATCCCAGCGAGAGGACTGGGGTTGGCTGTGTGAACACAGCCTGAAGGGGGCTAGTGTGCCACGGCTAGCCGGGAGGGAGTCTGGTAAAAAGTCTGGACCTGCCTAAGAGGCAAGAGACCATTGTTTCAGTGTGCATGAGGAGAGGGGATTCAGAGCACCACCTAAATGAGCTCCAGAGATGGGCGCGAGCCGTGGCTATCAGCACGGACACCAGAGATGGGCATGAGACGCTAAGGCTGCTGCTACAGCCACCAAGAAGCCTGTGTCCAAGCACAGGTCACTATCCACACCTCCCCTCCTGGGAGCCTGTGCAGCCCGCCAGTGCCAGGGTCCCATGATCCAGGGACAACTTCTTCGTAAGAACACACAGCGCGCCTCAGGCTGGTGCAAAATCACACCGGCCTCTTCTGCCGCACACTCGCCCCGTACTCTGTAACCCCCCCTCCCCGAGGCCTGAGTGAGCCAGAGCTCCTGAATCAGCTGCTCCTTTAACCCTGTCCTGTCTCAGTGAAGAACACACGCCCTCAGGTGACCAGAAGAAGAGGCAGAGCCAAATTCAAAGCTGAATCCCAGGAACTGTGTGAAAAAAGAAGTGAAGGAAATCTCTCTCAGCAGCCTCAGAAGCAGCAGATTAAATCTCCACAATCAACTTGATGTACCCTGCATCTGTGGAATACTTGAATAGACAATGAATCATCCCAAATTGAGGAGGTGGACTTTCGGAGCAACAATATACATATATATTTTTTTTTCCCCCTTTTCCTCTTTTTGTGAGTGAGTATGCATATGCTTCTGTGTGTGATTTTGTCTGTATAGCTTTGCTTTTACCATTTGTCCTAGGGTTCAGTCTGTCCTTTTTTGTTGCTGTTTGGTTTTTTTCCTTTTAGTATAGTTTTCAGTGCTTGTTATCATTGATGGATATTTTTTTTTGATTTGGTTGTTCTTTTTTCTTTTTTTTAATTACTTGAAATTTTTTTTTTTTTTTTTTTTTTTTTGCGGTACGTGGACCTCTCACTGTTGTGGCCTCTCCCGTTGTGGAGTACAGGCTCCGGATGCGCAGGCTCAGTGGCCATGGCTCACGGGCACAGCCGCTCTGTGGCATGTGGGATCTTCCCGGACCGGGGCACGAACCCATGTCCCCTGCATCGGCAGGCAGACTCTCAACCACTGCACCACAAGGGAAGCCCCGAAAAAAATTTTTAATAATTATTTTTGTTTTTTATTTTAATAACTTTTTAATTTTATTTTATCTTTTTCCTTCTTTTTTCTTTTTTTCTCCCTTTTATTCTGAGCCATGTGGATGACAGGCTTTTGGTGCTCCAGCCAGGCATCAGGGCTGTGCCTCTGAGGTGGGAGAGTGAAGCTGAGGACATTGGCTCCCCAGACACCTCCCAGCTCCATGTAATATCAAACGGCAAAAAGCTCCCAGAGATCTCCATCTCAATGCCAAGACCCAGCTCCACTCAATGACCAGCAAGCTACAGTGCTGGTCACCCTATGCTAGACAATGGGCAAGACAGGAACACAACCTCACCCATTAGCAGAGAGGCTGCCTAAAGTCATAATAAGGTCACACACACCCCAAAACACACCACCAGACGTGGACCTGCCCACCAGAAAGACAAGATCCAGCCTCATCCACCAGAACACAGGCATTAGTCCTCTCCACCAGGAAGCCTACACAGCCCACTGAACCAACCTTAGCCACTGGGGGCAGACACCAAAACAATGGGAACTATGAACTTGCAGCCTGTGAAAAGGAGACCCCAAGCACAGTAAGTTAAGCAAAATGAGAAGACAGAGAAACACACAGCAGATGACGGAGGAAGGTAAAAACCCACCAGACCTAACAAATGAAGAGGAAATAGGCAGTGTACCTGAAAAAGAATTTAGAATACTGATGGTAAATATGATCCAAAATCTTGGAAATACAATGGAGAAAATACAAGAAACGTTTAACAAGGACATAGAAGAATTAAGGACCAAACAAACAATCACGAACAACACAATAAATGAAATTAAAAATTCTCTACAAGACACCAATAGCAGAATAACTGAGGCAGAACAACGGAGAAGTAACCTGGAAGATTAAACAGTGGAAATAACTACTGCAGAGCAGAATAAGAAAAAAATGAAAAGAATTGAGGACAGTCTCAGAGAACTCTGAGACAATATTAAATGCACCAACATTTGAATTATAGGGGTCCCAGAAGAAGAAGAGAAAAAGAAAGGGACTGAGAAAATATTTGAAGAGATTATAGTTGAAAACTTCCCTAATATGGGAAAGGAAATAGTTAATCAAGTTCAGGAAGCACAGAGTCCCATATAGGATAAATCCAAGGAGAAACACAGCAGGACACATATTAATCAAGCTACCAAAAATTACATACAAAGAATAAATATTAAAAGCAGCAAGGGAAAAACAATAAATACCATACAAAGGAATCCTCATAAGGTTAACAGCTGATCTTTCAGCAGAAACTCTGCAAGCCAGAAGGGAGTGGCAGGACATATTTTAAGTGATGAAAGGGAAAGACCTAAAACCAAGATTACTCTACCCAGCAAGGATTGCATTCGGGTTTGATGGAGAAATTAAAACCTTTAGAAACAAGCAAAAGCTAACAGAATTCAGCACCATCAAACCAGCTTTACAACAAATGCTAAAGGAACTTCTCTACACAGGAAAGGAAAAGACCTACAATAGCAAACCCAAAACAATTAAGAAAATGGTAATAGGAATATACATATTGATAATTACCTTAAATGTAAATGGATTAAATGCTCCTACCAAAAGGCACAGACTGGCTGAATTGATAAAAAAAACAGGACCCATATATGTTTTCTACAAGAGACCCACTTCAGACCTAGGGACACACAGAATGAAAGTGAGGGGATGGAAAAAGATATTCCATGCAAATGGAAATCAAAACAAAGCTGCAGTAGCAATTCTCATATCAGACAAAATAGACTTTAAAAAAAAGACTATTAGAAGAGACAATGAAGGACACTACATAATGATCAAGGGATCAATCCAAGACGAAGATATAACAATTGTAAATATTTATGCACCCAACATAGGAGCACCTCAATACACAAGGCAAATACTAACAGCCATAAATGGGGAAATTCACAGTAACACGATCATAGTAGGGGACTTTAGCAACCCACTTTCACCAATGGACAGATCACCCAGAATGAAAATAAGGAAACACAAGCTTTAAATGATACATTAAACAAGATGGACTTAATTGATATTTATAGGACATTCCATCCAAAAACAACAGAATACACATTCTTCTCAAGTGCTCATGGAACATTCTCCAGGCTAGATCATATCATGGGTCACAAATCAAGCCTTGGTAAATTTAAGAAAATTGAAATTGTATCAAGTATCTTTGCCAACCACAACGCTATGAGACTAGATATCAATTACAGGAAACAATGTGTAAAAAATACAAACACATGGAGGCTAAACAATACACTACTTAATAACCAAGATATCACTGAAGAAATGGAAGAGGAAATCAAAAACTACCTAGAAACAAATGACAATGAAAACACGATGACCCAAAACCTATGGGATGCAGCAAATGCAGTTCTAAGAGGGAAGTTTAAGGCAATACAATACTACCTTAAGAAACAAGAAACATATCAAATAAACAATGTAACCTTACATCTACAGCAATTAGAGAAAAAAGAACAAAAAAACCCCCAAAGTTAGCAGAAGGAAAGAAATCACAAAGATCATATCAGAAATAAATGAAAAAAATGAAGGAAATGATAGCAAAGATCAATAAAACTAAAAGCTAGTTCTTTGAGAAGATAAACAAAATTGATAAACCATTAGCCAGACTCATCAAGAAAAAAACAGAGAAGACTCAAATCAATATAATTAGAAATGAAAAAGGAGAGGTAACAACTGACACTGCAGAAATACAGAGGATCATGAGAGATTACTACAAGCAACTATATGCCAATAAAATGGTGAACCTGGAAGAAATGGACAAATTCTTAGAAATGCACAAACTTCCAAGACTGAACCAGGAAGAAATAGATAATATGAACAGACCAATGACAAGCACTGAAATTGAAACTGTGATTAAAAATATTCCAACAAACAAAAGCCCAGGACCAGATGGCTTCACAGGTGAATTCTATCAAACGTTTAGAGAAGAGCTGACACCTATCACTCAAACTCTTCCAAAATATAGCAGAAGGAGGAACACTTCCAAACTCATTCTACAAAGCCACCATCACCCTGGTACCAAAACCAGACAAAGATGTCACAAAAAAGAAAACTACAGACCAATATCACTGATGAACATAGATGCAAAAATCCTCAACAAAATACTAGCAAACACAATCCAACACCACATTAAAAGGATCATACACCATGATCAAGTGGGGTTAATCCCAGGAATGCAAGGATTCTTCAATATATGCAAATCAATCAATGTGATACACCATGTTAACAAATTGAAGGAGAAAAACCATATGATCATCTCAATAGATGCAGAGAAAGCTTTCAACAAAATTCAACACCCATTTTTTATTAAAACCCGCTAGAAAGTAGGCAAAAAGGGAACTTACCTCAACATAGTAAAGGCCATATAAGACAAACCCACAGCCAACATCGTCCTCAATGGTGAAAAACTGAAACCATTTTCACTAAGATCAGGAACAAGACAAGGTTTCCCACTCTCAGTACTATTATTCAACATAGTTTTGGAAGTTTTAGCCACAGCAATCAGAGAAGAAAAAGAAATAAAAGGAATCCAAATCAGAAAAGAAGAAATAAAGCTGTCACTGTTTGCAGATGACATGATAATATACATAGATAATCCTAAAGATGCTACCAGAAAACTACTAGAGCTAATCAATGAATTTGGTAAAGTAGCAGGATACAAAATTAATGCACAGAAATCTCTTGCATTCCTAGACACTAATGATGAATAATCTGAAAGTGAAATTAAGAAAACACTCCCACTTACCATTGCAACAAAAAGAATAAAATACCTTGGAATAAAACTACCTAGGGAGACAAAAGACCTTTATGCAGAATATTATAAGACACTGATGAAAGAAATTAAAGATGATACAAATAGATGGAGAGATATACCATGTTCTTGGATTGGAAGAATCAACATTGTGAAAATGACTATACTACCCAAAGCAATCTACAGATTCAATGCAATCCCTATCAAACTATCACTGGCATTTTTCACAGAAGTAGAACAAAACATTTCACAATTTGTATGGAAACACAAAAGACTCCGAATAGCCAAAGAAATCTTGAGAAAGAAAAACAGAGTTGGAGGAATCAGGCTCCCAGACTTCAGACTATACTACAAAGCTACAGTAATCAAGACAGTATGGTACTGGCACATAAACAGAAATATAGATCAATGGAACAGGATAGAAAGCCCAGAGATAAACCCACGCATGTATGGTCACCTTATCTTTGATAAAGGAGGCAAGAATAGACAATGAAGAAAAGACAGTCTCTTCAATAAGTGGTGCTGGGAAAACTGGACAGCTACATGTAAAAGAATGAAATCAGAACACTCCATAACACCATACACAAAAATAAACTCAAAATGGATTAAAGACCTAAATGTAAGGCAAGACACTATCAAACTCTTAGAGGAAAACATAGGCAGAACACTCTATGACATAAATCACAGCAAGATCCTTTTTGACCCAGCTCCTAGAGAAATGGAAATAAAAACAAAACTAAGCAAATGGTACCTAATGAAATTTAAAAGCTTTTGCACAGCAAAGGAAACCATAAACAAGACGAAAAGACAACCCTCAGAATGGGAGAAAATATATGCAGATGAAGCGACTGACAAAGGATTAATCTCCTAAAATTTACAAACAGCTCATGCAGCTCAATATCAAAAAAACAAACAACCCAATCCAAAAATGGGCAGAAGACCTCAACAGACATTTCTCCAAAGAAGATATACAGATTGCCAAAAAACACATGAAAGAATGCTCAACATCACTAATCATTAGAGAAATGCAAATCAAAACTACAGTGCAATATCATCTCACACTGGTCAGAATGGCCATCATCCAAAAATCTACAAATAATAAATGCTGGAGAGGGTGTGGAGAAAAGGGAACACTCATACACTGTTGGTGGTAATGTAAATTGATACAGCCACTATGGAGAACAGTATGGAGGTTCCTTAAAAAACTAAAAATAGAACTACCATACGACCCAGCAATCCCACTACTGGGCATATACCCTGAGAAAACCATAATCCAAAAAGAGTCATGTACCACAATATTCATTGCAGCTTTATTTACAGTAGCCAGGACATGGAAGCAACCTAAGTGTCCACTGATAGATGAATGGATAAAGAAGATATGGCACATATATACAATGGAATATTACTCAGCCATAAAAAGAAATGAAATTCAGTTATTTGTAGTGAGGTGGATGGACCTAGAGTCTGTCATACAGAGTGTAGTAAGTCAGAAGGAGAAAAACAAATACCGTATGCTAGCACATATATATGGAATCTAAGAAAAAAAATTGGTCATGAAGATCCTAGAGGCAAGACGGGAATAAAGATGCAGACCTACTAGAGAATGGACGTGAGGACACGGGTAGGGGGAAATGTAAGCTGGGGCAAATTTAGAGTGTGGTAGTGCACATATATACACTACCAAATGTAAAATAGATGGCTAGTGGGAAGCAGTCGCATATCATAGGGAGATCAGCTCGGTGCTTTGTGACCACCCAGAGGGGTGGGATAGGGAGGGTGGGAGGGAGATGCAAGAGGGAAGACATATGGGAACATATGTATATGTATAACTGATTCACTTTGTTATAAAGCAGAAACTAACATACCATTATAAAGTAATTATACTCCAATAAAAATGTTAAGAAAAGTAAAAAAGAATGAGAAAAGTAAGTAATATATATGGAATATTTGCATATCTATATGTCATTTCTTCCTACCTTGGTTCATTTGACTTGAAAAAGTATATCCTTAAGTAGATGCTGTAATGTTATTCCTATTTTCTTAGTGGGATAAACTGAGACACAAGGATCATAAGATATTTACCCCCATTCCTGTGGACAATAATCAGAAAAGAAGCATGAATTTGAATCCAGGAGTGATTCCAGTATCTATTTTTGGAATTGTAATTGACTGGTATTTCAGAACAGATACATAACTTCCTTCTGCCCACTAAAACATTGGGGGAAGTCTACTGCAGGGTGGAGACAGTGCTTGAGAGAAAGGCTTCATGGTACACATTCTTCTCTATAGCATTCCCTTCTGGAAATCCCTTGTAGCAGACTCCATTAGCTTCAGGTACCAGGCAATCATGTGCTTCAAGTCAACCTTTTTAGTAAGCCAATTGGGGTAATTCAACTTTCCAGGGATATTTAAGAATGGATGTGTGACACTCACTATTCTGCCTAAAGAGACAAGAAGGGAAATCTGTTTGGAGGGAGGTAATAGTCCAGGGAAAGATTTTGTTTGGCTTTATAAACAAAGGAAGCATGAGGAAAAACTACTCTTTTCTGTGTTTAGATTTGCCACCGGCATGTGATGCTTACAGTTGTCATAGCCATCTTGGGACCAAGAGGTCAGTCATCCTAAGGAGATACACCAGCTTGCTGAAGAAGGCATAGTGGAGAGGTAAAAAGAACCTACATTCCTGATGATATTGTTAAGCTGCTGTATTTACTAACCTAGAACTGTCCTAACTCTGAATTTCTCTTTATGTGAGATACTATATTTCTTTGTGTTTAAACCATTTTGTATTTGGCCTTTTGGTACCTCTGCCTGAAATGTCTGAACCAACAAAGTTCTTTATTATGTTTGCTGATGGTTTCTTTCCCCTAATATATTATTGTGTCTGTGTGTGTGTGCATGTGTGTGGAATCATGAGGGAGGGAGAAATGTGTCTTTATTTATCAAGATTAAGGCTTCCTACCAGAATCCTTAGAAAGTTAGTAGTTTCAGAGCAAAATTTTAAAGTATAGAAAAAACCTTCAGATTAATTTTCAGGATCAGAAATTCAAAACAGAAAAAGGACAAGTACTATGCAGCAGAATGGAAATATCCTCAGTATGGAATGTGTGTGTGTTTTCCCTCCTCTATGTTTCATTTTCATTAACTACCCAAGAGCAAAAAATCTTGAACTAACAAGTTTTGTGGTGGTTTTCCATCAGGGTTATGACTGGGACAAAATTCAAAGGCAGTAGCAACTTCCAAGCACTCAGACCTTCAAATGATATCTCCTTTCATGCTCAAAGTCAACTTGCTTCTCCACTGAGGCAGAAAATGCAAATAGAATTTGTAAGAATGGGGGAAACCCGAGAGTAGACATTTGTTGGTTGTCTCCTCAGAATTCCCCTTATCCCTTTCCCAGCAATCTCTGATTTCCATTTAAAGATCCATGTATTTCCAGGGAAACTGAACCCTGTCTCTGTGCCAGATTTGCAGCATGGATGACCTACAAGTCACCAAATATATTTCATCCCCCAGGCCACTGTGATTGATAAGGAGCTGGTCCAATCACGGTAACTTTCAGAATGGCTGTTGGGAATGCAGGGCAAACACATTCTCTTTTTTCTGCTACATGAGGTACCATGTAGTCCTGAGACTTTTGGCTACCACCTTGGGACCAGCCTCAGGATGAAGGTGATATCAAAACCAGGTGACACTGTTGAGACATTAAATTAGCCCTTATCTGAAGCCATCCCCATTTCTGGAATTTTCCATTTCACTATCCACTATATTTCCTTTAGTTTTAAACCAATTTGAATTTTGGGGGGTCATTTACAACCTAAAGCCTCCTAAGTGGTGCAGTCCGTGAAATTACCCAGTGCTTTCTTCTCATTTTACAAATGAGAAAATAAGGCTCATAGAGGGGAATTCACTTACCCAAGGTCAAACAGGTACATAGTTGATGGTTTGAAACTAGAAGATGAATTTCCTAACTCCTGGTCTGTTTTTTTCTTGTAAACTTCTACGCCCACAAATTATATAGATTAATGTTATTTTCTAGCTAAAGTAGGATGCCAGGCAGACTTTCACTTACAAAACTAGTGAAAAATTTATTCCTTTCTGTGGCTACTTGGACTCTGGATATGTAGCACTGAGAAGGGTTTGAGACTATGGAATGAAACCATTCTGGGCCACCGTGCTTCTAAGTCTCTTCTTGAACTTATATGTTATTTGCATTGCGAATGTCTCCCTTTTGGGGCTAGACACGAAGCATGTGGCAATTCCTCTGACTATTTCCATAGCAACCAGCCGCACAAAGAATACTTTTCTGAAACACAGGGTTTAGGAGCAGATATAGACTCCCAATCTGATTCTTCCTAATTACATGTTTTCCTTACTTGTATACATCTGTGTGTGGGGGGTGTGTGTGTAAGTGGTATGTATAGAAGAATATGATTTGGGCAGCTCTGTGACTAATCCAACTTTACTTATCTTTTCCTTTTTCTTTTATCTTTTTCATTGAGAAGACTCTTTGTACCTCTCACTCATATTCTCTTCCTCCCTCCCTTCTTCTTTTTTTTTTTTTTTTTTTTTTTTACCCTTCCCCCTCCCCATATCCTCAAGTCCATTCTCTACTAGGTCTGTGTCTTTATTCCTGTTTTACCCCTAGGTTCTTCATGACATTTTTTTTTCTTAAATTCCATATATATGTGTTAGCATACAGTATTTGTCTTTCTCTTTCTGACTTACTTCACTCTGTATGACAGACTCTAGGTCTATCCACCTCATTACAAATAGCTCAATTTCATTTCTTTTTATGGCTGAGTAATATTCCATTGTATATATGTGCCACATCTTCTTTATCCATTCATCCGATGATGGACACTTAGGTTGTTTCCATCTCCGGGCTATTGTAAATAGGGCTGCTATGAACATTTTGGTACATGTCTCTTTTTGAATTATGGTTTTCTCAGGGTATATGCCCAGTAGTGGGATTGCTGGGTCATATGGTAGTTCTATTTGTAGTTTTTTAAGGAACCTCCATACCGTTCTCCATAGTGGCTGTACCAATTCACATTCCCACCAGCAGTGCAAGAGTGTTCCCTTTTCTCCACAGCCTCTCCAGCATTTATTGTTTCTAGATTTTTTGATGATGGCCATTCTGACTGGTGTGAGATGATATCTCATTGTAGTTTTGATTTGCATTTCTCTAATGAGTAAAGATGTTGAGCATCCTTTCATGTGTTTGTTGGCAGTCTGTATATTTTCTGTGGAGAAATGTCTATTTAGGTCTTCTGCCCATTTTTGGATTGGGTTGTTTGTTTTTTTGTTATTGAGCTGCATGAGCTGCTTATAAATTTTGGAGATTAATCCTTTGTCAGTTGCTTCATTTGCAAATATTTTCTCCCATTCTGAGGGTTGTCTTTTGGTCTTGTTTATGGTTTCCTTTGCTGTGCAAAAGCTTTGAAGTTTCATTAGGTCCCATGTGTTTATTTTTGTCTTTATTTCCATTTCTCTAGGAGGTGGGTCCAAAAGGATCTTGCTGTGATTTATGTCATAGAGTGTTCTGCCTATGTTTTCCTCTAAGAGTTTGATAGTGTCTGGCCTTACATTTAGGTCTTTAATCCATTTTGAGCTTATTTTTGTGTATGGTGTTAGGGAGTGATCTAATCTCATACTTTTACATGTACCTGTCCAGTTTTCCCAACACCACTTATTGAAGAGACTGTCCTTTCTCCACTGTACATTCCTGCCTCCTTTATCAAAGATAAGGTGACCATATGTCCGTGGGTTTATCTCTGGGCTTTCTATCCTGTTCCATTGATCTATCTTTCTGTTTTTGTGCCAGTACCATACTGTCTTGATTACTGTAGCTTTGTAGTATAGTCTGAAGTCAGGGAGCCTGATTCCTCCAGCTCCATTTTTCGTTCTCAAGATTGCTTTGGCTATTCGGGGTCTTTTGTGTTTCCATACAAATTGTGAAATTTTTTGTTCTAGTTCTGTGAAAAATGCCAGTGGTAGTTTGATAGGGATTGCATTGAATCTGTAGATGGCTTTGGGTAGTATAGTCATTTTCACAATGTTGATTCTTCCAATCCAAGAACATGGTACATCTCTCCATCTATTTGTATCATCTTTAATTTCTTTCATCAGTGTCTTATAATTTTCTGCATACAGGTCTTTTGTCTCCTTAGGTAGCTTTATTCCTAGATATTTTATTCTTTTTGTTGCAATGGTAAATGGGAGTGTTTCCTTGATTTCACTTTCAGATTTTTCATCATTAGTATATAGGAATGCCAGAGATTTCTGTGCATTAATTTTGTATCCTGCAACTTTACCAGATTCATTGATTAGCTCTAGTAGTTTTCTGGTAGCATCTTTAGGATTCTCTATGTATAGTATCATGTCATCTGCAAACAGTGACAGCTTTACTTCTTCTTTTCCGATTTGGATTCCTTTTATTTCCTTTTCTTCTCTGATTGCTGTGGCTAAAACTTCCAAAACTAGGTTGAATAAGAGTGGTGAGAGTGGGCAACCTTGTCTTGTTCCTGATCTTAGTGGAAATGGTTTCAGTTTTTCACCATTGAGGACGATGCTGGCTGTGGGTTTGTCATATATGGCCTTTATTATGTTGAGGAAAGTTCCCTCTATGCCTACTTTCTGCAGGGTTTTTATCATAAATGGGTGTTGAATTTTGTCGAAAGCTTTCTCTGCATCTATTGAGATGATCATATGGTTTTTCTCCTTCAATTTGTTAATATGGTGTATCACGTTGATTGATTTGCGTATATTGAAGAATCCTTGCATTCCTGGAATAAACCCCACTTGATCATGGTGTATGATCCTTTTAATGTGCTGTTGGATTCTGTTTGCTAGTATTTTGTTGAGGATTTTTGCATCTATGTTCATCAGTGATATTGGCCTGTAGTTTTCTTTCTTTGTGACATCCTTGTCTGGTTTGGGTATCAAGGTGATGGTGGCCTCGTAGAATGAGTTTGGGAGTGTTCCTCCCTCTGCTATATTTTGGAAGAGTTTCAGAAGGATAGGTGTTAGCTCTTCTCTAAATGCTTGATAGAATTCGCCTGTGAAGCCATCTGGTCCTGGGCTTTTGTTTGTTGGAAGATTTTTTATCACAGTTTCAATTTCAGTGCTTGTGATTGGTCTGTTCATATTTTCTATTTCTTCCTGGTTCAGTCTCGGCAGGTTGTGCATTTCTAAGAATTTGTCCATTTCTTCCAGGTTGTCCATTTTATTGGCATAGAGTTGCTTATAGTAATCTCTCATGATCTTTTGTATTTCTGCAGTGTCAGTTGTTACTTCTCCTTTTTCATTTCTAATTCTATTGATTTGAGTCTTCTCCCTTTTTTTCTTGATGAGTCTGGCTAATGGTTTATCAATTTTGTTTATCTTCTCAAAGAACCAGCTTTTAGTTTTATTGATCTTTGCTATCGTTTCCTTCATTTCTTTTTCATTTATTTCTGATCTGATTTTTATGATTTCTTTCCTTCTGCTAACTTTGGGATGTTTTTGTTCTTCTTTCTCTAATTGCTTTAGGTGCAAGGTTAGGTTGTTTATTCGAGATGTTTCCTGTTTCTTAAGGTGGGATTGTATTGCTATAAACTTCCCTCTTAGAACTGCTTTTGCTGCATCCCATAGGTTTTGGGTCGTCGTGTCTCCATTGTCATTTGTTTCTAGGTATTTTTTAATTTCCTCTTTGATTTCTTCAGTGATCACTTGGTTATTAAGTAGTGTATTGTTTAGCCTCCATGTGTTTGTATTTTTTACAGATCTTTTCCTGTAATTGATATCTAGTCTCATAGCATTGTGGTCAGAAAAGATACTTGATACAATTTCAATTTTCTTAAATTTACCAAGGCTTGATTTGTGACCCAAGATATGATCTATCCTGGAGAATGTTCCATGAGCACTTGAGAAAAATGTGTATTCTGTTGTTTTTGGATGGAATGTCCTATAAATATCAATTAAGTCCATCTTGTTTAATGTATCATTTAAAGCTTGTGTTTCCTTATTTATTTTCATTTTGGATGATCTGTCCATTGGTGAAAGTGGGGTGTTAAAGTCCCCTACTATGAGTGTGTTACTGTCAATTTCTCCTTTTATGGCTGTTAGTATTTGCCTTATGTATTGAGGTGCTCCTATGTTGGGTGCATAAATATTTACAATTGTTATATCTTCTTCTTGGATCGATCCCTTGATCATTAGGTAGTGTCCTTCTTTGTCTCTTCTAGTAGTCTTTATTTTAAAGTCTATTTTGTCTGATATGAGAATTGCTACTCCAGCTTTCTTTTGGTTTCCATTTGCATGGAATATCTTTTTCCATCCCCTTACTTTCAGTCTGTATGTGTCTCTAGGTCTGAAGTGGGTCTCTTGTAGACAGCATATATATGGGTCTTGTTTTTGTATCCATTCAGCCAATCTGTGTCTTTTGGTGGGAGCATTTAGTCCATTTACATTTAAGGTAATTATTGATATGTATGTTCCTGTTCCCATTTTCTTAATTGTTTTGGGTTCGTTATTGTAGGTCTTTTCCTTCTGTTGTGTTTCTTGCCTAGAGAAGTTCCTTTAGCATTTGTTGTAAAGCTGGTTTGGTGGTGCTGAATTCTCTCAGCTTTTGCTTGTCTGTAAACGTTTTAATTTCTCCATCAAATCTGAATGAGATCCTTGCTGGGTAGAGTAATCTTGGTTGCAGGTTTTTCTCCTTCATCACTTTAATTATGTCCTGCCACTCCCTTCTGGCTTGTAGAGTTTCTGCTGAGAGATCAGCTGTTATCCTGATGGGGATTCCCTTGTGTGTTATTTGTTGTTTTTGCCTTGCTGCTTTTAATATGATTTCTTTGTGTTTCATTTTTGACAGTTTGATTAATATGTGTCTTGGCGTATTTCTCCTTGGATTTATTCTGTATGGGACTCTCTGTGCCTCCTGGACTTGATTAACTATTTCCTTTCCCATATTAGGGAAGTTTTCAACTATAATCTCTTCAAATATTTTCTCAGTCCCTTTCTTTTTCTCTTCTTCTTCTGGAACCCCTATAATTCGAATGTTGGTGCGTTTAATGTTGTCCCAGAGGTCTCTGAGACTGTCCTCTGTTCGTTTCATTCTTTTTTCTTTATTTTGCTCTGCAGCAGTTATTTCCACTATTTTATATTCCACCTCACTTATCCGTTCTTCTGCCTCAGTTATTCTGCTATTGATCCCATCTAGAGTATTTTTTATTTCATGTATTGTGTTTTTAATCGATGCTTGATTCATCTTTAGTTCTTCTAGGTCCTTGTTAACTGTTTCTTGCATTTTGTCTATTCTATTTCCAAGATTTTGGATCTGGGAAATAGAATCTTGGATCATCTTTACCATCATTATTCTGAATTCTTTTTCAGGTAGACTGCCTATTACCTCTTCATTTGTTAGATCTGGTGGGTTTTTATCTTGCTCCTTCTCCTGCTGTGTGTTTTTCTGTCTTCTCATTTTGCTTATGTTACTGTGTTTGGGGTCTCCTTTTTGCAGGCTGCAGGTTCAAAGTTCCCGTTGTTTTTGGTGTCTGACCCCAGTGGCTAAGGTTGGTTTAGTGGGTTGTGTAGGCTTCCTGGTGGAGGGGACTAGTGCCTGTGTTCTGGTGGATGAGGCTGGATCTTGTCTTTCTGGTGGGCAGGTCCACGTCTGGTGGTGTGTTTTGGGGTGTCTGCAGACTTTTTATGAGTTTAGGCCACCTCTCTGCTAATGGGTGGCGTTGTGTTCCTGTCTTGCTAGTTGTTTGGCTTTGGGTGTCCAGCACTGTAGCCTGCTGGTCGTTGAGTGAAGCTGGGTGCTGGTGTTGAGATGGAGATCTCTGGAAGATTTTTGCCGTTTGATATTATGTGGAGCTGGGAGGTCTCTTGTGGACCAGTGTCCTGAAGTTGGCTCTCCCACCTCAGAGGCACAGCACTGACTCCTGGCTCCTCAATTTGGGATGATGTGTTGTCTATTCATGTATTCCACAGATGCAGGGTACATCAAGTTGATTGTGGAGCTTTAATCCGCTGCTTCTGAGGCTGCTGGGAGAGGTTTCCCTTTCTCTTCTTTGTTCTCACAGTTCCCGGGTCTCAGCTTTGGATTTGGCCCCGCCTCTGCGTGTAGGTCGCCGGAGGGCGTCTGTTCTTCGCTCAGGCAGGACAGGGTTAAAGGAGCAGCCTCTTCGGGGACTCTGGCTCACTCAGGCCGGGCGGGAGGGAGGGGCACGGAGTGCGGGGCGAGCCTGCAGCGGCAAAGGTCGGCGTGACGTTGCACCAGCCCGAGGCGCGCCGTGCGTTCTCCCAGGGAAGCCGCCCCTGGATCCCGGGACCCCGGCAGTGGCGGGCTGCACAGGCTCCCGGAAGGGCGGTGTGGGCAGTGACCTGCGGTCGCACACAGGCTTCTTGGCGGCGGCAGCAGCAGCCCCAGCGTCCCACGCCCGTCTCTGGGTTCCGCGCTTTCAGTCGCGACTCGCACCCGTCTGTGGAGCCGTTTTAAGCAGCGCTCTTAATCCCCTCTCCTCGCGCACCAGGAAACCAAGAGGGAAGAAAAAGTCTCTTGCCTCTTCGGCAGCTCCAGAGTTTTCCCGGACTCCCTCCCGGCTAGCTGTGGCACATTAGCCCCCTTCAGGCTGAGTTCTCGCCGCCAGCCCCAGTCCTCTCCCTGCGCTCTGACCGAGGCCCGAGCCTCAGCTTCCAGCGCTGCGCGCCCCGGCGGGCGAGCAGACAAGCCTCTCGGGCTTCTGAGTGCCGCTCGGCACTGATCCTCTGTGTGGGGATCTCTCCGCTTTGCCCTACCCAGGTATGTGGGGAGTTTCTTGCCTTTTGGGAGGTCTGGGGTCTTCTGCCAGCGTTCAGTAGGTGTTCTGTAGGAGTTGTTCCACGTGTAGCTGTATTTCTGGTGTATCCGTGGGGAGGAAGGTGATCTCCGCGTCTTACTCTTCCGCCATCTTACCCGGAAGTCCTCCCTCCCTTCTTCTTTCCTTTCCTTCCTCCCTCCGGTCTTGAGACATGTCACCATTATTTGAAAGGAGAAAATCCTCTGTCTGTTTCAGCTAAGCATATGTCATGCATAGTGGTGGCTATGGAAATACTCAAAGAAAATACCTGAAAAGATATATCAAAGTGAAAAATAAGCTTTTCTCCAAGCAAGGAATATGGAAATGAAATGAGTTACTTTACAAAGCAACATATTACCTGTCACTGAAGTGTATACCAGAAAGCTTGGATTTTCTAGCCAAATGCTTGGATTTTATAACTATGCCAGCAAAACACCTGCAAACTGGCACTCAACTTCCTGAAGCCCCAAAGACTAGTCCATGGTCCTGCTCTTTTTCACAATGAGACATTTCCTCTGGGTAACTTATCTTCCCCTGTCTTATTCTCAGAAAAATCACAACCTTCCCCATTTCCCCAAACCCTTATATATAAACTATTTATTCCTTTTTAAAATTATTAATTCATATATTCAGGAATATTTGCTGAGTGCCGACTATGTGGTAGGTACTGTACTAGGTCCTGAAGATACAACGGTGAGCAAGACACAAACAATTTTTAAACAAAAATTAAATTCCTGATAATGCCTGCCCTGTGGAGAGAAGGAAGGAAATGGGATTGTGGTTTTAACCACAGTTTTATTTATTGAAAAAATAGTTCTGAAGTAAATGTGAAAGTTGTTAACATTTAGAACATTTTAGTTGTTGATTACATGGGTACTTGTCATATTATTCTTGGTTATTTCTTGTATTTTTCAATTAAAAGACAGTTTGTAAACATAAATAAGAGGAATGCTAATACGACATCAGATTAAAGTGTGCCGAGGATTGAGGTGGAGGAGAGAAAAGGGGGACAGTGAGTTTGGGCCATTCTTTCAAGTTATTTGGTAGATAAGGGAGGGGAAAGATAGGGTAGAAGAAGGAGGAGGGTTGAGTCATGTTCTCTCTCTTGGGAAAGACCTGAGCATGTCCAAATGCTGATGGGAAGGATCCGATTGAAAGGGAAGGTCTGAATATGCAAGAGACAGAAGGGGAAATTGTTCACGAGAAGATAAAGTGGAAGGGTCCAAAGCACAGAGAAGGGGGTCAGTGTTAGGATGGACAGCTTCTCTTTCCACAGAAAGAAAGAAGGTGCTGATATAGGTAGGTTTGGAGTCTTCCTGGTTAAAAATTGAGGGTGTTCTGGTTGATGGTTCCATAAGGCAAACACATACACACACACACACACACCACACACCACACACAGTGACAGACTCATATATATCTAAAACTTCAGAGAGGTCAGAGGTCATTGTGGTAACTGGGTAAATTAGCTCTTCATTGCTAAGCTGAGCAAAATGCCATCTCACTACTGAAGTCCAGGTTCCCTTGACTTCTGCCCACCCCAGGAATGCTGGCTGCTGCTGTGTCCTACCTTCTCACTGCTACTAGAATCCAAAATTTTTTTTCTTTCATATTTACAACAGCTGTCTTGATTCAGGACATTTTCATCCCTTATCTAGATTATTTCAACAGCTTCCTAATTGACCTTTTTGTTTCCAATCCAATTTCCACATTGAAATAAGAATTCTATTGCTGAAACATAATTCTATTAAAAGAGTTCCCATGGTTAAAACCCCTCCATAGCTTTTCTCTTTCTTTGAGATGAAAGCCAGCCTCCTACAGCCAACCGACAAGATGCTTTATAACCTGGACCTGACCTGACTCTCCCATCTCTCCTCCCTGCACACTTGTTCTCTAAACCGTACAGAAATGCTTAAAGTTCCTCAAATTTCATCATGCCCTCTCTTGTGTGTGGGCTTTTGCACTCGTTGTCTCCTCTGTCCAGTTCACTTCCTCCCACTTCCTAACCTTTACCTGGATAACTGCTAATTTATTCCTCAGGTCTCCTCTTAGATGTCATTCTTCCAGAAATCTCTCCTGATCCCCCAGAACGGGAGTGGTTGCCTACTGAAAAGGTACCAGAATCACCCTGGCTATATCCTGTCATAGCATTCATTTATCTCTATCTCACCCTGAGTTATATCCATATATTAAGACAAACTCTTCATTATGTTTACCACTGTATACCCAACATTTTGCACAGTGTGTGGCTTATAAAATAAGCATTTAAAAATTATTTGTCAATTAAATGAAAGAAGAAGTGAATGAATGGACTTTTTACAGAAAGTAAAACTGTCACTCAGGATAAGCAAAGGCCTTGCCTGAAGTCCTCACCAAGTAAGTGAAGAGTAAATCTGAGTCTTAAGCCCTCCCCTCCTTTCCCCTCCCTTACCACCTCCTCTCCCCTTCCCTCCCCTCTTTCCTTCCCTTCCCTTTCCTTCCCTTCTATTCTCTTCTCTCCATAATCTCTTACCCTGGAAGATTTTATCCACATGGCCAGCCATCTATATGATGATGATTCACAACTGTATATTTTCAGGGCTTTTTCAGGGCTCCAAAGTCAAATCCAGGAGTCTAGTCAACATGTCCTCTTAGAAAGATTATGGGGATTTCAAGCTTAACACCATCTGACTAATTCCAACTCTACGTTCAAAACTTTGTTGAGAGTCTGACTGGTCCAGCATGGATCAGGCAGCCATTCTTGTTCCCAGTGTGTTATGTACTAGGCAGAGATGAGCATGGAATGATGGGGACACAGAGAGAAAAGTTCCAAACTATACCAGGCAAGTCAGATAAGACCTCCTAAAGAAGTGATACAGAAAGGGAATATTTATAACAGAATTCTCAACATTACACCTCCATCATTGGATCCAGGAAATCAGTTGGTCAATTAACAGCACCATCTCCTCCTTGGTTGGCAGATGTCCCTGATTCTGAATATAAACATCTGACATTCCACTTTAGACTCCTCCACAAGAGCTGGACTGTCATCCTGTCTTGGCTTCCAGCTCAGTTCCTCTGCTGCAAGTCCTGACTCCAAAACCCTGCGTGATAATAAAATACAAGATCATAGCTTGGAAATAGAGTGTGCATCTGGTGTGGATTGTTGTTTTGGTTTAATTAGAATTTGCTGTTTCCTGAATTCCTATAATTTCATTTGATGAATTGTATTAGGTTCTTGCTTTGCAGACTTTGAACATGAGGTATTTATCAGGGGAAATGACTCCCTCTTTCCTTTTTTTTTTTGTGGTACGCGGGCCTCTCACTGTTGTGGCCTCTCCCGTTGTGGAGCACAGGCTCCGGACGCGCAGGCTCAGCGGCCATGGCTCACGGGCCCAGCCGCTCCGCAGCATGTGGGATCTTCCCAGACCGGGGCGCGAACCCGTGTCCCCTGCATCGGCAGGCGGACTCTCAACCACTGCGCCACCAGGGAAGCCCTCTTTCTTTCTCCTTTAAAAATCATCTTTTGGTGCATTAAAAAGGCAAATGTGTTTATCTGTTTGTTTGTTTATTATCTATCTATAGAATTACAAATGCTCTGATAGATATTTGCTTCTCTGTAGGAAGAGGGCCTGGCTCCGATATGCATTCAGCACATTCTAAAGTGCACCTATGTTTGCACAGCACTGTGGGAGTTAGGAAAATGGGTAAACAGTCTTTAGTCTTCCAGTATTTCTCAAAGCAGTTCAGGAGACAGATCCACTGACAAGTTAACTACAATCCAAGGCAGACCAAGATAAGAGCCGTAATAGAGGTAATTATCCCTTTCATTTGTTTATCCTGGTTAGGTTTTACAAAAAAAATTTCACATCAAATTTTACATCATTTGATCCTCACAAGGGCTCTAGGAGACAGGTGTTATTATCCTCATTTTAAAGTCATAGATAACCAAGGCTCACAGAGATTACATGTCTTGACCATGTTCCCACAGCTAGTAATTGACATATAGACCTTTTAAATCCAGTCGAGCACAATGAAAGGACAGAGGAGGGAGAGAACTTCAGCCGAAGCAGAAAGGGAAAAGTCTTATGGAGGAAGTGTGATCTAACTTGAGTCTCTACCTTCTGGAATAGAAGTGAAAGGGAAAGGAATTCCAGAGAGAAGAAACTTTTAAGTAAGGAGATCTGTGGAGGTGGGAAAATAGGAAGTAGTCTGGGTATCTATGAACTTGCATCAAAATTAATGGAACAAATATAAACTGAGCACTACATTAAGTACTTGACGTAATTCAAAAGAAAAAGGTTCTTACCCTGAAAGATTATGTAGCTTGAGGGAAAACGTAAACACAAAACAAATGAGATTAATACAAGAGAATATCTACATAGTAGTCCTACTGTGAAGTACACATAATAAGTATTATAGGAGTAGGGCTTTTATTTTTATTTATTTATATTTTAGTTTATTGATATATTGATTGACTGCAAGGAGGGCGGCTTTTTAAAAAAGTGTGTGGGGATTAAATTGCTCTAAAGAAATCAACGTTTTAGGGAGATATTATACATTAAGTTGGGCCTGGAGAATGAGAAAATAGTTAAAAGCTCTGAGTAAGCAGGGCTGCCGTGTACAGCGCACAGCGGGTGTTCTCGGGGTGCATGTTGGGGCGAGCAGTGCTGCCTAGCAATGCTTATTGGGCTGGAGGAGAGATTGATGGATTTAAGGAAAATAAGGGGAGCTTTCCCTGTGAGGTGCTGAGCTGTGCTGACTCATCCCACCTTGAAACAAAGGGAAAAAAAGGGAAGAGAGAAACTGGAGGAAGACTGTGTCTCTGGAGCCCAGGCGGGCAGAAGTGTAGCACTTGGATATTGACTGAGTCTAATGTGTTCCTGGCAGGGCACTGGGACACACAGAAACATGATTTCATTCAATCCTTGTATCACGTTTCAAAGTGGATCATACTTTGCCTTCTGCAGGTAGTAAACACTCTCAGGGAGTTAAATAACCTACTCAAAGTCACATGTTTAGGCTGCAGCAGAGCCAGAATTCAAAACTAGGTCTGTTGGATCTGTAAGTCCAACAACTCTATATTAACAGAGTAACCATTTTCTATTAATTTTCACCACAGTTCATTATTTTAATAAATAACGTGGCAGAGATATCATGCCTAAATTCACAAAATTTGGGGGAATGTATGAAGAGTGTTTGATCAGATTTGGGAGACTGTGTACATGCATGTCTGTGTTAAGTATCTGTGTGTGTGAATGTGTGTATATGGGGCAGTTACTAGAAGGATATACTTAGTTAAAGAAGGCTTTCATTTTGTTTTTAAAAAGAAAGATAACAAGAGCACATTTGTGTTCTGGTGGGAATAACCAAAGGAACAATAAAAGATTGGTGATAGGTGACAGTGGGAAAGCTAAGGAGCCAAATCCTGATGAAGGTCCAAAGGGTGGACCCAGAGCACAAATGGAGGGAAGGGAAGACATTTCTTCCATCACAGAGGAGAGAATAAGGGGACAATAGGGGAGATGCAGGCACTTCATTGTAGCAATTCCAGTGTCTGCCTTTAGCAAGGTTTGTTGTTGTTGTCTTTTTGTCTGTTTGCCATCAATTAACCTTTTTGTTTGTTTTTGCAGCTTTGTTGAGATATACTTAACATACAATAAATGGTACATATTTAAAGTGTATAATTTGATAAATTTTGACTCATGCATACATCTCTGAAACCATCACCCCAAGCAAGACAATGAACATAACCATCACCACCTGAGTTTTTTTGTGTCCCTTTGTAATTTATCTTTCCAGCAAAGATGGTTTTATGTTTTCCTTCTTAATCTGTATACTTTTAATTTCCTTTGATTGCCTTATTGCATTAGCAAGGACATCCATTACTGTGTTGAAAAGGAGTGGTGAAAGGGAACATCATAGCCTTGTACCTAATTTTAGTGGGAAAGCTTCAAGTTTGTCACCATTAAGTATGATGTTTAGCTGTAGGTTTTTGTAGATAGTTTGATCAAGTTGAGAAACTCTCCTGTATTCCTAGTTCACTGAGAGTTTTTATCATGATTAGGTATTGAAGTATATCAAATGCTTTCTCAGCATCTGCTAATATGATCCTGTGATTTTCTTTTTTAGTCTGTTGATGCAATGGGCTACAGTAATTGATTTTGGAATATTGAACCTGGGATAAATCACACTTGTTTGTGTTGTATAATTATTTTTATACTTATTTGGATTCAGAATTTTTCTTTATCTTTGATGATATGCCTAACTCTCATTTTGACATTTTTCCTCTTTGTAGTTCTCTGAGCTTCCTAGGTCTGTGGTTTGGTGTCCAACATCAATTTGGGAAAAATTATCAGTTTTTACTATTTTGAATATTTCTTCTATCCCTGTTTCTGTTTCTTCTCTTTCTGATATTACCATTATATCTATGTTATTCCTTTTGTAGTTGTCACACAGTCCTTGGATATTCTGTTCTGTGTTCTTCAGTTCCCAAATATTTGAGATTTTCCACATATCTTTCTGTTACCAGGTTTAATTTAATTCATTTGTAGTCAGAGTACATACTTTGTATGATTTCAATTCTTGCAAATTGATTGAGATTTGTTTTATGGTGCAGAATATGGTGTATTTTTGGTAAATATTCCATGTGCATCTGAAAAAAAATGTGTGGTCTGCTGTTGTTAGATGAAGTCTATGAATGTCAATCAAATCAAGCTGGTTGATAGTGCTGTTCAAGTCTTCTGTATCCTTACTGATATTCAACCTAATTGTTATGCCAGTTACAGACATACCTTGTTTTATTGCACTTCGCGTTATTGTGCTTTGCAGACATTGTGTTTTTTTTACAAGTTGCAGGTTTGTGGCAACCCTGCGTTGAGCAGGTCTATTAGCACCATTTTTCCAACTCATTTGCTCACTTTGTGTCTCCACATCACATTTTTGCAATTCTGACAAAATTTCAAACTTTTTCATTCTTATATTTGTCATGGTTATCTGTGATCAGTGGTCTTTGATGATACTATTATAATTGTTTTGGGGCACCATGAACTGTGCCCATAGAAGAGAGTGAACTTCATTGAAAATGTTATGTGTGTCCCGAATGCTCCACTGACCAGCCATTACCCCTGCCCCCTCTCTTTGGGCCTCTCTATTCCCTGAAACACAACAATATTAAAATTAGACCAATTAATACCATTTAGTGGCCTCTAAATGTTCAAGTGAAAGAGAGAGTTGCACATCTCTCACTTTAAATCAAAAGCTAGAAATAATTAAGCTTAGTGAGGAAGGCATGTTGAAAGCTGAAAGCGACCAAAAGCTAAGCCTCTTGCACCAAACAGTTAGCCAAGTTATGAATGCAAAGGAAAAGTTCTTGAAGGAAATTAAAAGTGCTACTCCAGTGAATACACAAATGATAAGAAAGCAAAATAGACTTTTTGCTGATGAAAGTTTTAATGGTCTGAACAAAATATCAAACCAGCCATAACATTCCCTTAAGCCAAAGCCTAATCCAGAGAAAGGCCCTAACACTTTTCAACTCTAAGAAGGCTAAGATTGATAAGGGAGCTGCAGAAGAAAAGTTTGAAGCTATCAAAGATTGGCTCATGATGTTTAAAGAAAGAAGCCATCTTTATAATATAAAAGTGGAAGGGGAAGCATCAAGTGCTGATAGAGAAGCTGCAGCAAGTTACCCAGAAGACCTAGATAAGATAATTAATGGAGGTGGCTACACTAAACAACATATTTTCTATAGGTGAAACAGCCTTCTATTGGAAGAAGATGCCATTTAGGACTTTCATAGCTACAGAGAAGTCAATGCCCAGCTTCAAAGACAAGCTGACTCTCTTGCTAGGAGCTAATGCAGCTAGTAACTTTAAGTTGAAGCCAATGTTCATTTACCATTCTGAAAATCCTAATGTCCTTAAGAATTATGCTAAATCTACTCTGCCTGTGCTCTATAAATGGAACCACAAAGCCTGAATGAAAGCATATCTGTTTACCACATGGTTTATTGAATATTTTCAGCCCATTGTTGATACCTACTGCTCAGGAAAAAAAAGATTCCTTTCAAAATATTACTGCTTATTGACAATGCACCTGGTCATTCAAGAGCTCTGATGTACAATGAGGTTAATGTTGTTTTCATGCCTATTAACACAGCATCCATTCTGCAGCCCATGGATCAGGGAGTAACTTAAATTTTCAAGTGTTAGTATTTAACAAATACATTTTGTCAGGCTATAGCTGCCATAGATAAGGATTCCTCTGATGTTTCTGGACAGAGTAAATTGAAAACCTTCAGGAAAGGATTCATCATTGTAGATGCCGTTAAGAACACTCATCATTCATGGGAAGAGGTAAAAAACATCAGTAGTTTGGAAGAGGTTGATTCCAACCCTTATGAATGACTTTAAGGGGTTCAAGACTTCAGTGGAACAGTAACTGCAGAAGTTGTGGAAATATCAAGAAAACTAAAATTAGAAGTGGAGTCTAAAGATGTGGCTAAGTTGCTGAAATCTCATGATAAAACTTGAATAAGGAGTTGCTTTTTCTAGAAAAGCAAAGAAAGTGGTTTCTTGAGATGGAATCTACTCCTGGTGATGCTGCTCCCAAGATTGCTGAAATGATAACTAAGTACTTAGAATATTATATAATCTTAATGGATAAAGCAGTAGTAGAGTTTTAAAGGACTGACTCCAATTTTGAAAGAAGTTCTACTGTGGGTAAAATACTATCAAACAGCACTGCTTGCTACAGCAGAATAGTTCATGAAAGGAAGGGTTAATAGATGCAGAAAACTTAATTGTTGTCTTATTTTAAGAAATTGCCACAGTCATCCAAACCTTCAGCAACCACAACTCTCATCAGTCAGCAGCCATCAACATTGAGGCAAGACCCTCCACCAGCAAAAAGATTACAATGCACTGAAGGCTCAGATGTTGGTTAGCACATTTTAGCAATAAAGTATTTTTAAATTAAGTTAAGTACACTATTTTTTTTAGACATAATGGTATTTCACACTTAATAGGCTACAGTATAGTATAAACATAACTTTTATATGCATTAGAAAACTAAAACATTTGTGTAATGTGCTTTATTGCAATATTCCTTTATTGCAATAATTTGGAACCAAACCTGCAGTATCACCAAGGTATGCTGAGAGAGGGATGTTGAAATCTTTTGCTCTGATATCTAATTTGTCTTATGTTAGTATAGCCACCCCAGTTTTGTTTATCTTTCTTTTTTTTTTTGAGCATTTTGTAAGGTATCTCTTTGTACATCTTTTTACTTTTAACTTATTTATGTCTTTATATTTAAAGTGGATTTCTTATAGGAAGCATATATTTGAATCTTGCTTTGTAATACAATCTAACAATTTCTGCTTCTTAATCAAGTGTCTAGCTTATTTATATGTAATGTGATTATTGACATGGTTGGCTTTAATTCTAACAGAAGGTTATTTTATTTTATTTTTTGTCTCATTTGTTTTTTCCCCTTTTCTCTCTTTTCCTACCATCCTTTGGATTACTTTTTTAGGGCTCTATTTCTTTCTCATTTGTTAGCTTATTATCTATAACTAATTGCTCTGCTTTTAGCTGGTTGCTTTAGGATTTATAGTATATGTATTTAAATTGTCAAAGTAAACTTTCAAGTAATATTATACCATTGCACGTAGAGTCCTAAGAGTGAAAATGTATTGCTACTTCTCTCTTCCTATTCTTTGTTCTATTTTTATTTTGTACAATAAAGATTTGCTCTGCTGTCTTTGCATTGTTTCCAAATGGAAGTCTGCTGTTCTTCTTATCTTTGTTTCTCTGCATATAGTATGCCCCTATCCCCACCCCACCCCACCCCACCCCTGCCAGGAAGTTTCTACATTTTTCTCTATATCACTGATTTGAAGCAATTTGATTATGATGCACAGAGGGTAAGTCTGCCATCAGGGAGACCTAAGAAGAGACTGTGCATGATGCAATCCACATGTGACACAAGGAAATCCACAGTGGTCATGCAGAAACAAAATGAGAAATGCTGCCAGCAAGGATTTGGATTGAGACCTGGCATGAGAATAAGGAGAAGGAAAATAGAAAGAGGAAAATGGGGAAGACTTTTTTCCTCTCCAAAACATAGAAAAGACTAATGTCAGTTCTCTGTTATATCCAAAGGACAAACATGAAAGAATAGTCATACATCAGGGTGAATTTTAATTTTACATAGAGAATAATTTTTTAATAATCCATGTGATAAAAATATGCTGAGAGCTCAGTATTTACCTCCCCAGGAGTTGTGAATTACAACAGATTATCCCTTGAACTCTTATCTCTGAGAATCTATCAATTTATGAAGACAAATACGTGTGAAAAATATTTCTTAGGGTGACTTAAAGGATATTGAAAATTGATATAAATTGATATTGCAAGTGAATTTCAAGAGAATAAGATCACAAGTATATTATTCCAAAGATAGGACCTTTATTTTAGCCCTGCTAACATTCTATTTGTGTGACCTTGAGCAAGTCACTTAACCATTGAAGCCTTAATTTCTTCAACTATAAAATTAATGTAATAAAATTTCTGTTCCTTATCCAACTGATTGGAGTAGTACAAGGATCAGATAGTATAACACTTATGAAAATGTTCTGTCAACTGTAAAAGACTACACAAATATTAACTCTAACTTTCATAAATAAATTAATTTACTGTATAATAGCTTAAGGTGAAGTGAAGGTTCATGAATGCACTGACTTTATAGCGTGCAATAGCTTATAACAAAAATAATATAGAAAAAAATTAAATCAGGACAAGAAAGGATTGAGTCCACCTGCTTTTAGATGGCAACCTATGTAAACCATCCACAAATGGGTATAGTCTTTGAATTGCCAATGTTACAGTAACCCATTTCTAGTGAGAGTGGATGAAGGACATAGGACAAGAGAAAAACCACTCTTTTAAACAAGCATGATTTATTCCTAGTCCCCAAATTATGATAAGAAGTTGGTTGACTATGAAACCCACACACAGAAAACAGCAGTGTTCACTTAAGCCAAGAAGGAAGTGAACTTTTTTTCTCTAAGCCAGCAATAATATTGCGATAACACACACTGTATATAAAAGTTTGACACCTAGTGGATATATTAGGCATAAAATCTAAAGTCATAAACTAAAGGAAGGCTTTAAGAATGACAAGGAGTTAGGAAGAAGATCCACCTTGAAATAATATCAGTATATCATTTTCTTTGTACACTGAAAGAGGCTTCGTGAAACTATTTGGTGAGCCTGACTAATTTTTCTGCAGGTCTCTCTTAGTACTCTCTGCAAGGCCAGTAAAAAAATACGCTCATTCTTGAAAATTCTTCATATAAGTTACCCAAATCAGAAAGTTTCCCAATTCCTCTGGCAAATTCCAATCATCATCCACCATGTGACTCCTATTGAAACACGATGTTCACCAGTCAGAAGAACATAGAATTGGGGCAGATCTTGAAATTTAGTCATTCATTCATTTTTTGGCATTATTCATGTTCTGCATGCCAAGCACCGCTCTGTGTACTTTACACATATTAACTCATTTAGCGATTAATTATTTAATCATCCTAATAACATTTGTTGAGCTTATACTGAGCTCTTACAATATATCAGACCCTATGCTTGTTGTAAAATAGTCTTTCCCTCAAGAAACTCAGAGTAAACTAGGTGAAGTAGACATATAACACAGAGTGTTATAATTATCTAAGAGCGGTGATTAAATACGCAGGGAGAAGTGCAGAGTTGTGGAGAAATTATACTTAATCTCAGAGATGGGAATGGCGGAGGTGTCAAAGAGAGCCTCCTAAGAAAGGTGTCACCTGAGTGCTGTGGCTCATGTATGAGCCAGTTGGTGGAGTAGGGCTGAGAGTGGGGAGGATGAGCCAGTAGAGTGGAGTGGGGCTGAGCTGGTGGTGAGGAGGAAGTTACACACAGAGGGGAGAGCAGGAACAAATGCACAGAAGCAATAAGCAATATGAAATGTATGGAAGCCACAGCCAGCTCAGTGTTGCTGGAGGATAAAGACTGAGACAGACAGTGCAAGAGATGAGGCTGAAGATATGGACGGGGCTAAGTGAAAGAGCTTAGTCCTTGACCTGTGTAGAAAATGGAAGTTCAGTGAAGAATTTTAATTAGGGGAATAAAAGTCCAGATTTATATTTTATACAGTTCACATAATTTAGATAGTCTGGTTGATAGAGGGTGCATGATTGGAAAGGTACAATCAGTTAGGACATCTATACTATTAGAATAAATATAAGCCCCAAAAGTGACTGTATTATCAGTATAATAAACTACTGTACAGCTTTCAGTAGTGCGCTTGAATGTACACTAATAGTGAATCAACTATACCAAGGAAATCTTAACTTTTTTTTAACCTTTATTAAACTTTAAAATTTTCTCCTTAGTTATTTACTTGAAGGGTGCCATGGTTAGGCCCATTTCTGGCTGAAGACTAAAGAGAATCAGAAAGAGTCAGAACTTCTCTCTCCTACTCTTGTCCTGACCATTGGCTAGATGTGAGTCATTGGAACAAGACTCAAGATCCTCAACCACAAAATAAATGGATTGGTTTAAGTTCTGTTTAAACTCGAAAGTTCTATGAAGCAATTTTTATTCTTTTTAGCATTTTCTTAGTCTTCAAAGGGAATTGGAGACAGATATATAAGTACCTTTATATAGCTTATCTTTCAGTGTTTGTGAGACAAGTAGTGTGAATATGTATGATAATTAAACCTCACAGATCTGCAACACGAACATTGTAGATTTAAACACACATACGGTACTCATATTAAATAGTACGTAATACATTTCTGTACATGCCAGGATACTAAATTAACTATCCAGAATACACTTATGTGCCAACATAGTGAGTCAAGTCTAATTTTTTTAATTTAATTTTTTTTTAATTCCTTCTTTACTTATCCTTGAAAGATGCTCTGATTGAATCTGTAATTCGGAAAAAAGTAAAAAAGTGGCTGAAGGCTTTAATCAAGGAAAAAATTCAAATATTTTAAACTGAAATTATATTAACATTTAAATTGTCAATAATGACAATTTCTTGAAATGTTCCACTGGGATAGAAAACTAGTGGTCATTGCTATAAAATGACAGTGTGTTTCCAGAACATATTTAATTTTTAGCACTATAAATTTCATAGCATGTAGGAAGTGTTAGGATATACTTTGCTTTGCTGAAAATGATTAATAATGCTGGATAGGCCAGAAAATGATTATCCTGCATATTCAAATGTAAACAAGACCCTGATTTATCATCTGGATTGTTCTTTCTCTTTAAGGGTATTCATAGGAGGGTTCTAGTGATTTTACCTGGGAACCACCCCATCTACAACAGTTCACTTTTATGGTCTTTGATTGATTTCAGCTCAGCTGATTAGATCTACCATCTGCCACCCAAATCATTAAAATGTACAAAATAAATTTCTAACTACGGCACTGTCTTATGATCAGGGATGTGATGCCTTGTCAATAACTTGGTATATATATTTGACTTAAAAAGGAGAATTCAGTTATTACATCACCAATTATCTACACTGTCCATCTGTTTAAAATAAAGACATAATTATTTATTTCCTTCTCTGGGTGTCAACACAAACTCTAAAGCAGTTTTCCTTGAAGAGCATGATTGTATGTGAGCACATGAATGGAAACACACAAACACTCGCTCTATGAGAAAAGAGAGCAAGTTCTATGTGAGGAACCCATGGTGGGAAACAACCAAGTAACATGGATCCAGAAGTGTGTATAGGTGGTCATAAGACTGCCAGTGGCTGGCAGAAAGTTAAGGGGAAATGCCTGCCTGGAAAAGAGAATGCCTTGTGCAAACATCAAAGCACTGCTTCTGAGAGGGGCAATTTTTATATTGCTGTTGGCAGGGATGAACACTCATTCAAAGGCCCTACAAAGGCTTGGCATATTTTGTGCTTGGCCGGAGCTGATTGGGACTGTGGCATTTATCCCCTTCCAAACCTTTAAACTGACATGACGCCTCCCTGTCTCCAATCTTAGACTGATGGCTTGGAGTGGTCACTTTCAGGCCACTGTGACAGGAGCAGACTGCAGTGGTTTTGTACGTGATGGAACAAGGCAGCAATCCACAACTGAAACACAATGGAGACTGAGACAGAGAAGCTGCCTTTAGCTGAAAAGTTCCTAGAGCTCTGAATAGCTATGTTCAGTGGTCTTTCGAGTGGGGTGCCTGCACCCCAGGGGTAAAGGTGATCCATTAGGACACAGGACAAAATTATTAGGATGTGTAATATTTACATAAATTTACATTTAATTTCCGTTTTGGGTATATTTTATGATATATATTAGTACAAGTGTATATGTATTATAAATACATATATTTAATGGGGGAACAACTTAAAACATTCTTATTAATAGGGATGCATAGTCAAATAAGCTTGCAGATCACTGGGGTTGTTACTCCGGTTAATGCATGCATTTCTTGAGGAGGGTCTTTCTTTGCCTCTGAAAGAGTGCCTTAAATTCCAGAGTCCAGTTTTTTGGCCACTCTTTCTCATTGTTATTAATTGTCTCTTTGCAAAAATATCACCTATATCTATAGGTATTCTGTAATTTGTCGCTGTTTTTCTAGGAGCTAGCTCTTCAAATATTTAATTTTTAAAAATATAGAGGAAGGTACAATTTATCTGAGGCTCTTAACCAATTAGAATGATATTAGGAATTTATAGGGGAAGTGATGAATGATTAGATATTTCAAGTTGCAGTGTGTACTGGGCTATTATAAGGGGCTTTATTTTATCTACTTGTGCTGTAAATATAAAATTGAGAATAAAATGAGACTGTGTATGAAGTGTTTGGGTAGTCCTCAGGATAAAAAAGTAAACAGAGTAAAGAGTAAAAAAATAAAATAAAATAAATACCCAAAGCACACAAACATAAAACCCTCACTAATAGGTGCTATTATTGGCAGAAGTAATAGGACAATAGATCTTTTATCTATTTTTTAAAATTATTAAAACAGAATAATGTTTCACTGGAATTCAGCTCTATTTATCTGCACTTTTAGCTCTAAATACCTCTATCACCGTGTGCTGGGTCCTGCTCCACTTTCCCCAAAAGGCCTGAGTTACCAGCACAGTGAGAAGAGTCCTATGATTGGAAAATATCCTAATCAGTGTTTCATATAAAATTGTAAAGGAATGGAAAATAATATGAAAAAAAGCAAGTAAAAAAGATGTCATTGTAATAAAGTGACAAGATTATATATTATTTTTCCCTTAATATTTTTTTGAATGTTCTATCATACTAGTGTAGCCAAATATAAGAAGCAAGTAAAATTGAGATCTTTGAGGTACTAACTGTGGTATTCTGATGGTCAGTAAACACCTACATGTGAATTTAACTCCAGCAATGGGAAGACATTTTTTACGGTAACTAGGTCACTGCAATATTCTGTGTAAACCTATATCTAAAGTTCTTATAAGTGAAGATTGTGCCTTCTGGAGAATATCCAAGTCACTTGTTCTTCTGTTTATAGAGATGTTTTTGTTTTCTGGGAATGAAACCAGAAACTAGTTGATTTTAGAAGTAGGGAAAGTTGCAAGTGTTCATCTGTAGTAACTGTGCTGAGCACCAGCCCATTGGCAGAGCTGATCACTGTATGTGAGATACAGGAATATGCTGAGGAGGCTCTGAAAGCTCTCTTGGAGTTATCGACTTGACTTCTTGTATGTCAATAGATATCTCCACCTTCACAAGTCCAAAGAGGAACTGCTAATCTTCCCTGCTCCCTAACCCCAAACCTGCTGTACCCACGACATTCTTCATTTCACTTTTCACAATTCTCCTTCCAGTTGAGTGGACCAAAACCTTGGAGTCATCCTTGACTCCTCTTTGTCTCTCACACTTAAATAATGTACCAGGTAGCCTTGTAGACTCAACTGCCAACACAGTGCCATTACCATGTGCCTTCACAGCTTTTTTTTTTTAACAGGTAGCAAGTTTGTACTATTTTTTTTACATCTTTATTAGAGTATAATTGCTTTACAATGTTGTATTAGTTTCTGCTGTATGACAAAGTGAATCAGCTATATGTATACATATATCCCCATATCCCCTCCCTCTTGAGCCTCCCTATCCCACCCCTCTAGGTCATGACAAAGCATCGAGCTGATCTCCCTGTGCTATGCAGCAACTTCCCACTATCAATTTTACATTTGGTAGTGTATATATGTCAACGCTACTCTCTCACTTCATCCCAGCTTCCCATTCCCCCTCTGTGTCCTCAAGTCCGTTCTCTACGTCTGCATCTTGATTCCTGCCCTGCCACTAGGTTCATCAGTATCATTTTTTTAGATTCCATATATATGTGTTAGCATCGGTATTTGTTTTTCTCAGCTTTGAAAAGTAATGCAATTAAAACTATGAGATCCAGAAAAGACAGATGTTTATTGATCAGCTACCATAATGTTGGTTCCAATGCTAGGCATTTTCACATTTTCACCAGAGTTTAATCCTCACAAAAATGCTGAGAGGTGGAGTTAGTCCCATTATACCCATGAAGACACAGATGGCCACCTGATCATATGTGGAAGAATCAGGACTCAGACCCAGAGAACTGACTCCAAGTCTAAAGTTCCAGGGTATCCTGTCATATTCTCACTTGTAAACCACCAACCCAGGTGGTCGTTGATGCCTTAAAGGCTCTCAGGCATGGCTCCTGGCCAGTCTGTTGATAGAGCAAAGTTAATACAGATCATTTATTAGACAGCAGCCTCAGGGGCTGCCTGGATCAGACAGGCATAAGCCTGTCATAAGCCTTATGCCTTAATTAATTGGATACCATTTCTCCCTCCTGTATCACATTGAAATGGAACCCATTCACTTCCATTCATAAGTTGATATTCATTCACTTCCACCGCTCAGAAAATATCTGCCTGCCTTAGGGCTTGAAGTTTCCCAAAGTTGACTGAGGATCAATAACAAATGTCATACAGAGTGAAGTAAGTCAGAAAAAGAAAAACAAATATCATATATTAACATATATATGCGGAATCTAGAAAAATGGTACAGATGAATCTATTTCTAGGGCAGGAATAGAGATGCAAACATAGAGAACAGACACGTGGACACAGCAGGGGAAGGGGAGGGTGGGACAAATTGGGAGATTAGGGTTGACATATATACACTACCATGTGTAAAATAGATAGCTAGTGGGAGCCTGCTGTATAGCACAGGGAGATCAGCTCCATGCTCTGTGATGACCTAGATGCATCGGATGGTGGGGGATGTGGGAGGGAGGTCCAAAAAGGAAGGGATATATGTACACATATAGCTGATTCACTTCATTTACAGCAGAAACTAACACAACATTGTAAAGCAATTATACTCCAATAAAAAAAAATATCAATAGTTACTAAAGGTAGAAATGTGTCAGTACAAGAAGTTCAATAATACCAGTGAACACAGGACAACAAACAAATACAAATAGTGAGTTAAATGATTAAGACAATTTAATTATGTTATTTATATAACTACTTTAATTATATTACTACTATATAATTATATGAATATCTTAATTAAATTGATAAACCAACCATCTATCAAGACTCAGAGGTAATGTCATATAAGATATTTGGAGCATGCCATGCATTCATTTTTATGTTATTTTGTTTTATTTTGCTTTTGTTTTTTAGAGAGAGAGGGAGATAGAGCGTTATTAAAAGGGAGAAAACATGGACCTACTGAAGCATTTAGAAGCAGGCAATGAGTTCTAAGAATCTTAGGTCTTGTGAAGGAGTGTCCAGAAAAAAAAATTCCTCCAAAAAAACCAACAACAGTAAAAAGTTTAAAATATGCCCTCATGGAGATTTACTCTAGTTGAGAAGAAGATATTTTATGTCTTATTCATTATTATATTATTATTTATATTATATTATTTTATATTATTTCATTACTATATAATGAAAATGAACATATGAGTTATATATATACATAGTATACTAGAAGGTAAGAAGTTCTATGGAGGAAAATAAAGTATGGAAAGAAAATAGGAGTGCTAATGGGCACTGTATCTAAGTTAGCCTGGGAAAATGTAGAAAACTCCTAAATTGTCCTCTGAAGAAAAATTTGGTAATTTCTTGTTTTTACAGACAATTGTCCATTTTGTTTGGATGTTTAGATTTATCATCATGCCAGTGTGCTCAGAGAGGGGGAAAGGCTTGGGAACCGAAGAGGAATGGGGGATCCATTTTTACAACTTATCAACCTATAGCATAGATTTCTTCATTTGATTCCTTCCCCAAAATACCAGTTAAGGAAGTTGCCCAATTTCAAAGAATCTAATAAAGTGTCAGAGCCAAGATTCACACTCCAGCCTTATCCCATTTTTTAACTTTGCCTACACCATGGTGACTTCTTGAGAGTGTTCCTGTGATTTTCTACCTTTCTCCAACAATAACTGAGTAGAAAGAAGAGTTGAAAAAATTGTCTCTTTTTTTTTTTTTTTTTTTTTTTTTTTTTTTGCGGTATGCGGGCCTCTCACTGTTGTGGCCTCCCCCGTTGCGGAGCACAGGCTCCGGATGCGCAGGCCCAGCGGCCATGGCTCACGGGCCCAGCCGCTCCGCGGCATATGGGATCCTCCCAGACCGGGGCACGAACCCGTATCCCCTGCATCGGCAGGCGGACTCTCAACCACTGCGCCACCAGGGAGGCCCTGTCTCTCTTTTATTTAGCATAAATGTTAAATTACTTTGTCACAGGTGTGCTCACTACTTCTGTTCTCCACTCTACAGTGGTCATAATTTTTGTCAGCATTCATGATGACAGGAAGGAAGGAGAGTGTAACTCATCAACACAATCTTTGATGTTCTGGCTGTTGTGGTGACACTTCTGCAGAACTTCAGGTGCCTCCGTGCATCCACTGTTTTCTTCAGTCAGTAAATATTTTAAATGCAGTCTTCTTCAAGAACTGAATGAACATGACCTGTGTTTGTAGTCACTGTGCACGTGAATCCATCAGATCATAAATATTACTTTATCTCCTTGAAGTAGGCACCTGGCTGCTAAGGGCCCCCTGGAAAGCCTCAATGATCCCCACGATGCTCTATACCCTTGCTTGTTTCTGTGCTTTATGGACACAAAGACAGGGTACATGTCTATTCCCTTTGTTTAGGCAGCTAGACACGAGTAAGTGATGGCCCTGTCATCATCATAATGATAAAATAAGCAATCTGAAGTCTGACACCTGAGCTCCCAAAGGAATACCTGTGATGGTGTGGCCAGGTGATGGGGGAGGGTAGAATGGGCAGGAGAGGATCAAAGAGATGGTGTCAGGTAATGAAAGAAGTGCATTTACTGGCTCAGACCTGAGGGATTATCACCTTTCTACGCATAACAAAGAACCAAAACACTTTAGTTGGTGAACTTGCCCTAATACCCTGTGGCGAAGCTTTCAAGATACACAGAGGTGTTCCAGCTAATAGAAATAGACTATAACCTTGAAATCAGGAAAAGGAGAAAATTAAGGCTTATCCACCTTAGAATGGAAATTCTAAGAAAGCAAGCCTAGTTATAAGAGGTGATATATAAAGAACCTAAATGGTATCCTTTTGGCAGAAGAGAGCACCTGAACTTTTCTGACCTCCATGGCTGGCATGGAAACAGAGAGACTAAGTGGCCTCAGGCTGGGTGCAGTGCCAGATGCTGGCAGCTCAGACAAGATGGCTTTTCCTTCAGTGGTCCAGGGGTGAGAGTTCCCCAGCACACAGTGCCTTGCAAGGGGCTCCCCGGAGACTTTCACATCATGTCTTTATTTTTCCTAAGCAGAACACATCAGCTCCATGTGGCCGCTCTCCTGGATCCAAATTCCCTTGCACTCACCTGCTCTATTAATTTCCCAGGGCTGCCGTAACAAAGTAGAGTACTACAAACTGGGTAGCTTAAACAACAGAATTTAAAGTCTCATGGTTTTGGAGGCTAGAAGTCTGAAATCAAGGTTTTGGCAAGGTTGCTTCCTCTGAGGGCCATGAGAGAAGGATCTACTCCAGGTTTCTCTCCTTGATTTGTAGATAGTCCTCTTCCACCTGTTTCCTTACATTGTCTTTTAACCGTATGTGTCTGTCTCTGTATTCAAATTTCCCTTTTTTATAAGGACACCAGTCATACTAGATTATGGCCCACCCTAATGACTCATTTTCACTTGATTATCTCTGTAAAAACCCTGTCTCCAAATAAGGTCACATCCTGAGGTACTGGGAATTAGGACTCCTGAGGTACCTGTGGGGAGAGGGGGCATAATTTAACCCATAACACATGCTGAGCAAAATTTTGGGTTGTATTCCTTATATTTCCCTCCACTACTTTTACCTGGTACTACGCTACCATCTCTCCTATTCTCACCCAAAATACAAGAATGCAGGGCTTCAAGAAGCCAGAGGAAAGTCTGCTGGATTAATTTTTACCAAAAGAGTCGGTGACAGGTAGAGGCCAATGAGGTAAGGCTGGGATCAAGAATACTGATACATTTTCTTTCCAGAAAAATCTCCAAGATTCAAGATGGCCTTGGATGTACAGGACAGATGGAGAGCCCCAGACCATTTGGTCAGAATAGTCACAAAGAAGGAAGGATGTTAACTATAGTAATAATAATAAAGTGTTATTTTTGTATTATGGAATCATCTTCTCTCATAGACTTTAAAATTTTAATTTGTCACCTTGCGGGGTTTGCAGAAGAGAAGACATCATGGTGTGACAAGCTGGTAAGAGTACTGGCCATGGAATCAGACAACGCCAGTTTCAATTAAGCCATCTAACCCACACAGACTCCAAGCTCTGCCACTTACTAGTCATGTGACCTTGGGCAAGTTACTTAACTTTTCAGAGCCTTGTTTCCTTTATCTGTTAAATGGTCATGAAAATACCATTCATGTTTGCAGTAAGGATTATGAATTTCACAATTTAAAATAGCAATGATTCACAAGTTGATGTGTAATATAGAGTCACTAATAGAGTTCTTCTGGATATAGAATCACTGATAGTGTTATTACAGATGTAGAAAGATGGTCAGTGGTTTTCAACTTTGGCTGTACACATGAGTCACTGGGAGATTTTTAAAAATTCAGATGCCTAGGCTGCACCTCAAGTCTATTAAATAAGAATATCCAGAGATTCCAATGTGCAGCCAAGACTGAGAATCACTTCTAGATTACTTATACCAATTTAACTCTACTATGGGCTGGAAAATACCTACTTGAACCATTAAAAGTTCCATATGTGTGTATATGTCTATTCAATTCTTAATGATTTGAATATATATATGCTTTATATATATTTAAAGAGAATGCATCAATGTAAATTTAAGCTATTTAATCTATTTTTAATCACTTTTATAACTGAAGTGAAATTAAAATCACATTCATCAACTGAGTTAGGATATATTCACTCTGGTTGCCAAACAACTTTTAAATTTTAGAAATTAAGAAGCCTCAGATGGAAATGTTTAGCAGATTGATGAAAATTATTCTGTAAGGTAGTGTCAGCATATGGACCAGTAACCTAGGAGATAGTGGTACTTTCCAAACCCCTCTCTCTAATCATAAGAAGCCTGAATACCTTTCATTTCTCCTCCTCTTTAGGTTTACATACTACACTGCTATGATCTGAATGTTTGTGTCCCTTGTCTAATTCATTATGCTGAAATTTTAACCCTTTAGGTGATGTATTAGGAGGTGGGGCCTTTAGGAGAGGATTAGGTCATGAGGGAAGGACCCTCATGAATGGGATTAGTGTTCTTTAAAGGAGGCTCCAGAGAGATTCCCTTGCTCCTTCCACCATGTGAGAATAAAACAAGAAGTATGCAACCCAGAAGAGGGCCCTGACCCAACCATGTTGGCACTCTGATCTCAGACTTCCAGCCTAAGAGATAAAATTCTGTTGTTTAAAAGCTACCCAGTCTGTAGTATTTTGTGACCGCAGCCAGAATGCATTAAGACATGTGTCATCTTCCTACCTGAACTTCTGGCCCACTTCCAGCAATGGAGAATACACCTCCTCTGAAGTCATTTCACTGTCACTCTGAGTGATGAAGGTTCACATCAGGAGACCAGAGTACAAACCTAGGAATGAATGTAATCTCATATCTTGAGTATCCCAGTGGCAGATATGCTTGCAATGCAATCCTTGGTTGTGGAGATTCTTCTGTGGATATAGTCAATTTATAGTCAATTAAACAGAGTATGGGACTGTCTACATGGGAGGAACAAACGATTGAAAGTCCAGACGCAGATACCTTATCCACTGGCCTGCCAAGTGGTTGATATTCCCACTTTAAGGATTACTTTGAGTTGAGGATTAAAGACCCCAGAAAACATGTAAACATATTATTTGGGAGGAGTTAATATTGTAAACCATTATCGCTCGTCAATTCCTTAGAACAAATTAGCTTATTGTGCTTGTTAATCGGTCAATTTATAAAAATTAAAAGAGTAAATAGAAAACCATGGGGGTCAGTGGGGGGATATAAGATGTGATATACGGTTCTGCTGTCTTTGTAAGAAAAGAAGAACAATGGCATTCATGTATTTATTGCAATGGGCTTGGGAGGTAAGCTTTGCTGTCCATTGATGTGTTGGGCTTAACTAGGAAGTTCCATGATGCAGCATTAAAAGAGGTAAGTTTAGGATATTAATTGCCTGTGTCATGATAGGCTGAAGGAGGGTGAACAAGCTATTTGAATGGAAATGCCATAACAGAAGGGTATCCAACTCCTGGTTACTGGGGGTTGGTTCTTACTATCACAAGGGTGAGACGCCAGATGCTCGGGCTAACAGTAGAGGGTTTTGGAGTGAGGGTTTTAGAGTGACATTCTCTGCTAAAAAGCCTTCAAAGGCTTTTCTCTACCACCTGGATGACATATAAGCTCTTCTGCCTTGCATAAATGGCCTTCCATGATGGGTGCCTGAGTTCTCTGGCCTCAGTCCTCAGGACAGGTACTCAGAACTTCAGCAACACTAATCTGTAATCCCTTGCCACCCTGTGCTCTTTCCCGCTCTTCTGCTTATGTAACTTCAGTTCATCCTTTAAGACCTAATTTGAACATTACTTCTTTCACTGAAGCTTTTCCTGACTCTGCCAGGTCCCAAGAGCCCCTTCTTCCTCCTCCTGTAAATCTCCATGTCTATCCGTTATTATAAGACCTGTGGCATAGATTAGGTGTCTTTCATTATTCTATCAAGTCTTTGTGTAGAGGGACTATGCTTAATTCATCCTTGTGTCCTAGAGCCTAGGATAATAAATAAATGGTTGGATGGATGGATGGAAAGGTTTGCCTGGCTGAATTCCAAACATTTTTGGAAACTCATGTATTATCATCCATGGCTTGGTTAGTCTAAGATGTGGAAACTGAGTGTAGAGTGAGTGTGTAGAACTTGCATCAACATTTTTATGTCCCTAAATTACTACAGTTGAATCTTAGTTGGATGGCTTAAAAATTTACTAGTCCCAGAAAGCCTATTTGGATTAGCCATGTCTCTCCATTTCCCCTATTTGTTTCTTTTTTCCTAAAACAGTCATTTAAATAATTGATATACTTTGCATTTTTAATATACTGCTTGTTGATTACCTTCCAGTTATGATTTTGTTTTTTCCTAACCATAAAATAAACCTCTGTAATCTTCCTTCTAATGTTTAATGGTTTGGTCTGCTGTCATGGACACTGCAGTGTAATGACTATAAGCCTACCATACTTCATAGCTTAGTGCTGCCATTTACTCATTGCATAAATTTTGCAAGTTATTTAAGCATTAGTGCCTCATTTTTTTCCATATATAAAATGGAAATAATACTAGATTTTTTCTTGAAAAGATTGTTCTTTCCGCATTGTATATTCTTGGCTTCTCTGTTGTAGATTAGTCAAGTGTCCACTGATGGATGAATGGATAAGGAAAATGTGAGATATATATATATATCAGACAGAGAAAGACAAATACCATATGATCTCACTTATATGTGGAATCTAAAAAACAAAACAAAACAAAACTCAAAGAGAACAAATTCAAATTGGTGGCTGGCAGAGTGGGGGTAGGGGCTTGGCAAATGGGTGAAGGGGTGAAAAGGTACACACTTCTAGTTATCAAATAAATAAATCATCATGAGATATAAAGTACAGCATGGTGACTATAGTTAACTGTATTGTATATTTGAAAGTTGCTAAGGTAATAAGTCTTAAAAGTTTTCATCACAAGAAAAAAATTTGTTAACTATCTGTGGTGATGGATGTTAATTACACATATTGTGATGATCATTTCACAGCATATACAAATAGCAAATTATTATGTTGTACACCCAAACTAATATAATATGTCAATTATAGCTCAATAAAAAAGAAAAGAAACACCAAAAAGAAAGAAATGAAATCATGTGCGTTAGAACATGCTTAGAACAGTGCTTAGCATATAATCAATTTAGGTTAAGTCTTTTTATTATTGCCTTCACATGATAATTGTTAATGCCTTATACATGTTCAATATTTTTCTAAGGGCCCTTTATGATGAAGGAAAAAAAAAAACATCAAACACATCATTAGGGAATTTCAGAACACTGACTATAAAGACATCCTCAATACTTCTTGAGATAGGAAACAGATAAACAAAAACAAAAAAGGTCACATGCCAACAACTTGAAATAGAATGATAATGAATTTATCAACAAAATCTGGAATCTAGAAGATAATGAAGATATGCTTTTACAATACTGAGGAAAATTTAAATTCCAGTCTATACTGAATACCCAGATAAATTATCACTAAACTGTGAGAGTAGAATAAGGAGACTTTGGTTTATATGCAAAATCTCTAAACACTTATCCCCCTGGGACCATATCTTAATCCATTTGGGCTGCTATAACAAAACTACCACAAGCCTATGGTATGGGGTGGCTTAAATATCAGAAATTTATTTTACAGAGTTCTAGAAGCTGAGGATTCCAAGATCAAGGTGCCCACAGATTCAGTGTCTGGTCTGGGCCTGCTCCCCAGCTCACAGTCATCTACTTGCTGTGAGGGAGGGTGAGGTGAGGGAGCTCTCTGAGGTCTTTTTATCAGGACACCAATCCCACCCAAATGATCTCATCACCTCCCAAAGGCCCTTCTCCAAATACCATCACATTGGGTATTAGATTTCAAAGTATGAATTTGGAGGGGATGCAAACATTCAGTCAATAGCAAACTCTTTCTTAGAAAATTGCTAAAAACTGCTTTCCATCAAAGTAGAATAAACAAAAAATAAGGAAGGGCAAGGACTTGAAATCCAAGAGGCAAGATCCAACACAGGAAAAAAGCAAAGGACATTTCTGGAATAACGGTGAAGAGGAGGCCCAAGAAAACAGCTGTTTATCACATTAGTAAACATCTGGTGCAGGCAGGAGCAAGAGGGTGGAAGTCTCTAGAGGTGATGTCTTCACCAAAAAAGGAAAAAATATACAGAGACTCTGTGATATACTTGATGACAATGAGAGGAACCTTACAGATCTGATAGAGTGTTTGGAAGTGAATTAGTGACAGGACAATGAAAACTAAGGAAAAAACCACAAAAATGATGATTAATTCCACTAACAGAAAAGTTGGATGAGAAATATAATGCAATGACTCCATGTAGCCCAGATGTGAAGTCTATTAATATCATAACACTATAAGTCCTGAATATTTATATAAACAAATTTGTGACATAAATATATTTGGAATAAAGGGAGAGGGGAAGTGTAAGTGTGCAAAGGGGACAGAGAGTAAGAGACTTAAATCCTCATTTTCTACTGTAGGACATCAACTAAGTAAAACTGAAAAACCAAGAAATAGCAATGCAAATATTTATCTAGCAAGATGGAGGTAAATAACAGAAAAATGAGCAAGAATTAAATGGTTCTATATTTGGAGTAGAAATCCGGAGTGGGACAAGGTGGAGCTGAGAGATGCTGTTTTTCATTACACAGCTTGTAGCCTTGTTTGAATTTTTAGACTGTGCACATGCATTATTTTGACATAAGTTAAAAATTAATTCAAATTTGTGAAGCAAATTAAATGCATAAGAACTTAATGGTAGAGAGTTTTAAGAAGTTTGGATGTAAGTTTTTTTTTAATATCAATTTGGACATGATCATGTAGAAATCTAAATCTAATTATATATTTGAAAAACATCTAATTTTATTCCTTTCATTTTTAAGATAAATCATAGATCCTGATCATTCTCCCTTTGCCTATTGGGATGCTGTTGATGGTTCTAGTAAATGCTTAGCTTGGGAAACTAGAACATCAAAGCTTTCCTCTTGGCAGGTATTAGGATATGAATCATCGACGTAGGCGCAGAATGTTCTGAGCTAACCCCAACCTCTCCACTAGCATTTAGCATTCATTGATGCAATCATTACTACCGAAATGACTGTAACCAAAAGATTATGCAAACCTAGGGCAAAACTGAGGAGTATTTGGGATGCTTTAATTAGGTTTATTGACTGAAGACAACAAAACTTCCCTCTCTTCCATTAGTACACTTTCTCAGAGTACATCTGATGAAAGGCTGTTATGAAAAGAACACAATTTCTTACATTTGCTAAAAGTCTTTCCTAAGTTTCATATATTCCTTAGGAATCTTGGGAAGGCACAAAAAAATAGTAGGCCAGCAATGGTAATATTCTATCAAACTAATTTTCAGGAAAACTAGGAGAATGGTACATTGACTCTGGTGCACATTTATGTATAAAACAAGTTGATATTATCATAGTATGTGGACTTTAAGTCACAGATGGAGAGAAAGAAAAGCATGCAGGGGAGACTGAAGGAAAAAAGGATGAAGGAAAGGGTTATACAGAGGGAAGAGAGAAATAACACAATTAGGGGAAGCCAAAGAGAAAGGGTTGAAGGGGAAGAGAGATACAGGATGAAACTTGTACAGCATATGTGGCCATGTCCCCAGCCTTTCCTGTGTTACCTAACAACCCAACCATTTTTCCTGACTTGTTCCCTTTTTCTGTACCCAAATAGACCAGGGTACCCTAATTCCACCCCAGACCATGATCTCTTTACCTAGTGTCAGAAAATTCCTTTTATAGCCCTCCAAGGCCCTTGATTCTACCTGGCCAGGGACCACAGGACCCAGATGCCCAGGCCAATATGCCCTCAGCTTCACCTGTTCTTTGATAAATAAATGGATCTAGCCTTTCTTCTATTCTCACTCTAGGGGAAAAGAGGGAGAATTTATCACAAGCTCTGTTCCTTCTAGAATGGCACAATGTGCCTGATGAATATCCCTGCTGTATATGCAGTAGGGCCATGTATGAGGGTGAGGATATAAGTATAGATGTGGGTGGGTGAGACATGGTGTGGTATGTGGATCTCTGTCTATGTGTGTGTGTTTGTTTATATACATGTATGTGTCTCTTTAACTATTGAATAGCCTCCTGATATCTGGTGATCATTTTCTGTGAGTTCATACATAAGGGGAAGGCCCTAAAAAGCCAACTGAGTTGGCTCCCTTTGCATAGGTAGAAATTCTGAGCCAGTGAGACTCACTCACAAGGTGGTCAGACTGGCATACAGATGTTTCTCTGTGAGATCCAATGGCTCCCAAAGACATCTATGTCCTAATCCTGAACCTGTGAATATATTAGGTTACAAGCAAAGAGGAATTCAGGTTGTAAGTGGAATTAAGGAATCAGTTTACCTTAAGATAGGGAGATTATCCTGAATCATCTGGGTGGGCCCAATGTAATCACAAGTGTCCTAAAAGTGGAAGACGGAATTGGAAGAGAGAACCAGACAGATGGCCTCATGAAAAGGACTTGGTCTGATGTTGCTGGCTTTGAAGATGGGAGAAAAGGGACATGAAGTAAGCAGAATGGCAAGCCTCTAGAAGCCGGAAGAGGCAAGGAAACATATTGTCTCCTTCGTCCCCGCAAAAGGCCAACACCTTGAGTTTAGCCCAGTGAGACTCACTTTGGACTTCTAGCCTCCAGAATTGTAAGATAATAATTTTTATTATTTTAAACTGATAATTTTGTGGTAATTTGTTACAGGAGCAGTAGGAAATTAATTCACTCCTAAGAGCAGTATAGCAGTCTATATACACCTTTTCTTTTGCCCAGAAGTTTCTCCAGAGAGGAGAGAAAATAATCCTGACTTCTTGAAGTCTGGGAACCAAGAAGGGGGTCTTACCATTTAGATTGCAAACTTTCCTCTAAGCCCCACATTTTGTATAGCATTGCATCCCTCCTTGGCTCCCAGGATATTTGCAGTCATTCCTGTTTTCAGTCCCACCTGATACTCTTTATTTCAAAGGCAACTAGTACTCCCAATCCTGAGCCTTTATAGAGTTTTATGGTATAAATCAGTTTGCTTGTTGTTGGCTTTCCTCACCCCCACGTGACTTTGGAAATTTTACTTGTTTTGTTGCAGCAAATGAGTTATCATTCATGAGTCCGCAATCTATCATCTGAAATTGCACAGATGTTCCTAATCTGCTGTCACTCTCCTCAAATGTTTACAAACTATAACATTATTACACTTTATACCCATTTTACTGGGATTTCAGAAAGGAATAGAGACAAACAAGTCATTCAATTCATTATGCTTAACTGGAAGAATTTTATCTCTTTTTAAGTATTTTATAGATTAGAAAACTGAGACAATGGGTGACTAAGCAGTTTGGGAGATTTTAAAATCCAGTCCGGATTGACCTCCAAGTCCTTATTCACATGAACTCATGGCCTGAACCAGTTGGTGTCTGAAAAGCAACTGGAGCCTCCCAGGTTGACCAATAGCAGATCTGTGGCATCCTTATATGCATGGAGCCTGCACAAAGATACCTTGACTTGTTCAAAATGCATTTTATTAAATTATCAGGCATAGAAATCTCCTTGAATCTTAAAAGTGGCTGCCCAGATATGAGCCATATTTCCCAACTCCTCCCCCCCTTTCACCTGGGGGGCTCCAAATAACTAGTTCATATCAATGGAATATGGGCAGAAGTGAGGTGTGTTACTTCCAAGTCAAAGAGGTTAAGAAACAGGTTGACCTTCTCCATCCTGTCTTCCCCCACCTGCCTGTTGGAGGCTAATAAGTAACTTTAGTGTGAACTAGAGGCAAACTTTTATGGTAATTAGCCACTGGCAATTTTTAGCTTGTTTGTTACAGTAGCTAGTATTAGCTTAACTACCACTTCTATGCTTCTTATGCAAAGAAGGGCAACAACTTTTCAGAGGAAGGAGTACCTTTTTGCTCCTCACAAAGTCTCCTCTGTTAGGCAAATTGTACAACTTTGGGTTGCAACTCCTCAAAGATGAGATATTTTGTCAATGCACAAAGGTGATATATAGGTTAGTGATGGCCCTCTAGGAATTAACCATCATGAGGAAGTTCAGTAAGTATGGACAATAAGCCTGCATTAAGTCTCTGTCCTTTGGATGTATCATCCACTGATACAAGAAACTGGATAGTCTAGAACAGTCCAGTGCAATGTTGAAGAAGTGAATTTGATCATAAGACAAGTCAGTGGTTTTTTAAAACTGGTTTAAAATCTTGGCTCTCAGTGTGAGAATGTGAGGTCCCCCTCCTGTTTAAAAGCTAACTCTCTGATAAAATACATGAGGGAGAGGAAATGAATCTGGTCACAAACCAAAAGCTAAATTTTCTAGCCTGATGTAATTCCTCCAGGAAAAGTATAATGCCATGGAGAAATAGGGAATGGCTAGACAGAGAATTCAATTAGCCCTTTGAAAACTGAGTTTGCTTATACATTTTAAGCTAAAAATTATCTTTAATGTGTCCTTTCCCCTCGTATGGCCTGCTGGATATGTGGCCAAAGCACATTTTCATATGGTCCTTCATTTAGTTGTGAATCAACATCTGGGATGCTCAGTGGATACTTAGAAATCATTGTAACTTAGAGGAAGAATATAAAGAGAATGAGGAAAGAAGGAAGAACTAAAGAGAAGGAGACAGAGGCAATGATTCTTAGATGTACTCACCCAACATTTTCTTGAATACCCTGCCTGAAAGTATAGATGCATGGGGTCCTTGCATCTGTATTCCAGGGGGCTGAGTTCCCCATCACTGAAAGCACCCAAGAAGGCTGGGAGTCCCTTTTTCAAAGTTAATACTATTTAGGGGAGAAAGCTAGAGGAGATGATTGGTAAAGCCTTTTCCCAACCTAAGACTCAATGACAAAATGAAATGGCCACCAACATGTCTTTTATATCTAGAAGCCCAAATGGGCAGTCCATTTTTTTTAAAATTTCTTTTTTGTTTAACATCTTTATGCTTTACAATGGTGTGTTAGTTTCTGCTGTATAACAAAGTATTTCAGTTATACTTATATATACATCCCCATATCTCCTCCCACTTACGTCTCCCTCCCACCCTCCCTAACCCACCGCCCTAGGTGGACACAAAGCACTGAGCTGATCTCCCTGTGCTATGCGGCTGCTTCCCACTAGATATTTATTTTACATTTGGTAGTGTATATATATCCATGCCACTCTCTCACTTCGTCCCAGCTTACACTTCCCCCTCCCTGTGTCCTCAAGTCCATTCTCTACATCTAAGTCTTTATTGCTGTCCTGCCCCTAGGTTCTTCAGAGCCTTTTTTTTTTTTTTAGATTCCATATATATGTGTTAGCATACGGTATTTGTTTTTCTCTTTCTGACTTACTTCACTCTGTATGACAGACTCCAGGTGCATCCACCTCACTACAAATAATTCAGTTTATGGCTGAGTAATATTCCATTGTATATGTGTGCCACATCTTCTTTATACATTCATCTGTCAATGGACACTTAGGTTGCTTCCATGTCCTGGCTATTGTAATTAGAGCTGCAGTGAACATTGTGGTACATGACTCTTTTTGAATTATGGTTTTCTCAGGGTATATGCCCAGTAGTGGGGTTTGGGCAGTCCATTATTCTGAGACCTGGGAAGTAAACCCACAGGAAGATGGTGGGTGCCATATGGTATGGAGGATGGAGGAGTTCCTATTTAATGTAGAATTTGCCTACTATAGAGGCACAAACAGTTCTTTGATTTAAAGCAGTCATTACTTCCTTGGCTTGCCCACATTAGGCTGTCAGCCTTTGAGCTCTGTTGCTGCTGTGCCATTGCCAGAATCAAATTACTAAAAAGGTCAGCATCATTAATATGTGGTTTGAAAAGAATGAAAATGCCAGACAGAAAGTCTGTGAGCATCTAGAGCCTTGAATCAACATCTTGGCCCTTGTTTGTTCATTTTATGTTATTATTATTTGCTTCAAGGTTTATAGGTCAAGATCATAAGCCTAAACCTCCTGTGGAAACTTACAAATCACATGGTCACCTAATCACCTTAGATGTTTTATCTAACCTGGATGGAACATACCCCCCTGAGACTCTTTGCAGCTACATGGAAACTCCTTGACGGTTGAGACCCCGCTTCTTTGAATTTCAGATGGCAGTTACCTTGGGGCACTCATAAATATTTGAGTATGGATTAACTAACTAGTTTAAAACTTACACACAAGTGGAAATACAGTATGAAATAAGAGCCCACTGAAGAAGTTCTGGGGCTCAAGATAAAGGCTTCAAGGAGGCCAATTATCTGATTCCCGATCCCAGCTAAACCATTGGTACTTCATATGACTTTAGATTAGTCACTTTACCTAGAAACCACTAGCTTTTATATCTTGTAGAATGGAAATTGTTTTCTCTTTGATGTAACTTGAGAGGAAACTGTAATATGTAATTGGTCCGTAATTAATATTCAGGATTTTTCCTCCACGTAATGAGACCCACCCATTAATTATGTTTGACAGCAGTTCTTAATTAGAGATTAAATTATTTCAGGACAATAGGCAAGTGATAATTCTTAAAATTGCTAAAATTTATGGGTTACACATCAAAAGACCTAAATTTTAGTCTCATGTAACTTGGTGCTGCTAGTTTGCTGCTAGCTGGATTCATGACTTTGGATAAGCTATGTTTGTTTGCTTACTTGTTTTTGGGGTTTTGTTTTTTTTTTTACCCCTTTAAGCCTCCGTTTCCTTACTTTAAAATGAGAATAACAGACTATGTGATTTCTAAAGTCCCTTTCAGCTTTAAACTTCTGTGATTCTAAAGGAGATTGTGTGCATGTAGCAGCACGTAGTATAGTATATTTTGACTACCAACTTGTTATGGTGAAAAAGTTCCCACGATTTGAACCACTGCTTATGACCATGAGTTTTAGATGGGCTCTGTGCTGCCATCTTTAAATATGTAACACCAGAGAAAAGCATCTCATTACAATATAATTTTTTGCCCATAAGTTTACCAAGCAAACTAGACATAGATTAGCAGACAGTGGGCTCTTCAAGAATTGAGACCCAGTGATGGTCTATATTAATGTATCCTGTTGCAGAACCTAAGTGTTGCTTGGGGAAGGAAAGCTAACCACAAGCTCCTTGCTTCAGTTTTGCTTAGAGTGGCCTTGGTTCTCACCTTACTTTGAAAATGTAAAAAAGACATTATTCATGATGAAAATTATTTCTTTGGAATAGAGAAGACAACAATGAATAACATGGTATGATAAAGAAAGCTTAATATTAAGAAATAATTACCAGTAATTAAAGCCACTAGTATAGGGCCTCCCTGGTGGCGCAGTGGTTGAGAGTCCGCCTGCCGATGCAGGGGATACGGGTTCGTGCCCCGGTCTGGGAGGATCCCATATGCCGCGGAGCGGCTGGGCCCGTGAGCCATGGCCGCTGAGCCTGTGCGTCCGGAGCCTGTGCTCCGCAATGGGAGAGGCCACAACAGTGAGAGGCCCGCGTACAGCAAAAAAAAAAAAAAAAAAAAAAAAAAAAAAAAAGTAAAGCCACTAGTATAATTACTAATACTATTTAGTAATAAAACAGAGAAGGAGAGAACAAAGTCTTAAAAAGTTACTATAAAGGACCAAAGGCAGAGAACTTCATCTCCTCACTTTCATACACATTTACTAAAATATTGGGCTCTTTCCCAGAAGTTTTGCATTAGCCTACCTGTTTCTCAAGATCTATATGAAATAACATTTCTTCTATAAAACCACTGCTCTTTCCAATAAGATATACTCTCCTTCCTATTTTCAGTTAAATAAGCATCTGTGGAAGGCTTACTCTAAATCAGGCCCTGAGCTCAATACTATAAGAACTGAACACATGCCTAATCACCCTGTGGTCTAAAACCTTCACAGCATTTTCTTTACACCAATACTTAACATTTTCTTTACACTAAAGACATATATTACGTTCTAACTTGATTAGGGTATACTTGTTCATCTGGCACTATCCTTTGAACGTAATAGGTACTCAATAAACATTTAAAGAACTGTAATAGAGGCAGTAATTTCTCCCAGTTGTAGACCATTCAGCAATGAGAATAAATAGTATTATCTCTAAAATTATAATGTAATTGAAAGAGAGCATAAAACCTGATCTATCAAAATTCAGTTACATAAGACCTTTGGAGATAATGTTTGTTGCATGCATCTCTATTACTAATACAAATAAATACTTATATCTCTTTAAAAACATACTTAGGTTAATTCAGGCAAAAAGAGCAGTCCAGGTCCACAAACTAATCCTCTAGCAATAGCCACAGCACTGTCCCATGAATCAAATATTCTCAAGAGAGCTGAGGATCAGAGAGACACTAAAAACAACCTTGTAAATTCTCAACCTTGCCTGTGCATAATAAAAGCCCTCTAGAAATAACCCTTGAAATAAAATCAAAATTCTGCAAGTCTTGGGCAAAAGTCAAGGGATTACCTAAACTGGCTTTCTGTGTGCAAAACTGGGGAAGTGGGAGATTTGAGATTGGACACACTGGTTGGGAATTTCTCCAAGCTACAACACATAATTGCATCCTGGGTTAGGTCTTGGGATGATTCTTCACTGAGGGCAGATTCCTCTTCGTTGTGCTCTAGACAGTGACAGTGCCTAACAGAGAAACAGGGGATCCAAGCACAGGTAGTGGTGTGGGAGGAGCTGGGCGGGGGGGTGCTCTTTACCAAGATATAAACAAATAGCTGAGCGTTAACTCTTTGAAAATGTTTAGCTAAGAAAAACATTTTACCTTACTTGCAAACTAAAATTAGCCTTCCTGCCACATTTTCACAGATGCAAGTGTATCACTATTTTCTTGCATGGAGTCACCCTGTGGGAATCAAAATTCGGGGTATCAGGTGACAATTACAGTGTCAATGGACAGCATTACAGGAGAGGATCCCTGAGCTTAGGGAACCTGAATCTTTTCTAATGTGCAGTAAGCTTTTCTGATCTTTGCCTCTGTGGGAGACGCTATCTCTATCTTCCAGGGGGGTTACAAATGTTCTGGAAAAGGTAGTTTGGACATGCAAACATGAGAGACTCATGTCTCATGAGAGAAATGTCTTCCAACACATGGATCTTATAATGACAAAGACAAATATATGAATGAATGAAGAACTGGTAATTTGTAATGTGGACGAAAAAAGTCAGAGTGCTGCCATGAAGATGAGAAGGAAGGCTATTTTCAGGAGCTTTGTTAGGAAAGGCTTTTAGGAGAAGGTAACATTTGAGCAGAGACAAAAACAAATTGAAGGACAGAGCCATGTAAATCTCTACCCCACGAATATTCTAGAATGAAAGAACAACCAGTGTTAAGGACAAATGCTAGAGGAGAATGCTCAGTGTACTTGAGAAACAGCAAGAAACCCAGCATGGAGAGAACAAAAGGATGAGTGGTAGGAAATGAGGTAGGAGAGTGAGTCAGGAACTAAGTCATACCCTAATATGCCAAGGGAAGAATTTTCTTTAGATTTTAAGTTTGAAAGGCTGCCATTTGGCAAATGAATAAACAAATGAATGACTTTCCCTCATTTCCCTGAATTGAATTATCATAAACAGGCTATAGAATGGAGAGTGGTTGAGAAATCTCCATCCCAAACCACGGCCAGTCCTGGAAGGATCAGAACCTAAAGAAGAAAGACAAAGAGTGTCAGCAGCAAAGATAAGAGGCCACGGACCAAGTACCTGGGGTCCGAAGAGGGAAGGCATGCACTAACACCTGGCTTAGGATCCTGAACTGGGTTTAAGTGTCTAAAAGGCGGGAGACTCCATGTTCCCCAGAGGAGCATACGACCCAGATACAGTGAAGTCACTGCTTCTCCAGTTCTCTCTCTACATGTACACATTCTCTCTAGTTCTAGCTCGCTCACTCCCTGTCTTGCCCCGTTCCCATATATACCTTTTTCTCTTCCCATCTTCTTCTATTTCATTCCCTTTGTCTTAATCTCTGCTTTTTGTAGTTCCCATTTCTCAGATCTCCTGTCTTACTGCCCCTTTGCCCCATCTTTGGTGCATGGAAACCTCTTTTCTCTCTCTCCTTAACTTTGGGGCTTCCCCTGATTTGGGAAGCCCTGTTTTACCTTTTTTTCTGAAACCCTATGGTTGGTGCAACTCTCACCAGTTAGAGAGACAGTGGGAAGAAGGAAGAACCCTCCCATCCTCCACCTGTTCAGGTAGGGGTAAAGTGTCCTTCCTTTCTCAGGCTGGGGTCAGAGCATGGTGCCCACGGGATGATGGTAGAAGGAAAGAAGCAGTTCTCCCCCAGCAACAACATAGTGGAAAAGGGCCATTGTCCCAGCGCTCATGGTAAGAGTCGTGCTTTACAAATGGTTGTGAAATTAACAAATACACTATTATGATTATAGTTATCTTAGAGTATTTGACATGAACTTTTACATCTAAATTAGGCGGCATCTCAAAACTGGTTTTTCTCTCTCTCTCTTTTTTTTTTTAATTCGCCAGCTTTTCTTTTTTTTTCAGTTTCTTTTTCTTTTTTTATTTTATTTTTTTTGGCTGCATTGGGTCTTCATTGCTGCACATGGGCTTTCTCTAGTTGCAGCGAGCGGGGGCTACTCTTTGCCATAGCGCACAGGCTTCTCACTGTGGTGGTTTCTCTTGTTGCGGAGCACGGGCTCTAGGCGTGTGGGCTTCAGTAGTTGTGGCACATGGGCTCAGTAGTTGTGGCTCAGGGCTCTAGAGTGCAGGCTCAGTAGTTGTGGTGCACGGGCTTAGTTGCTCCGTGGCATGTGGGATCTTCCCGGACCAGGGATTGAACCCGTGTCCCCTGCATTGGCAGGCAGATTTTTTAACCACTGCGCCACCAGGAAGTCCCAAAACTGGTTTTTCTTTTATGGGATCAAGGAGAAAAGTTGTTTTGTTTTGTTTTTTACAAGCAGTGATTGCCATGGCAGCGTGGAAACTAGTTTCTGTGTTCTTACCACAAAACCATAGAGTTTGTGATAGACAAGATATAAACAGCATAATCTCAGATGACATTTCTCCACAAAAACAACAAAGCTACGCATTGGGAGATCCAAAACAAGTGGCAAGTCAGTTTACATCTCCAAAACTTGGCTGCAATGAATTCTCATTTTCCTCTGATTCTCATTTTAATTTTAAACTCACATTCCCACATGCCCCTCTCTTCCCACTCGTGTCATCATTGTCCTTAGCCTGTCACTGAGATTGGCAAATTGTGGTCAGATTTATTCCTACATTCATCAAACAACTCTTGAGGGCCTTCCAGGTGCCAAGGATTGGGATGGGTGCTGGCACTCAGACCTGCTGCATGCCCTTAAGGAGCCAAAGTCAAGTGGAGAGACAATTGTGTACAGATCAACAGAGTCCAGGGTTGCAGGGCTGTGTAAAGGACACTCATGGGGTGCGAGGATGGCCCAGAGGAGGGGATCAGTTGTCTGTAAAAGGGGTAGTAGTTAGGGTTGGGAAGGGAGTCAGAAAGATTTTTCCGCGGTATGTGACACTTTTGTGAGCTGTATCTTGAATGAGGGTTGTTTGCTAGGTGGACGTTTGCAAAGGCACAGAGATGGGCAAGACTTAGCCTCGTCAGGGAGTGTCAAGCAATTCAGTATGACAGGAGTGGAGGATACGGGGGAAGATGATGGGGAGATGGGCCCAGCAAGCGAGGGGGCTGTAGAATTAATCAGCTGGGGGATCATTTCTGCAAATGTCCATAGAAGAATTACATAATGCTCTATATCTGGAAGAACCTACCAAGGGCATTCCCTGTCTTTCTTATTTGGTTACAGTGAGCTTTTGAAGAATGAGTCAACATCTCTGTTAGAGCAATGCCCCATACATATACACATATATGTATATATGCCCATATAGGTACACATGCACACATGTATATATAAAGCTGCCCACAGCTCTATCCCACCCAAACATTGTAAGAAGTCAGTAAGTAGTCAGTATTGCTTCAGAAAACAGATGGATTCCAACACAAGGATTTTTAAAGTTTGCTAAGGGTTTTTCATTATAAAAGCTAACATACATTTTAGTATATACAGTTGGAAGAAGCAGAGAGAAATAAATGTCTTCATATTTCCCAGATAGTTATTATTATTTTATTTCCTCCCAGGCTTTTTTCCTATGCACAAGTTTTATTTGTTTATTTGTTAACCTAAGTGTAAAGACTGTAAAGTCTAAAGATTTTTAGACTGTAAAGAAGGAAATGTTTTAATGAGATTTCACTTCAAGTAGATAGTCCCAAAGGTCATCCAACAATATTTATTGATTTTCTATTTTGTGTCAGGCACTGTGCTAAATGCTGTAATAGAGCAGTAAACACAACAGGCACAGTGCTGGTCCATGTAGGTTACCATGGAGATGTGAAGGCCTGGAAATAAAAGGGGTGTCATGGGGAGAGGCAAAGACTGACCAAACTTTTGGTTCTCTTAGCAACAACTCCTCACTACCACTCACTCTGCCCCCTTCTCTTCATTGTCATGAAGTCACCGAGTGCTCCCATTAGGAGAGGCCTTTGAACTCTTATAGTCCAAATAATAGTGCTTGTTGGTTGAGACACACAGGACATGTTTAGGGCTGGCTTTCTTTCTCCTGATTTCTGGACCGGTATTGACTTTTAAGCTACCCTTCTCCTGGCAGCTAATGCTCCCCCCTGCTACCTCCCCCTGCCACCGTGGCAGCCCCAAAAACAGGAAACCGGAGGTGGCCCTGCCAAAGCCCTCAACCCCAGCAGGCTTCTTCCTTCCTGCCACAGGGGTGATAAGATACAAGGCCAAGGGGAGCAGCCCCATGGGCTGAGCCCATCATGTGTCATCCTTGTCTTAGAAAAATAAGGCCATCATTTCTCCTTCCCACCAAAATAGCTGGTCACCCCAGCATGGAGAACAAATGAGCAAGGTGAGCACAGTCAGAGTTACTTCAGCTGTCAAGAGATTCAGCATCATGTATATGCAGAATTGATGGTTTCTAGTCCTCCACTGCCAGCCACAAATATTTCTTCCCTCAGGCAGCACAGCATCTCCAACTGCACCTTTAGAAAGCCATCTCTTCCAGTTAAGAGCTGCAGTTTCTCTAAATCCAGTGCTAAAATGGACTAACCATTAGCTACAGGAAATCACCTCAAACAGTTATTAGTTACTGATCACATCAGGTAACATACACCAGATTCCACTGCAACTGATAAGTATCATTATGAGACACTGGCTGGTCTGTGTTGATGGATGATTTAGGTCTGGCCCAGGCAGCCCTGGGTGTGTTATCACAGTGGGGCCTCTGAGAAGCCAGAGATAAGAGGATGCAGGAATCCTGAATGGTTTGAAGGAAACATTATAAAAGCAAACTTTATTTACTTCCCTGTTTTGCACTGTACCCACCTTGGTACATCAAGGTTATTCTCACAGTAACTGGTCATCCTATGAACTTTAGAATCCTTTCAGGGAATGACATTTCTCCGTTGGCTATACTAAATGTCTTTGAAGCTAGGAAATTCCTTTAACTCTGGTTAAACATTATGTAATACATGCCTGCTTTGAATGGGCAAGCCATAAACTGTACAGCAGAGTAGGGGAGAAAGAAGAACCTTGGACTTGGAGCCACCATATATGAGTTTGAGTCATGTCTGGTGGTCTGACCTTGAGCAAGCACTGATTCTCTAGATTTTAATATCATTTAAAACTGTGCTTTAGGGCTTCCCTGGTGGCGCAGTGGTTGAGAATCTGCCTGCCAATGCAGGGGACATGGGTTCGAGCCCTGATCTGGGAAGATCCCACATGCCGTGGAGCAACTAGGCCCGTGAGCCACAACTACTGAGCCTGCGCGTCTGGAGCCTGTGCTCCGCACCAAGAGAGGCTGTGATAGTGAGAGGCCCGTGCACCGCGATGAAGAGTGGCCCTCACTTGCCACAACTAGAGAAAGCCCTCGCACAGAAATGAAGACCCAACACAGCCATAAGATAAATAAATAAATAAAAAGCAAAAAAACCACTGTGCTTTATTGTAATCGCCTATATAAAATATTCCCTAGCTCTCTTTTCTACCAGGCTCAGGCAGAATAAGTTTACTCTTTCTCTATGGTCTTCCTGTACTTTGTACAGATTTGTATTATGGAGATGTACCTACATATATCATTTTTACCCCCCTCCGTAAACTATGATTCCTTCAGGACTCTTGGCTTTGATTGCCCATGGCCTGACCAGTGTTTGGCTCATGGTCATCGTCAATAAATGATCATCATACTTACCTGTCTGAACTACAAAACGGAGCCATAATAAACACTTCTTAAGGGCTCCGAGGAGACTCAGAGAGGACAGTGCTCAAGCAAGGGCTTCATAAACCATAAAGCTGTGTGTGATTCTAAGGTGTGGTCATTATTTGCAGGGCAATATTATTTCTCCGAGTAGCACAATTCATGAAAATCAAGAAACCGAAGGAAAGGAAGCAAGAAACAGTCCACAGTGATTAACTCCGGGGCCCAAGCAAGAAGCACTAGGGAAGGTGAAGTGGAGGGGAGGGCAGGAGACTTTAAATTCTTACTTTATATCAATTTCTAATATTAGAAATGTGGATGATTTTTACACTGATGTCTTAGTGTTTTTGCAAATTCGAAAAATAAGTGCATGCAATATCAGTCAACTCCTTTAGTATTTACCTGGGGGCCCATGGACATAGATCAAAGGTTAACTGAAACCAAAGCTTGCCTTGCTGTTTACTACATTATTATTGACCAGGGTAATATTTTTCTCACTTTTATATTGCACTTTAAGCTTTCTGAGATGTTGTTTATTATTTACGTTATTCTCACAGCAACCCTGATGTCATTAGTGTAATTACTATTAACTGCATTTAATGAATAGAAAAACTGTGACCAGAGAGATTTAATAAATTGCCCAAGGTCCCAAACACAGTGGACAAGTCAAGACTAGAACTCAAGAGACCCAACTCAAGCCCTTTGCAGTAGGTGAAATCCACGGAACAGCCCCCGAATACAATATTCTGTACCCTCTGTCCCTGGCAGAGACCGTGGCTCCCAGAAAAGCTGTTACCAGCAGACAGATGGCTTCTGATATCTTATTTACTACTACTCACTGTATCATTCACTGAGTTCCAATGCGTGGCTAAGAGAACACTGAATTTGGAATCTGACAGCCTACCGGCTTGAATCTGGACCCTGCCCTTAAATGAGCTGTGTGACTTTGAGCAAAGTTACTTAAACTTTCTGGAAGTCAGTATCCTTACCAAGAGGGAATGACACCACACCTCACTCTCAGGGATCTTGTGAGACTCTAGTGAGCTAATGTATGTGAAAATGCTTTGTAAATTGTAAGGTGCTTGGCGTGCTACTTGCTTACGAGCTTCTGAAGGCTACTTGGCAGAAACACATATTCCCAAGGCCACCAAAAGATAAGAAAATCTAACAGGAAAAGAATAAAATTATTCCCAAGAGGAGGAAAGAAATATTCGCAGTCTACGAGCCACCTTAGTCTATAGTAATTTTATCCCAGTGTTCTTAAATATCTATTTACTTATCCCTCCTGGGACAGTGTTGTCTTCCCCCTAGCTGTGACAGTTATTCAATCAGTGCAGCTATCAGAGCAAATAAACATCACTCTCTGGGTCCTTTGCCTGAAGCTTCACAGTAGGATAAAATGTGTTGTAAATGCCTCTGTCCTTAATCACTGAAAGGGAATCATACAAATATTGAGCTTCCTATTAAGTTTGGTAAAATTCGTTTTGCTGAAGAATATAGAGACCTGAAATCCTTCAGTGTGTTGGCTGAAAGTATGGATTAGCTGGAACATGAAATTCTGCTTTATATAAGATGGTTCCTCAAAATACCTCTAATAGCCTGTGCTGCAATTATGCCCTACGTCTGTAAGTAAAAGAACAGAGAGAATTGTCTCTTGGAAAGATAAAATTCAGTGGTCAATGTAGGGAATCTGACCAAAGAATCTACCACAGAAAATGACAGACTGCATATAGAGCAACCAAACTAAACCCAGGTCTGGAGAAGGAACAGCTGAGTGGGGGTGTCAGACCATTACATGCCTACACAATGAAAGCCACATCTTGAAAACTGCTCCCTTTTCCTCACCCTCAAATAGATTTCCTAATATTGATCTAACTTACAAAGTATCTCAAATAATTGTTCTGATAACTTGTCTGCAGATAGAAAATTTTGTTCCTCCCAGTCTGATCCTAATTCTTCCTATTTCATTTTCGTACCTCTATGTATTGCCTGAGATCTCCAGTATGATGGATAGAAACAAGTTTGTATCTCAGATGTATTTCTGACTTTAAAGGAAAAGATTCTAAGGTTTAAGTATGGTGTTCACTGTGCACATTTCTTAGATTCTCTTAATCAAGTTAAGGAACTTCTCTACCTGTTATAGTTTGCTAAGTATTTTATGTAACCACAAAGAGTGGTTAATTTTTCATCAAATGACTTCTCTTCATCTATTGAGCTGCTCATCAGATTTTTTTCCTCGAATCTGTTAATGTGGCAAGTTACACTGTAGATTTCTTAATGTTACTATATCCCTGAATGTCTGGAATAAACATATCTTGATCATGATAGATTTAAAAAATAGTAATAAATGGCTAGGTTCAGTTTCCTTATGTTTTATGAAATTTGCATTTATATTTATAAATGAAAGCTTGCCTTCAATGATCCTTTCTGGGACTGTTCTTGTCTTTCAAGTTAGGATAGCTGCATGAATCGACTTGGGGAAATTTCCCTTACTTACTTTTCTCTGGAAAAGTGCTTATAGGATGACGAATATGGGTTAAATTCTCTCTTTTGATAAGTAAAGTGCTCTAAACATATTTATTAAATCAAGTTTGTTAATGCTAATATTAAAATATTTTTACTTTTACCAGTTATTATTTGCTTGATCTTGTATTTGTATCAGTTTTTCTTATAATATATAATGACTATTACATTAACCTGATATTCTTTTAATCATCAAGAACTAACCCTTTTTATAACCATTAATGGTTGTGTCTTAAAATCTAAATTTGTCTGCTAGGACTTCCCTGGTGGCACAGTGATTAAGAATCCGCCTGTCAGTGCAGGGCACATGGATTCTATCCCTGGTCTGGGAGGATCCCATATGCTGCAAAGCAACTAAGTCCATGCGCCACAACTACTGAAGCCTGTGCACCTAGAGCCCATGCTCCACAAGAGAAGTCACCACAATGAGAAGCCCATGCACTGCAATGAAGAGTAGCCCCTGATTGCTGCAACTAGAGGAAGCCCACACACAGCAATGAAGACCCAACACAGTCAAAAATTTTAAAAAAATAATAATAAAAAATTATAAAAAACCCTACTTGATTAAAAATAAATAAATAAATAAATTTGTCTGTTATTAATAATGCAACATTAGCTTTCTTTTTTCCCAATACATTTTTTAGTTAAAAATTTTCTTTTCTTACTAATAATATTAATAATGGATCCTTATAATTTAATTTAAAATTCCCTGCCTTTTATCAGTGAGTTTAATCACTTTATAATTAATGTATATCTGGATTTATTTCTACCTTTTTTGTATGTGCCTTCTATTTTCCATTCTGTTCATCAGCTTTCCCTTTTACTATATACTATCAAAAATTCCCCTTATTTAATCTATTCTTTTGAATATATATTTTATTTCTATTCTTTAACATAGATATCTAATAAAGATTAATTTTAATCAATATTCCTTATTGACAAATAGAAAAAGTTTAGAATGCTTTAACGCCAATTCTCTCCTATTTTCATGTTATTTGACATTAGTCTCACCTTGTTTTTAAACTTCCTCAAATAATCTCTTTTTTGTTGTTTATATAATCAACAATTATTTTGACCTACCAGCATGCTTACTAATTTCTCTACCATCTATTGTTTTTTGTTTTTCAAACCTTCCTTCTGGAATAATTTTCCTTTTTGTGAAGTCCACCTTTTAGTAATCTTTTCAGTGAATGTGATTAGTAAGCTCAGTCTTCTTTTGTATGAAAATAATTTTATCATACCTTTCAACAACAACTTCATTTAATATTTTGAGGATATTATTCCCTTTTACTCTGGCTTCTATTGTTACTGATGTAGACTATGAGTCATTAGTTTTCCTTGTGGATAATATGTCTTTTCTCTCTTGTACCTTATAAAATGTATTTGTCCTTGTCTTTGTTATTCTGCAGTTTCACTATGAAATTCATCTTCCTTGGGATTGCTTGTGCAGTTCTAATATAAGGACTTATATCTTTCCTCAGTTCAGAAAAAATTGAAGCCAGTATCTTTTTGAATATTGCCTAATCTCCATTTTTTTTCTAACAGATGTATGTTCAATATCCTCATTCTAATGTCCACATTGCTTAATCTCTTTATAGTGCACCCCATCTCTAGCACTCTTTCCTGAACTCTGGATAGTCTACTCAGATCTATCTTCCATTAATTAATTCTGTCTTCAGCTGCTGTACTTTACTATTTAACTCATATTTTGAGATTTTAGTCTAATTACTGAAGTTTCTAATTTAAGAAATTATATTTTTTCTGCTTTTTCTTTTCTTACACTATTTCTTCTTGTCTTCTGACTTCTATCCCTTTTCTAATGTTCTAAAGTGAATACTTTAAATATATTTATTTTCTCATTCTCTTTTTCCCAACTGATTGTTTTCTATTCATGTTGTTGCTAAGTCTCTCTCAGGACTTGCTTGTGTTAATGGTAATTTTATTCCTAAACTTATTTTTACTGGAGGTGGTTTTTGGAGGGGACTCTGTTGTGCTGATCTGTGGAAATACACCTACAAAGCATTTTCACATTTGCTTCTACCAGGGCCTCAAGCTTTTCACCAGGGCTGGACCAGTTTTTTTCTAATTTCTAAATCTAGGTTCCTGCACAACAAAGGTAGAGTAAATTTAGACTCTACACCTATTCCTTTATAATATGGTGATTCTGAGTTTTATGGCTGACACTTTTCCCATCCAAGGCTCCAGTGGGTAAGTAGTTCCTTGTCAGGACCTCAAGTGAGTATGTGTACTTCTTCTAATCAATCCCTTTTCCATGGACTGTATATGCTTTCAAAAATCTTAGCAATAAACAGCAGACTCCTTTACAGTTGCTCATCTCAAATGGCTTCAGATCTCATAGCCTATCCTCTGTGAACATGAAAAACCCAATATCCATCTTCTAAAACTTATATACAGGACCAGCTGTCCCTTGAGCCACTGTGGCTTCAGGCTATTACTCCTCCTCTTGACTTTGAGATTCTCTTTATTTCTGCTACCTGTGGGTTTCCACTTCTTTTGAGCTTAGCAATATATTTAACTTTTGTTGGCGTATTTCATCCAAATTTTCTATGTTTGGAGAATGAAGAAGTTCTTTCAATTGAATTTCCATTGTCTTCAAAGTAGACTTTGGGCAGCACTCTACCTTGGTGTATTGCCTATAGGTTTTAAGTACATACAAAGAAATACCTGAAATATTCTTGAAAGTGTGCTCCAGCTACTCAAATCAATGGTTTAGCTTAGTTTTCAGTGTGAACGTCCAGCTGGCCCAGTGAACTTTGTTTCCAGTCCCTATTGCAAAATTGACTTGATATCTTAAAACCTTTTTTTCCTTAAGATCATGAGGTATCTCAAAGTTTCTGAATTTTTGTATTGAAAGACGATGTTTTTTTTTTTTTTTGCGGTACGCGGGCCTCTCACTGTTGTGGCCTCTCCCGTTGTGGTGCACAGGCTCCGGACGCGCAGGCTCAGCAGCCATGGCTCACGGGCCCAGCCACTCCGCGGCACGTGGGATCCTCCCAGAACGGGGCACGAACCCGTGTCCCCTGCATCGGCAGGTGGACTCTCAACCACTGCGCCACCAGGGAAGCCCGACGATGGGTTTTTATGACAAAAAGGCCTTTGATAATTATGTCATCAATGCCACCTACTGTGTGACCCTGCAAAATTCAGGTAAGTCCCCTGAGCCTTAGGTTCTTCATATGGTAGATAAGGAAAAATTATCTACTTTGTAGAGTTGTTGTGAAATATATATATTTACCATATAGGAAGATGTTCCCATTGATTCAACTTGTATTATTTATTGAGTGTATGCTTTGAGAAGGCATTATATTTATGATACTCCAAACTTCTGGTATTCTGGATCAGCTGTTGATTTTAAGTCATTGGATTTGAGATGTTAGAATTAGCAAATAAAAATACAGGACACTAAATTAAATTAAATTTGAATTTCTGATAAGCAATGAATAATTTTTTAGTATAAGTACAGCCCATGTGATATTTAGCCCATGTAATATTTGGCACACCCTTATACTAAAAAATTACTTGTTGTTTATCTGAAATTCAAATTTAATTGGGCACCCTGTATTTTATCTGGCAACCCTATACTGGATCCACCTCTTCTCATTTAAACAGCAACAGTCGTTTGTGAAAGATCTCTCACACATGTGTTCCAATTTTGCCAGTGTCCTATTTTAAACGAGAAAGCTAAGCTCAGCTATATTTTCATGTAGAATCTCTGTTCAAGGCATAAAAGATTTTTAAATCAAATGGTTCTTTCCTGCAATTAAATTCCAGATATTATTTTTGTTTCATCTGTACTTCCTTTGGATTTAATCAGCCATGTTTGCAGCGACATCAGTAGAATATGGGATTTTCAGACATCCTATAAGTTAGCTGATTTTGAAAGAAAAATAACTGAGGCCTCGGCACATGGTAAGTTAAGAAGTGAGTATTTAGAGAAGAACATTTTCTTGTCTGTGTTTTCTGACTGCTCTGTGGCCTCTGATGGTTAAAGGCTTTAAGTCACAGCTCTGTGACTCACTGGCTGGAGAGCCCTGGAAAAAGAATTTTCTCTTCCAACGGTCTGTTTCCCATCAGAACATCTATTGGTAATCATTCCCACCCACTTCGGGGACTGCTGTACTGTGATGTAGGACAGCATTTTACATACAAGATGGTTCTCCAGGACCACAACTGAAACAACAAAGATTTCTAAAACACAAAAAGCAGAATTGGGACATGTGCCAGAAGAGGTGAATTGAATTTGCGTCCTCTCGAAGAATCCTGAGGCGGTCCCTCTTGGTCTGGGAATGGGGCTCCTTTGTCAGACTGTTCATTAAGATCTCCACCCAACAGGTGCCCCTCTCCTATCCCCCATGCCAGGTTCTATCCTCCCTAAAGGGAACTCTTCAATTCCTTCCTCTCTGGTGCCTGTACCTTGTCACTGGGAAGTGCCACTTCCTTTAAGCCCAAGACCAGAGGAGTGCTGTTGTGTCCACACAAACGGGGAAAACAAGTGTTTCCCTATAGATTTTTCCATTTCTAGTGTATGTGTCGCCAAGGTCCCTGTAGAGTTGTTACCCATTACCAGAAACAAATTAAATCTCTAGAAAGTGAGAGTGACATGAGTGAAAACAGTTTACTACTTGCTTTTTCTTCCCTCTATTTTCTTACTCCCAGTAACTTGAGAATATCAATACTGAAGTTCATCTTAAAATTGAATACGGCTCAGTTGCGAAACCATGGTCCCCAGGGGAAAGCAATAGAGCTGGATAAAGGCGAAAAGGAGAGGAGGAACACATTTATCTATGAAATTCCTATTTTAGAGACCACAATGGATTTGCATAGAGCTACCTTGCTTTTATGTAGCAGATTTGTCCTTTAAGGTTGTGAATAACGAAATGCTTAGAAAACTGGCTTGCATCTCACTGACTGCCGCTAAAATTGGAGCACTGCAGGTTCTTCATTCCTGTCTTCATTTACAGTGGCTTCTGACACTTTCACATTTCTCTACCATGGTATTTAAAGTGAATATCAATAAAATCAAGAGTCCTTTAATCATGAGACTATTCATCATTTTTGTCTTCCAATCTCCCAACATTTTTCCATCCCTAGAGGCAGTTGTCCAAAGTGGGAAAAAGGAACTTGGGACAGATTACTTAGCCATTCTGTGCCTCTCAGTCCCCTGTGCATGGGAGAATAATAGTACATAACTGTAGATTAGGTTCTTCTGTTATATGCTTTCATGGCATATCATATTTCCCCTTTTATCATAGCCATCACTCTTGTCATGAGTAGATTAGTACCCACACTCCCTGTGAACTATACACTCCTTGAGTGAGGGAACTGTGTTTGTGTCTGTCTCTTTCATCACTGTAACCTTCACACCTAGCACAATGCCTGACACATAGTACATAGTAATTAAATGTAGCTATTATTAGCATTATTGTCTAGAGATGATAAACACAGTTGCCTTGTTATTCACCATATTTGTGTTCTACAAAATCTCTGCAAGCAATAAGTTACTGAATACTGAACTATTGCTCCTAGTAGAAATACAGGGTTAAGTTCCTGCAAGCCTCTGGTCACAACATTTTTGTCAACTGATCAATACATAATGTTGTTTTATATGTGTTTCTGCTTAAAGATGTTTTAATACATATTGTTGATTAATTAACATTGAACTCATGGCCAACAGCACTGTAAATCATTCGTATACACACTTATCCAACACATGTATGTTCTCTGTCAGGCACAGCAAAATCTCTCACTTAGGAATATTAAATAGCACTTCAGCCTATGTCTGGGGTCATTTTAAACAGTGATATCATCAACAAGAAACAAAAAAATGCAAAAAACCTGGCACTAAATAGACTGAAAAAATTACACTTATTTATAGTATGAGAGCTGAAGTAAGAAGGTGGAGTGTTGCCTTATTTGAATCTGTGTGTTGATGACTCAATGTTTTTTTTTCTTTGCTCTGATGTGTCCATGAATGACTGCAAAACCTCCAGAAGTGTTGAAATAAATTCTAGCAAGTAGGTGAATTTGAAAACACAGAATTTATCAACAGTAAAGATCAACTGTACTTGGCAAAACTTTAGTCATGCTTCATAGTCATGCTAAGCCTAAGGCAGACTTTGTTAAATGAACAAAACATTTCATCATTCATTCATTCATTCATACTGGATGATGTAGTACACCTGGGATGCAATGTAGTGCAGTGTAGTGTTTTAGATCATAGGCTTTGAAGTCAGCCTGACTGGTTTCAAATCACATCTCTGCCATTTACAACTTCAGGTCATTTACTTGATTTCTCTGAGCCTTAATTTTCTTATTTGAAAAATGGGGGTATTAGTAGAAGTTACCTAAAAGAGTTGCTATGAAGATTAGCTAAGAAACTCTTAGAGGATTTGATGTATAACATAGTGACTATAGTTGATAACACTGTATTGTGTATTTGAAATTTCCTAAGAGAGGCATATATTAATTAACTCAATGAGAGGAACCTTTTTTATAACGTATATAATATTTCAAATCATATTGTACACTTTACATATCTTACAATTTTGTGTCAATTACACCTTAATAAAGCTAGAAAAAATAAAATATAAAATAATGAAAAAAAAAAACCCACAATATTGACCAGTACATAAAGAGTGCTCAAAAAATATAAACTATAGTAATCTTTACTGATGTATCTTACAAGTTGAAAGGGCATTTCTGGGCTACTGTGCTGCTTTAAGCTCTACCAAGTCTTTAAGGCCCTGCCACAAAGCTTGAAGTCTCATAGAATTTTTATTCTTTCTGATTCTCTTTACCTCTAAATTTTGTGTTCTTCTTAGGCTGGAAACACAGATAAGAATTTTTTCCCAAGATTTCTTTATTTCTGTCTTTTCCTGGAGTCAAAATATTTCAGTCCTCATGGTCTACCATAAACAGAAGCTGCTGAAGTTGCATCTTTTCCTTCTTTCCTTACACCCATCTGAGCTGGGCCTAGAAGCAGAAGTTTCAGAACTGAAACTGCATAGCAAAGTCCTCCTCCTAAGATAGCTCAAACCTGAATGATCTGGCATGCTCCTACCCTAGCCAATCCTTGTTTTCCTTGGCTGTATGAGGATATGAAAGCTGGGCCCAGAGCTAAGAACATGGAAGTGAATAAAGTGATGGTTTAACCAAGCATCACAGCAGCATAGAGTTTTGCCTCTTGAGAAATCCTTAGACATACTCTAGCTTAATTTTCTCAGTATGCCAGACAGATCACCGCTAAGGCCCTATATTTATTTTTCAACCAGGTATTCTTGGCTGGATTCCACTGAGACTGATATTTGGAATTAAATGAGCCACAACTGGGTAGGTCCAGTTTTTGCCCCATAATATTTTCTAGCATAAAGGAAAACAAAACACCAGACAGTAGACACCAAGCTGGTAAAGGAAATAGGAGAGGGAGTTGTTTTTAATGTCTGAATAGCAAACTGAATTCTCCTTATACTAAGAGATGATATGGTAGAAGGAGAGTCCTTTTAGATAACTTGGATTTATTTGGAAGTTCTATATTCATTTGTTCATGCTTCAGTTGGACTTTCTATAAAATAGGGATGCATTTTGAATTATCAAATACCTTTCCAGATTATTTGAAAAATTAATACGAAGAGTTAAGCTCTTTTGCTAAAACACATTATGATTTAGAACTTGACCTTTCTAAGTTTCAATTTCCCTATCTGTAAAATAAAGCAAAGTGTAGATTATCTCTAATACTGTGTCAGCTCTAAAATGTCACAAGGTGAGACTATGAGTCTATGGTTTATTGGATGTCAGAAACTAAAGATTAGACAGGCTAACTGCTGGAAGCCAGTTCTCTAGTCCTGTCAGCTCTATCTCTATGATGTTTCTCAGACCCATCTCCCTCTTTCCACTTATAATATCTATCCCTAGTTCAAGCTCCAGTCTTTCCCTCTTTCCAATCTGTCCACACACTTCCACCAGAACTATCTTCCTTATTCCTAGCTTTGATCACATCATTCCCTTGATCACAAACGTTCAGTTACTCCCTACTGAACAGATAGGATCAATTCCAAACCATTCAGCCCAGCCTTCCACAGGCTGGCCTCTAATTATGTAATTCCATTTCCTCCATTCCACCTAGTAAATTCATCTGAGATTACTCTCTATTTCTCAGATAATGCTCTTTCTCCTTCTGCTTTGGGTCCCCGTTCAAATTTTGGCTTCTATGTGAAATGCTTCCTCCTTCCTTGCTAATCTTCTCCATCATCTATTTATTTATTAAACTGCATTTCCTTCAAGGTCCACTCACATCTTAAATCTTTCAGGAGGCCTTCCCAGACTCACAGAGAAAGAAATAATTCTTCTCTCTCCCATAGAGCATGTTTGTAACCATATTTTAGCACTCATTACAGAGTTGTATCAAAGTTATTTAGATGTGTTATTCATTTTAATTGGCTTATAAGATCTTGAAGTCAGAAACCATGTACTTTTCACCCCTGAATCCCCAGTAGCTCCAGCATTGAGCTTTGCACGTGATCAATAGTTGCTTTTTTTTTTTGCGGTACGCGGGCCTCTCACTGTTGTGGCCTCTCCCGTTGTGCAGCACAGGCTCCGGATGCGCAGGCGCAGCGGCCATGGCTCATGGGCCTCCCGGACCGGGGCACGAACCCGTGTCCCATGCACTGGCAGGCGGACTCCCAACCACTGCGCCACCAGGGAAGCCCAACAGTTGCTTTTTAAAAGTGAATTCGATTGACTTTCTCTTAGTCACCTCAGGCTGAAAGGAGGCAGTGTAAAGCAGAGATCCTCCGAACCACATGCCCTCTCAGCTACCTGTCCAACTGATCTCTCAACAGAGCCAAGGATGCCAGGAAGCTTGGACCTCTGAGTTGGTCCCACCTGTGCCCAGAAGCCTCCCAACTCTCAGAACAGGAACTGAATGGTTGACGTGCTGTGGAAACCAAGGCCTGCCCTTTGTAAAGCATGAAATCAAATTGTAAGTCCCTCCTTTATTGAAAATTCTTGCTAAACCAGTTCAGGTGCACTTAATCCTTTCACTTTGAGCAGAGTAAGCTCCGAGAATTAATGTTGACCATTCAAAACCTCCTCCCTCTAGCCTTCACTTGAGTCTTTCTGGATAATGAGCTTAACCTTCTGAGTTCATGGTCTCTGGGGTACACTTGCCGGTAGGAGAAAAGACTTCCCTAGAAGGCTTCAGCCAAAGCCCCCTTAGGAGCAGCAACAAAATGCTCTTGTCCAATCTCTACTACCTTGACCCCTTTGGGATATTTGAGACATTTGTATTCTAGGTCTCTTTTATCCCTCACTTGGTAAGACTACGGGGATGTAGAATGAGTGGGGGAAGTGGTGAAAGCGCATCTGAACAAGATTAGCAGGAGATGCTTCAAGATACTGCTTATATCACATAGAGATGCCTCTGGTTTAATAAGAAATTATCTCCAAAGTACTCTCATATGCATGCACAAAAGTGGTAAGACTCTCAGATAAAGCAATCAAACCCTCAGGTGTGGCTTGTGGAATTCATTTCATTGCTTTCCAGCTGGTAGTTTACCTAAGCTGCTGTGTAGAGAAAGATGTCAGCCCATAATCACAGGTGGGTTTTTCAGGCATACAAGGCTGCATTGGGAAGGACAGGCATCCTCTCTATAGAGCACATGCAAACCTTAAGAATTCTTCAAGAATTCCTCAGTCCATTGCCTGACAGGTTCTTCTCACAGACCCCCTCTTTCATCAGTGCTCAGAAATGGGGAAGTCAATCTTCATTTCAAGAGACTGAATTCTGAGAAGCCACATGCCCAGAACTATTGGGATTCAAGATTGAAAGAGACCTTAATCATAATGCAGTACAATTTAAAAATTAAGCCTTTGTAAATGTAAAACCTAAGTCTCAGAGAGGACAAATGTGAGTTGTCCAAAGGCACACAGCCAAGGTTAGGGCTCAGATATCCCAACATCTAAACCTGCATTTTCTCCACTACATCACCATTCCACCAGATTTGTATGCTGGATTGTCTGTTATTGATTCTGTACTATTCTTCCCCTGCTCCCTACTCTCCACCCCATGCTGCCTCTGTTTTCCAGAGGCTCTGAGTCTGAAATCTACATTTCTCCGAGTCCCAACCAGTGAGGCTCTGGGTTAGGTTCCAACAATGAAAAGCAAGTACAAAATCTGGAAAGCAGAGGGGAAGCAGAGCCATTAAGTTTTCTGCAGCAGCAATAGGCAGTTGTATGAGTTCTGTGAACTTCAGAAGAAAGTAGGTGTGACTGTCCAGCAGCTTCCAGGTGCCCTTATTAGAACTGTGCCCCTTTGGTGTTGCAGCAGCTAAGAATATCAGTGATGGTTTCCTGCAGTTCCTTAAGCTTCCTGGTTTCCAGAAAACCAGTGGTAGTTTTCCTTGACCTTTGGTCCACCCACCCCAGCCTCTAATTCCCTGTATTAAATCCCTTCTTACTTGCAATACTAAAAATGGTTTCTGATTCCTGACTCTGCCCTGAATGATACTTCATTCTGTAAGACTGTTTCTAATTTATCAATTACACATATGGCTTTTGAGGCAAAGAACAGAGTGCAGAAAATGTCCCATGTGATGATGGTGAATCAACACCAATAGGTCATTCAAAAAGACCACTTACTTTCAAAAAGAACCAGAGCTTCTATGACAAGGTCCAAATCATGCTACTGAGAAACATGGATTAAAGTTTAAGTGACCTTCATAAATAAAATGAAAGACATTGGTTAAATTGCTTCCTTAAGACACAGCTAGTCATAGATACAGAGATGGTAACATTAGAGTGCAAATATGTAGATCAGAAGTTGTTAAATTTTCATATGCCATGGACCCCTTTGGCAGTCTGGAAAACCTACATAATCCTTGCTGACAATAATGTGTTTAAATGAATTTAATAAAATGTAATTTGTTACAAAGAAAAGCAATTTAAAAACAATTCTCAAAATACTAAAAATTTAAAATTGTAATATGAGTGAATATATATATTATATATATATATTTTTGAATTTTATTTCATTTATTTTTTATACAGCAGGTTCTTATTATCAATTTTATACATATTAGTGTATATATGTCAATCCCAATCTCCCAATTCGTCAACCCCCCACCACTTTCCCCCCTTGGTGTCCATACGTTTGTTCTCCACATCTGTGTCTCTATTTATGCCCTGCAAACTGGTTCATCTGTACCATTTTTCTAGGTTCCACATATATGCGTTAATACATGATATTTGCTTTTCTCTTTTTGACTTCCTTCTCTCTGTATGGCAGTCTCTAGATCCATCCATGTCTCTACCAATGAACCAATTTCCTTTTTCTGGTGGAGTAATATTCCATTGTACCACATCTTCTTTATCCATTCGTCTATTGATGGGCATTTAGGTTGCTTCCATAAACTGGCTATTGTAAATAGTGCTGCAATGAACACTGCGGTGCATGTGTCTTTTTGAATTATGGTGGTCTCTGGGTACAGGCCCAGTAGTGGGATTGCTGGACCATATGGTAATTCTATTTTTAGTCTTTTAAGGAACCTCCATACTGTTCTCCATAGTGGCTGTATCAATTTACATTCCCACAAAGAGTGCAAGAGAGTTCCCTTTTCTCCACACCCTCTCCAGCATTTGTTGTTTGTAGATTTTCTGATGATGCCCATTCTAACTGGTGTGAGTTGATACCTCACTGTAGTTTTGATTTGCATTTCTCTAATAATTAGTCATGTTGAGTAGCTTTTCATATACTTCTTGGTCACCTGTATCTCTTCTTTGCAGAGAGGTCTATTTAGGTCTTCTGCCCATTTCTGGAATGCGTTGTTTGTTTTTTTAATATTGAGCTGCATGAGCTCTATATATTTTGGAGATTAATCCTTTGTACATTGATTCATTTGCAAATATTTTCTCCCATTCTGAGGGTTGTCTTTTTGTCTTGTTTGTAGTTTCCTTTGCTTTGCAAAAGCTTTTAACTTTCATTAGGTCTCATTTGCTTATTTTTGTTTTTATTTCCATTATTCTAGGAGGTGGATCAGAAAAGATCTTGCTGTGGTTTATGTCAAGGAGTGTTCTTCCTATGTTTTCCTCTAAGAGTTTTATAGTGTCTGGTCTTACATTTAGGTCTCTAATCCATTTTGAGTTTATTTTTGTGTATGGTGTTAGGGATTGTTCTAATTTCATTCTTTTATATTTAGCTGTCCAGTTCTCCCAGCACCACTTATTGAAGAGGCTGTCTTTTCTCCATTTTACATCCTTGCCTCCTTTGTCATAGATTAGTTGACTATAGGTGCATGGGTTTATCTCTGGGCTTTCTATCCTGTTCCATTGATCTATACATCTGTTTTTGTGCCAGTACCATATTGTCTTGATTACTGTAGCTTTGCAGTATAGTCTGAAGTCAGGGAGTCTGATTCCTCCAGCTGCGTTTTTTCCCTGAAGACTGCTGTGGCTATTCGGGGTCTTTTGTGTCTCCCTACAAATTTTAAGATTTTTTGTTCTAGTTCTGTAAAAAATGCCATTGGTAATTTGATAGTGATTGCATTGAATCTGTAGATTGCTTTGGGTAGTACAGTCATTTTCACAATATCAATTCTTCCAATCCAAGAACATGGTATATCTCTCCATTTGTTTGTATCATCTTTAATTTCTTTAAATAGTGTCATACTTTTCTCCATACAGCTCTTTTGTTTCCTTAGGTAGGGTTATTCCTAGGTATATTATTCCTTTTGTTTCAATGGTAAATGGCAGTGTTTCCTTAATTTCTCTTTCAGATTTTTCATCATTAGTGTACAGGAATGCAAGAGATTTCTGTGCATTAATTTTGTATCCTGCAACTTTACCAAGTTCATTGATTAGCTCTACTAGTTTTCTGGTGGCATCTTTAGGATTCTCTATGTATAATATCATGTCATCTGCAAACAGTGACAGGTTTACTTCTTCTTTTCCAATTTGTATTTCTTTTCCTTCTCTGATTGCCATTGCTAGGACTTCCAAAACTATGTTGAAAAACAGTGGTGAGAGTGGACATCCTTGTCTCGTTCCTAATCTTAGAAGAAATGCTTTCAGTTTTTCACAATTAAGAACGCTGTTTACTGTGAGTTTGTCAAATATGGCCTTTATTATGTTGAGGTAGGTTCCCTCTATGCCCACTTTCCAGAGAGTTTTTATCAGGAATTGGTGCTGAATTTTGTCAAAAGCTTTTTCTGCATCTATTGAGATGATCATATGGTTTTTATTCCTCAGTTTGTCAATATGGTGTATCACATTCATTGATTTGCGTATATTGAAGAATCCTTGCATCCCTGGGATAAATCCCACTTGATCATGGTGTATGATCCTTTTAATATGTTGTCGGAATCTGTTTGCTAGTATTTTGTTGAGGATTTTTGCATCTATATTCATCAGTGATATTGGTCTGTAATTTTCCCTTATTTGTAGTATCTTTGTCTGGTTTTGGTATCAGGGTGATGGTGGCCTCATAGAATGAGTTTGGGAGTATTCCTTCCTCTGCAATTTTTTGGAAGAGGTTGAGAAGGATGGGTGTTAGCTCTTCTCTAAATGTTTCATAGAATTCACCTGTGAAGCCATCTGGTCCTGCACCTTTGTTTGTTGGAAGATTTTTAATCACAGTTTCAATCTCACTACTCGTGATTGGTCTGTTCATATTTTCTATTTCCTCCTGGTTCAGTCTTGGAAGGTTATACCTTTCTGAGAATTTGTCCATTTCTTCCAGGTTGTCTATTTTATTGTCATAGAGTTGCTTGTAGTAGTCTCTTAGGATGCTTTGTATTTCTGCGGTGTCTGTTGTAACTTCTCCTTTTTCATTTCTAATTTTATTGATTTGAGTTCTCTCCCTCTTTTTCTTCATGAGTTTGCCTAATGGTTTATCAATTTTGTTTATCTTCTCAAAGAACCAGCTGTTAGTTTTGATCTTTGCTATTGTTTTCTTTGTTTCTATTTCATTTATTTCTGCTCTGATCTTTATGATTACTTTACTTCTGCTACCTTTGCGTTTTGTTTGTTCTTCTTTCTCTAGTTCCTTGAGGTGTAAGGTTAGATTGTTTATTTGAGATTTTTCTTGTTACTTGAGGAAAGCTTGCATAGTTATAAACTTCCCTCTTAGAACTGCTTTTGCTACATCCCATAGGTTTTGGATCATCGTGTTTTCATTGTCATTTGTCTCTACATTTTTTTAAATTTCATCTTTGATTTTTTTCAGTTATCTCTTCGTTATTTAATAACATATTGTTTAGCCCTCATGTGTTTGTGTTTTTTACGTTTTTTTCCCTGTAATTGATTTCTAATCTCATAGCGTTGTGGTCAGACAAGATGCTTGATCTGATTTCAATTTTCTTTAATTTACTGAGGCTTGATTTGTGACCCAAGATGTGATCTATCCTGGAGAATGTTCCGTGGGCACTTGAGAAGAAAGTGCAATCTGCTGTTTTTGGAATGGAATGTCCTATAAATATCAATTAAATCTATCTGGTCTATTGTAACATTTAAAGCTTATGTTTCCTTAGTAATTTTCTGTTTGGATGATCTGTCCATTGGTGTAAGTGAGGTCTTAAAGTCCCCCACTATTTTTGTGTTACTGTCAATTTCCTCTTTTATAGCTGTTAGCAGTTGCCTTATGTATTGAGGTGCTCCTATGTTGGGTGCATATATATTCATAATTGTTATATCTTCTTCTTGGATTGGTCCCTTGATCATTATGTAGTGTCCTTCCTTGTCTCTTGTAGCATTCTTTATTTTAAAGTCTATTTTATCTGATATGAGTTTTGCTACTCCAGTTTTCTTTTGATTTCCATTTACATGGAATATCTTTTTCCATCCCCTCACTTTCAGTCTGTGCGTGTCCCTCGGACTGAAGTGTGTCTCTTGTAGACAGCATATATATATGTCTTGTTTTTGTGTCCATTCAGCAAGCCTGTGTCTTTTGTTTGGAGCATTTAATCCATTCACATTTAAGGTAATTGTTGATATGTATGTCCCTGTTACCATTTTCTTAATCATATTGGGTTTGTTTTTGTAGGTCCTTTTCTTCTCTTGTGTTTCCCACTTAGAGAAGTCCCTTTAGCATTTGTTGTAGAGCTGGTTTGGTGATGTGGAATTCTCTTAGCTTTTGCTTGTGTATAAAGCTTCTGATTTCTCCATCAAATCTGAATGAGATACTTGCCAGGTAGAGTAATCTTGGTTGTAGTTTCTTCCCTTTCATCACTTTAAATATGTCATGCCACTCCCTTCTGGCTTGTAGAGTTTCTGCTGAGAAATCAGCTGTTAACCTTATGGGAGTTCCCTTGTATGTTATTTGTCATTTTTCCCTTGCTGCTTTCAGTAATTTTTCTTTGTCTTTAATTTTGCCAGTTTGATTACTATGTGTCTCAGCATGTTTCTCCTTGGGTTTATCCTGTATGGGACTCTCTGTGCTTCCTGGATTTGGGTGGCTATTTCCTTTGCCATGTTAGGGAAGTTTTCAACTATAATCTCTTCAAATATTTTCTTGGGTCCTTTCTCTCTCTCTCCTCCCTCTGGTACCCCTGTAAGGCAAATGTTGTTATGTTTAATGTTGTCCCAGAGGTCTCTTATGCTGTCTTCGTTTCTTTTCTTTCTTTTTTCTTTATTCTGTTCTGCGGCAGTGAATTCCACCATTCTGTCTTCCCAGTCACTTATACGTTCTTCTGCCTCAGTTATTCTGCTATTGATTCCTTCTAGTGTATTGTTCATTTCAGTTATTGTATAGTTCATCTCTGTTTGTTTGTTCTTTAGTTCTTCTAAGTATTTGTTCTTTAATTCTTCTAGGTCTTTGTTAAATATTTCTTGCATCTTCTCGATCTTTGCCTCCATTCTTTTTCCGAGGTCCTAAATCATCTTCACTGTCATTATTCTGAATTCTTTTTCTGGAAGGTTGCCTATCTCCTCTTCATTTAGTTGTTTTTCTTGGGTTTTATCTTGTTCCTTCATCTGGTGCATAGCCCTCTGCCTTTTCATCTTGTCTTTCTTTCTGTGAATGTGTTTTTTTCCCCACAGGCTGCAAGATTTTAGTTCTTCTTGCTTCTGCTGTCTGCCCTCTGGTGGATGAGGCTATCTAAGAGGCTTGTGCACGTTTCATGATGGGAGGGACTGGTGGTGGGTAGAGTTGACTGTTGCTCTGGTGGGCAGAGCTCAGTAAAACTTTAATCTGCTTCTCTGCTGATGGGTTGGACTGCGTTCCCTCCCTGTTGGCTGTTTGGCCCTGGGCGACCCAACACTGGAACCTATCTGGGCTCTTTGGTGGGGCTAATGGTGGACTGTGGGAGTGCTCATGCCAAGGAGTACTTCCCAGAACTCCTGCTGCCAGTGTCCTTGTCCTCAAGGTTAGTTTCAGCCACCCCCCTACTCTGCAGAAGACCCTCCAACACTAGCAGGTAGGTCTGGTTCAGTCTCCTACGGGGTCACTGCTCCTTCCCTTGGGTCCTGAGGTGCACACTACTTTCTGTATGCCCTCCAAGAGTGGAACCTCTGTTTCCCCCAGTTCTGTCAATGTCCTGCCATCAAATCCCGCTAACCTTCAAAGTCTGATTCTCTAGAAATTCCTCATCCTATTGCCAGAGCCCCAGGTTGGGAAGCCTGACGTGGGGCTCGGAACCTTCACTCCAGTGGGTGGACTTCTGTGGTATAAGTGTTCTCCAGTTTGTGCGTCACTCACCCGGCAGTTATGGGATTTGATTTTATTGTGATTGTGCCCCTCCTACCATCTCATTGTGGCTTCTCCTTTGTCTTTGTATGTGGGGTATCTTTTTTGGTGAGTTCCAATGTCTTCCTGTCGATGATTGTTCAGCAGTTAGTTGTGATTCTGGTGCTCTGCAAGAGGGAGTGAAAGCACATCCTTCTACTCTCCCATCTTGAACCAATCCTCTCTATGTATATTCTTTATTAACTCAAGAAGCAACAAGATTGTGCTGTGCAGTGTATCTAATAAGTACCATAAATTTCAAGATGGTGATGTGCATGCACAAAATTTTCATATAATTCTTCAGCAATTGTAATGTGGTGGGGTGTTTAGTGGTGACTTATGGTTTGTTACCTATAATCATAATGGAACAAAATGATAAATCTTAGTTAGAAGTTAGCAAAAATAATGGTGTAATTGTTTTCCATTCAAGTTCATGGACCCAAGGTTATGAATCCTTGTCTAGATGTGTGGGAGAACCATTCTCACACTCCAATGTACTTGAAAGGAGTCTGGAGGCTGGGATATGCTTCTGAACCTTAGATACTAAAATTGAGATGTGTTTGTAATCCACAATCTATAAAATATATATGCAATATTTTTAAGAGAGAAAAAGAATACTCGGACGGGAATGAAAAAAAATGATACAAATGAACCTATTTACAAAACAGAAATAGAGTCATAGATGTAGAAAACAAACTCATTTACCAGGGTGGAAAGGGGAGGAATGGGATAAAATCAGAGATTGGGATTGACATATACACCCTACTATATATAAAATAGATAACTAATAAGGACCTACTGTATAGCACAGGGAACTCTCCTCAATACTCTGTAATGACCTATATGGGAAAAGAATCTTAAAAAGAGTGGATATATGTATATGTGTAACTGATTCACTTTGCTGTACAGCACAAACTGACACAACATTGTAAATCAACTATATTCCAATAAAAATTAAAAACAAAACAAATTTAATGATAAGGATGAGGCTAAACCTATTATCAATAAAATAAAATTGAATAGATTAAATTAAAAAAAAAGAATACTCAGACATAGTAAATGCAATTTGTACAATTTCTCTAATGTGAGAAAATGTCAAAAGATTGAACAAAGGCCATTTTTTGATGCCAATATTGTTTGGGGTAAGTTAGACATGGGAGGACGGCCCCCTTTGTTGAGAAATAGAGAAGAGTACCTCTTTATGTATCTTTCCTTCCTGAGGAGAGAGGAAATTAGCCCCCATCCTTGTTGTCTGGAGTAATCATGGTTAAGATCTGCCCAAAAAAAGTTGTGGAGGGGAGTAAAATATCATAACATATTCCTTATTCTCCTTTCTGAAAGGGCTTACCACATTTGATGTACACATTAATCCTGACCTCCATCCCAGCCCTGGAAATGTGTGAACACCATGAGAATCCTTAAAATAAAGGACAGAAAATTCAATTTCTCTCATATGGTCTGAATAATATGCTTCAAATCTCAGTTGCTTTGAAAACGGAAAATTGCTTGAATATTTAAACATGCATTTGTTCTTGGGAAACAAAATGTTCAGCTCTAGTGGTTGCCACAGCAACTGCCTAGGCTAAAAATACAAATTCCACCATAAGAAGAAAAAGTATGTACCGAGGGGGAAAGGGGAGAGAAAAATGGGAAATCTCCCAAAAGAAGATCATTGGCAGATCAACTTGTAAAGACAAGGAAGGAAGTTGGTCTTTGGCAAACATTTTCCTGTGGGGCAATGTGCTCGGTAGAAACCTACATCCCCCCAACCCCAACCCAAAGCATTCCTTATCCTCTCTCCTACCCCCTTATAACACCCCCTCTTATAAAAATCGCATCCACACTGACTGTGGGCAGCCCACCACTCTGAGGACCATCCTGGTTAACATTACATATACAGCTGGGAGGGGGTGGAGTTCCTGCTAGGCTATCACCAAAGATAACCCTCTTCTCGTGGCTTCTGCCTCTGGTTTGGTCTGGTCTTCACTGTTTCTCCTTCTAAATGGAGATTGAATGAGTGGTTTGCCCTCCCACCCAGTCAAGATGGCTTCTTCACTGTCTCACATAGACATCGGAGCTGTTCCTGCCTTTAAGCTTTTGTTCATGTTGTCCCTTCACTTGGAAATATGTGCCTCTCCCTTCAGTCTATTTAATTCCTCATCTATATCCGACTTGTTTTAAATGACACCTCCTTCCTGCAACTTCCTGCAGCTATGCTTGCTCTCACTGGTCCCTTTTTTCTCTGAAATGCTGTTTCAAGAAGAGTTGACACCACACACTTTTGTGTGTGTGTGTGTGTGTATTTATTTGTCTAGATTTCAGGCTCTGGGGAACAGGATCTTGTAATAAACTTCTTTTTTATTCCCAGTGGTGCCCAGCATGTTGCCCAAAGCACACGTGTTGACAAAATCTGCTCCACCGCTGTGGGAGAGGAAGGATAAGGCTGAATTATGGGGCAGCATTTGCCTCTGTGGAAATCTGCAGTTCAGGGCATTGGGATGCACCTATAATCACAATCTCAAGCATGACTTGAGATTAAATACAGTCCCCAGGCTGGCTCTATGTGACTCTACATGAGATCTCCAAGCCAATAGCAAAACCCCTCAAACCTGCACAACTTCACTGACTATACTCCACTCCTGCTTTTGTCTAAGGTGTAGCATAGTGGAAAGAAAACTGGTTTAATAATAAAATCATATTCTAAGTACACTGTGGGATTTTAGATCATGATTCTACAGTATAGTAGAAAGACTAAAGGTTTGGAACCAGAAGAGTAGGCTTCAAGTCCCAGCCTCACCCTGACTCCCCATGGACAATGGAAAAGCACCTGGATATCTCCTTCCTCATTTGGACAAAAGTGTTACATTGTTATCCTCTTCCTATGGTTACTGTGAGGATCAAAAAAGATGAGGAATATGTTAAGGTGTTTTAAAACATACAGCCTGTTGTGCAAATCATAGCTATCACTATGAATTAATGCCCTCCAACAAGAAAAAGCCAAAATGCATTCTTCCTAATCTCCCAAACTTATTTATACTCCTATTTCCTTTCAGTTCAGGTTCAATTTACAAATTCTCTTAACTTCTGTTAATTTTTTTAAAATTGTGGTATTGTTATTTTACAATGTTGTGTTAGTTTCTACTGTACAGCAAAGTGAAGTAGAGTTCCCTGTCCTATACTGCAGGTTCTTATTAGCTATCTATTTTATACATATTAGAGTACATGTGTCAATCCCAATCTCCCAATTCATCCCACCCCACACACCCCCAGCTCCTGTTAAATTAACTGGGCTAATTTACTTGGTTCATTTTGTCACAGGTATTATTCTAAGTAGCCATGGGTCGTTTCTTTGCAATTCAACATTTACCCTTCAAATAATAATATATAATAATATAGTGATGTTTTTTATTTTCATAGCATCTCTCCATGTATAAAGCACCTTTACATTCACACCCATTCACTGACAAACAGCAATGCCCACCTTTCATCTCCTGCCTTTCTGGTTAAGGAGAGTAATACTCCAGGGAGGCTGGAGCTAGACCAGAAAGCAATAGAATATGGAGGGACTAACCTATGAAGGCAAGGACAAATGTGAAGGATATCATTCAGTAGCCCCTCCCCCCTTCACCCCTCTTCCTGCCTTTGCAGTTGAAACCAAGGAATCTGTTTGCAGACTGCAGGATGAGACTGCATCCAAAAGGCTGCCCCAGAATAGAGTGTCATCATCCCTGCTGAGCCCAGATGCATATTATAATATGATGTTTGTGCTTCTCAGTGATGAGAGCTCCCACCTAACACTGAGAAGGCCTCTGAGAGATCATCCAATGCACACTCTATGGCCCATAATGCAAAACACAATGCCTGAAGGAAAGACACTATGCCCTGGGATTCAGCAGCCTCTTGGGGCTACTTGGCACTCTGGTTGCAAATCTCTTTCATCTAGAAGATTCTTTAACTCCTCCAGACCACAGTGGACTTGTGTGTAGAGGTTTTTGTCCATATTATCCCTTGAGAAAAGGGAAACCACCATGTTTAGCATGCTTGCTCTTTTTGTACCTATAGAATATGCAAAATTATGTTTAATCAGCAGTCTGAAGAATTCACTTAAAACATCCTACACAAATGGCCTAAAATAGTCCAGGTTCTGCCTCCAAGAGTCTAATTCCCACCTAGATCTTGAGGAGAATTTGAATTAACATTTCTTTATGTTAATTCTCATAATGCCCTAGGGATATTGGATGACTCAGAAATAAGCCTGCTAAATTCAGGCATGGTAAAAATTGTATTTTCTCATTTATTTTTTTTAATGATTTGATAAGTATTGAGGGCTACCATGATCCAAAACTAGCCTTGTATTGGTGACAACACAGTAATAAATGTTCAATCTAGAGAATTGTTGGTAGGGCTGGGAAGTAGGTCATAATGTCAGAAATTAGCAGTTGAGAGGGACAGTTAGTCTGTATTTTTGTGGGGAAGACTTTGTATTCTGGAGGTACACAAGGGAGGATGGGAGGGAGATGCAAGAGGGAGGAGATATGGGGATATATGTATCTGTATAGCTGATTCACTTTGTTATAAAGCAGAAACTAACACACCATTGTAAAGCAATTACACTCCAATAAAGATGTTAAAAAAATAAATAAAATTAATTTTAAAAAATGGATTTGAAACTTTTCTTTGCCATTTACTATCTGTGTAACTTTGAGCAAATCATATAACTTCTCTGAACTCAATATCCTCATCTGTAAAACGGGGATAATTATAGTACCTCATAGGCTTGTTATGGAAGGTTAAAGAACATAATGTGTATAAAGCACTTAGCTCAGTGCCTGGTGCAAAGGAAGGACTCAATAAATGTTGAGAAAGGATATATATCATTGGAGCCTAGTTATTTTTATTTTATTTAACTTATTCCACAAATATTTGTTTATAGTATGGCACGTACTGGTTTAAGGACTTGGCATTAAAGGATGAGTAATCTCTGGTTCTAGCTTCTAAGTAGCATGATATCGACTGTGCTCAGTAAGGAGGCTATTACCTAAAAAGGCAACTGCAATATTGAGAAAGAAGAGCTACAGTGGAGGCCAGTGAAGGTTATTATAAGTACAGTCCGGGCTGGAGCCACAGAGAAGTTTCCTGGAAGAATTGGTAAGATAAGATTTTGAAGAATGGTGGGGGGTTATCTGGATAAAGATGTGTGTGGGGGTAGAAATAAGGGAAGGTTATTCCAGACAAAGAGAATAGCGGTGGGCCTCGGCCGCCGGCTCCCCCTCTTTCTTCCTCACCACCCAGGACCCTCCATGAGGCGCCTCTGCTTTCTGCTCCTGGCCTCCTGCATCCTCTTCACTCAGTTTGCCTCAGCCTATGTCCAGGCCAGACAGAAAATCTCTTAATGCTCCCAGAATGGGACCCAGTATAAATTTTATTGCGCAATACACCAGACACCTGCCAGTTCCTGTTTCAGTGGAAGACAGAAGTGCTGCAAGGGCCAATGAGGGGTCGGATGACAGGAACCCGGAGAATGAAATAGAGCAACTACTTTAACTCTGTGAGTTCTATTGTATAGTTTCCTGAAAATAAAGAAATGACCTGGTGCTGTAAAAAAAAAAAAGAGAGAGAGAGAGAGAATAGCAAAAGCAAAGACATAGAGCTATGAAAGTTTGTGGAGGGAGATTAAAATTCTTACCTCATTATGATACAGGGGAAGGATAGATTCAGGAAGGAGAAGGAAATGAGGATGTGAATGTAGGTAGATTTAGGTCAGGGAGGCCTTATAGACTGGGACAGAGAGGCTGAGCTTTATCTTAATATGTATTTGAAAGATTTGAAAGGTAAGAACATGGTTAAATTTGCATTTTAGGTAGATTATCTGTGTAAAAACTGGAGAATCTACTCAAAGGGACAAGACTTGAAAGCCACTTCAGTGTAATACTGAAAGCACTCTTTCAAGAACCACTTCAGAAACCAAGCAGGATAAACACACCCACACCCACACACACACACACACACACACACAGAGGGAGAGAGGGCAGAGGTATATCATATTAAAACTCTTGAAAAATGGAAATTAAGCAAAAGTCTTCAAAGTAGCCAAGAATAAAGACAATACTTTTTAAGAAGCAACAAAACAGTTGACTTCTCCACAAAAATAATGGGTGCCACATTTAAAACATTGAAAAAAAATAACTGCTAATCTAGGATCTTATGCCCAGTGAACACACCCTTTAAAAATGAAGATGAAATGGGGCCTCCCTGGTGGCGCAGTGGTTGAGAGTCCGCCTGCCAATGCAGGGGATACGGGTTCGTGCCCCGGTCTGGGAGGATCCCATATGCCGCGGAGCGGCTGGGCCCGTGAGCCATGGCCGCTGGGCCTGCGCATCCGGAGCCTGTGCTCCGCAACGGGGGAGGCCACAACAGTGAGAGGCCCGCATACCGCAAAAAAAAAAAAAAAAAAAAAAAAAAAATGAAGATGAAATGAAAAACATATGGATTCAGCTCCTGCCTCACCTCCAGGTCTCAGATTATTTATGGCCAGGATATATGCATGAAAATATATACTAAATATCAATAATTTCTTTGGGATAAAGAAATATAGTCCCAGATAGTGTGGACATGCATAAAGGAATTAAGAGGTATACAAAAGGGAAATATATGGGTGAACATAATAAATATTGACTATATCAAACAAAAAATATCATGTCTTATAGAACTTTAAAAATATATATAAAACAATGACATCAATAACAAAGGAGGAAAGGTTAAAAATTGTTAACGTGTTCTAAGGTCTTTGCATTCTCAGGGAAGTAGTAAAACTACAAATTTACATTAGTCATAAGTGTATATTGTAACCTCTGTGGTAACCACCAAAATAATAGTTTAAAAAATGTATAACTAGCAACATTAGGAGAGAAAGTTGGAAGTAATAAAAAGGCTTGATTAATCTAAAAGAAAGAAAAAAATAAATGAATAAGAAAGCACAGAACAAATAATTAAACATAGACAATGCATACTAAGATGAAAGATTTTACCTTACATTACCAAATGGAAATAGATTTTTTATTGAAGTATAATTCACATACATTAGCTTCAGAGGTACAACATAATGATTTGATATTTGTATATATAGCAAAATGATCATCACAATAAGTCTATTTAACATCAGTCACCATATGTAGTTACAAATATTTTTCTTGTGATGAGAAATTTTAAGATTTGCTGTCTTAGCAATTTTCAAATATGCAATACAGTATTATTAATTATAGCTACCATGCTGTACCTTTCATCCCCCTGACTTATTTATTTTTTTTTATTTTTTTTTTTTTTTGTGGTACGTGGGCCTCTCACTGTTGTGGCCCCTCCCGTTGCGGAGCGCAGGCTCCGGACGCACAGGCTCAGCGGCCATGGCTCACGGGCCCAGCCGCTCCGCGGCATGTGGGATCTTCCCAGACCGGGGCACGAACCCGCGTCCCCTGCATCGGCAGGCGGATTCTCAACCACTGCGCCACCAGGGAAGCCCTGACTTATTTATTTTATAACTGGAATTTTGTACCTTGTCACCCCTTTCCCCCATCTCACAAGCTCACCAAAAAACTGAGACCTAATCATTGGACTATATAATACTCCCCTGCCACAACATACCACTACATTACAAAAGGCCTATTTACATCAGTTCTTTTTAACAAGTACACAATGCCCACCTTTCAACAAAAGAATACAAGTCATACTAAAAGCAAAAACACAGTTTGAAGAAACTGAATAAACAACAGAACCAGTGTCAGATATAGCAGGAATGTTGGAATTATCAGACCAGAAATTTTTTTTTTTTTTTTTTTTTTGCGGTACACGGGCCTCTCACTGTTGTGGCCTCTCCTGTTGCGGAGCACAGGCTCCGGACACGCAGGTTCAGCGGCCATGGCTCACGGGCCCAGCCGCTCTGCGGCTTATGGGATCCTCCCGGACCGGGGCACGAACCCGTATCCCCTGCATCGGTAGGCGGACTCTCAACCACTGCGCCACCAGGGAGGCCCCCAGAAAAATTTTAAAACTAACATTAGCATGCTAAGAGCTTTAATGAAAAAAGTAGACAACATGCAAAAATGGATGGATAATGTAAGCAAAGAGATGGACATTCCAAGAAACAATAAAAAAAAAAAAAGAAATGCTAGAGATAAAAAAAACACTGTAACAGAAATGAAGAATACCTTTGATGGGCTCATTAGTAAACTGGCTATAGCTGAGGAAAAAAATCACTGAGCTTGAGGATATGATGATAGAAACTTCCCAAAACTGAAGAGCAAAGAAAATTTTAAAACTGAAAAGTAGAACAAGATATCCAAGAACTGTGGAACAACTATAAAAGGTATAATATATATGTAATGGGAATACCCAATGGAGAAGAAAGAAAGAAAAAATAGAAGGAATATTTGAAATAATAATGACAGAGAATTTCCCCCAAATTAATGTTGAACACCAAATCACAGATACAGAAAGTTTAGAGAACATCAAGCAAGGTAAATATCAAAAAAAAAAAAAAAAAAGAAAAAGAAAAAAATCCACCTTGACACCATATCATAGTCAAACTTCAGAAAATCAGAGATAAAGAAGAAAATCCTGAAAGAAGCCAGAAGAAAAGAACACCTTACATAAAGCGGAACAAAGAAAAAAAAAAATCTGATTTCTCCTCAGAAACCATGCAAGCAAGAAAGAGTGCAGTGAAAATTTAAAGTATTGAGAGAAAAAAACCCATCAACCTAGAATTCTGTACCCTGTGAAATTATCCTTCAAAAGTAAAGGAGAAATAAAGACTTTCTCAAATAAACAAAAATTGAGGGTATTTGTTGCCAGTAGATTTGCCTTTCAAGAAATGTTAAAGAAGTTCTTCAGAGAGAAAGAAAATGAAATAGGTCAGAAAATTGGATTTACATAAAGAAAGCGAACATTGGAGAACAGATAAGTGAAGGTTATATTAAACTTAAAAAAAATTTTATGTTTCTTATTCTTTTTTTTTTTTTTTTTTTTTTTTCAGTACGCGGGCCTCTCACTGTTGTAGCCTCTCCCATTGTGGAGCACAGGCTCCAGATGCGCAGGCTCGGTGGCCATGGCTCACGGGCCCAGCCGCTCCACGGCATGTGGGATCTTCCCAGACTGGGGCATGAACCCGTGTCCCCTGCATCAGCAGGCAGACTCTCAACCACTGTGCCACCAGGGAGGCCCTCTTATTCTTAACTGATCTAACAGATAACAGTTTGTTCAAAATAATAACAATGTATTCAATTATGTATACTTATATGTAAGTTAAAAGAATGGCAGTAATGATGCAGGTATGGGAGGGAGGAATTAGAAATATGTTATTATAAGATGCTTGTACTATCTGTGAAATGGTATGTTGTCATATGATTTGTGGACTTGGATTTGTTATAAATGTATATTGCAAACTCTAGGACAACCACTAAAAACAGTATAAAAAGAACTATATGCTAAGAAATTAGAGAAAATGGAATCATATAAAATGCTGAATTAAAACCACAAAAGGAGGGCTTCCCTGGTGGCGCAGTGGTTGAGAGTCCACCTGCCGATGCAGGGGACGCGGGTTCGTGCCCCGGTCTGGGAAGATCCCACATGCCGTGGAGCGGCTGGGCCCGTGAGCCATGGCCGTTGAGCCTGCGCATCCGGAACCTGTGCTCCGCAACGGGAGAGGCCACAACAGTGAGAGGCCCACATACCACAAAAAAAAAAAAAAAAAAAAAAAAAAAAAAAAAAAACACACACAAAAGGAAAATAAAAGTGCAGAAGACAAAAATAGAAACAATGAACAAGGGCAACAGATAGAAAACACTAACAATTATGACAGGTATTAATCCAACTGTATCAATAAGCACTTTACACCTCAATGGTCTAAATACACAAATTAAATGACAGCGATTGTCAGAGATCAAAAAACAAAACCGAACTCTATATTGTCTACAAGAAATCCAATTTAAATATTAAAACACATATAGGTTAAAAGTAAATGGATGAAGAATGATATACCATGGTAACGTTAAACAAAAGAAAGCAGGAGCAGCTATATTAATTTCAGACAGAGAAAACATCAGAGCAAGATAAGTTGTCAGGGATAAAGAGGGGCATTTCATAACAATAAGAGAGTCAATACTCCAAGAAGACATAACAATCTTTAATGTGTGTGCACTGAACATCAGAGTGTCAAAATACATGAGGCAAAAACTGATAGAGCTCTAAGAAAATATGGATAAGTCCCCTATCATTGTTGGAGACTTTAACTCCCCTCTGTCAGAAATGGACATATCCATCAGGCAGATAATCAGTAAGGGACTTAGTTGAACTCAACAGCACCATCAATGAACTGGATATAATTGACATCTTTAGACTACTTTACCAAACAGCAGATTACACGTTCTTTTCAAGATCATATGGAACATTCATAAACATAGACCATATAGTGGCTCATAAGACAAAACTTAATGAATTTGAAATAATAGAAATCATACAAAGTCTTCTCTCAGAGAACAGTGAAATTAAACTGGAAATCAATGAAAGACAGCTGAAAAATCACCAAATACCTGGAGATTAAGCAAAACATGTCTAAATAATACATGGGTCAAAAAAAAACTTCAGGAAAAATTAAAAATATTTTGAACTAAATTAAAACAAACACATAACATCACAATTTGTGGGATGCAGCATAAACAATGCTTAGAGGGAAATTTATAGCATTGAATGCATATATTAGAAAAGAAGAAAGATCTAAAATCAATCATCTAAGCTTCCACCTTAGGAAGCTAGAAAAAGATGAGCAATTTAAATCTAAAGTAAGCAGAAGAAAATAAATAATAAAAATTAGACCAGAAACCAATAAAATCAAAACCAGGAAATTAATAAAGAAAAACCAAAAGCTATTTCTCTGGAGAGATCAATAAAATCTATGCGCCTCTAGCTGGGTTAACTACGAAAAAAAAAGAGAGAAGACACAAGTTCCTAATATCAGAAATGAAAGAGGGGACATACTACAGATCCCAGAGAAATTCAAAGGATAATGAAGGAATAATATGAACAATTCTATGCCAACAAATTTAATAACCTAGATGAAATGAACCAATTCCTTGACACAATCTGCCAAAACTCACACAAGAAGAAATAGATCATCTGAATAATCTTGAAGATGAACAAAGCTGGAACACTTAACAACCAAAAATTGAGGCATATTACAAAGACATTTATAATTTGTACAGTTTATAGTGAGTATGATATTAATTTTTAAAGTTTTAAAGTAGGGATCAGGAGGGATGAGGAATAAGAAAAGATAACGGGCTTTAGCCATTAGTATGTCAATAGTTATCTTCAAACGAACCATTTTCAGGAGGGGGAGATTAACATATTAACTTGTGATAAAATATACAAAGTAGTTTTTTGGGAAAACAATGGTGAGAAAGGAAAAGAGGAAGACAGAATATTTTTCTAAGGGGCAGTACAATTAGGATAAGGATTTGATTTTCTAGAACAGAGGATACTAAATTATAATTTTAGGTAGAGTCACTCAGAAATGAAGAGGCAGAATAGAAAATGAAAAATTGGTAAGACTTGGCTTGACAGAGATAAAAGGAAATGAGATTAAATATACCAGCTTAAGAAAGAAGGGGAATTCTTCATCCCCCGAGATAACAGAAAGGAGCAGAGAGAGGTAAGATACAGAGACATTTTGAAATGAAGACCAAGTTGAGACTCTCGTATTAGATGGCCTGAAAAAAATTGGTTAGAAGCAGAGCAGGGTACCCAATAGTTTCTCAGTTAGCATGTATTGAATGAATGAATCATTTAAATTACTTATACGTGAATAAGTTAAAAGTCATCTACAGTGAATAAGGAGACAGTGGTAGGTGAAGAAGTATAAACACCAGAAAACTACAAATTTTAGGTATGCAGCAGAGTGTCAACTGGAGGTAAATGAAAGAATCGCTCAGTATCTGGGGGCCTAGTTGTAGGCAGAGAGTAGGAATATTTAGAGAAAACAGCCTGTGCGCTATTTTACTTTATTTTGCAACACTCACCAGCTTAGGAACAGAAATGGAGGACACATATAGTGATGCTGTTTAACCAGATGTGGAGATATTTAAGGTAGAAAACAGGTAGAAAGAATCTGGGTGTAGGTTTTTGAAATCAGAAAAAGACAGTTGACATAAGTAAGCATTGAGTCCTTAGTAGGATGGCAAGTGAAGAGAGAACAAGAGAGAAAGGTTAGGAGAGGCAGAGAGAGAAAGAGTCAGAGAGAGACACCCGAGGCCTGAAGATTTTGATGAAGGCAGAGACCAGGGAGTGTTTGCGAAGAAGGGGTTAGATAGGATTATAACAAATTATTGTCAAAGAGGGGGATTTCAGAGTTTGAAGTCTTGGAGGTGGGGTAGAAAAGATTAATCCATATGTACAGCCATGGTGTGACTGCTCTTTCTGTGGCAGGAACACTAACAGAGAATAAGTCAAAGAGGAAACCGATCATGCTAAAGTCACTGTGGAAAGACAGAGGAGTTGTAAGATGCACAAGATTAGAAGGATTCAAAGACAGCAAGTCGTCTGAACAAGACAGTACAGAGAATGGTCCCATGATGTGCATTACAAAGGGACCTACAGGGAGGGGAGATATGAGTCTGGTGATATTTAGGCATGAGGAGTACTGGGTCCGGAGTGAAAGTACAGGGATTGAGGAGGCATGGGGGTTACCGAGAGAGAAGTTTATTTCTGGCATGGTATGGCAGTACTGTCTTGTGATCACTAAAATCCACACTTTTCCTCCTGGGCATGCACTAAACCACATCTCCCAGCCTTCCTTGCAGTTAAGGAAGGACATTTGACTGAGTCCTGGCCAAAAGAATGTGATGGGAATAATGCACACCATTTCCAAAAATGTCCCATATGATCCTCTACTTCTTCCCCTCTTTCATTGGATGGCCCAAATCAGAGGATTCTGCTCTAGGGCCCTAGGAAAGGGGTTGACAAACTTTATTAAAGGGCAAGATAGTACATATTTTAGGCTTTGATGGCCAAGAACCAAAATCAAGGATATTATGCATGCATTTTTAAAACTATTTAAAATATAATCATTTAAACAGGAAAAAAATAATTTTTAGCTCATGGGCTGTACAAAAACAGATAACAGGCTGATCTGGCCCACAGGCTATCATTTGCTGCTCCCTGCCAAGGTGATCTTGGAGATTGAAGATGGGAGGAGCCTGGGTCTCTGAATGACTGTGTGGACAAGAGCTTCTCTACCCACTGCCGACTGGACTTTACATAGGTGGGAAATAAACTGTTATGCTGATCCCCTAAAACTTAGGTGTTGTTCATTATAGCAGTTAGTCAATCCTGACTGATAAAGAGATTGGGAGAAATTTAGAAGAGTAAAGTAGCACTGAAATAAGGTTTAATGTTTGCTTTATGCCAGCCACTGTACTAAGTGCTTTACATGCATTATCACATTTCATTTATACAAAAATTAGAGGTAGTTACTATTATCATCTGCATTTTACTGAGGAAGAAAATAGAACTTAAGTGAATTGTTCAAGTCATAAGGCTAAAAAGTGGTGAACCTGGGCTCAAACCTAAGCTGTTCTGGCTCTGAAGCTTGTTCTCTTTAACATTCATGCTATACTGTCTCCCAGAAATGTAGGAAAATGTGCTGTGTAGGGCTGAATTTTGTTTATTTAATTATTTATCCAATCCTTCATAATTCATAACTTGTCTAGATCCAAGAATGGCGTAAGTAAGTTTTTGTTATTTAGCAGAATGTAAACAAACTGACCCAAAGTTCTAATTAGGGAACTAATATATGGTTGTAAGCCCTGGGGAAAATGGCTCCCAGAATCTAGTTATTGTTAAAGTAAATACAAGAGATCTTTGAGCAGTAAAATTCCATGCAACAAAGTCCTGTAAACCTCTCTCAGATCCTTCTTTCTCTCATTCTTCCCACCGGTATAACAAATTTGGTCATCTGGTTTCAAAACCCAAAGCAATATGTTCTCAGGTGAGTGAGGGGCTACAAAAAATTGCCATGCTATCCCTGGAGGACCTTATAGGTGACAGATCATTAGTATAAGGACTGCAAAAATACAAACGTGCACTTGCCTGCATTTAAACACTGGGGCAAATGGCTCCATGCGCATCAATAGCTCCTGAGGTGATCACTGTATTATCAGGGAAGGTATAATAATTGATGTTCATAATGAAACTTGACCATCTAGAAAATTTTAAAACATTTATAACTATTCTGGTGTTAGAAAAGAATGTATTTTATCAAATATTCCATCAAATAGTATCAATTTAAAACTAGAATTGTGCTTTTACAAAGATACTAATTGCCTGAAAAATTCATGTATAGGATACTTTTTACTCCCCCAAATGTGAAGAAGACAAGAAATTATCAGGAAGAATAGATATTTACTTGCTGGCCAACTCTGAAACTAAAATTTGATGAGTTGTCTTTATTGTCCAAGGAATATTACAAACAGGTAAAATTTAGGAGGTGATGTATACAAAACAAAGTCTATTCTCTTGCATTTTTAAAATGTAGTATATAAACTTCCTAGTCCAACAATCCTGAATATTCACTTTCCCAGAATAAATTTGGACGTCAGCTATCCAGACACCTTGGATAAATGTAGTCTTCGGAAGATTGTGGTAAGAAATTATTTTTCAGGCTTGCATACACTAGATAATTGGTATATATGGAACCAACAAAGGATGAAAAATGTGAACGTGTCCTCACATAAAATGGTATTTCAGATTCCTCTGTTATGCTCAAATCCCTAGAACATATGTACCATATATCAACTGCCACACTGTCCCTTGGTTCGTAGTTACAATCCTAATGGGGAAGAGAAAGAATGGCCTAGCGGGTTTGCTTTAAACAGAGTTTTTAAAAGCTGGAATTATTTAAAACACAACACTAACAACATTTATGGTAAAGAATACCTCTGAGTGGTATAAAGAGTCAAGGTAGTATAAATAAAAGCAACCAAGAGAAAATCCTGGGTAACTTTTTTCAACCAACATTAGACAAGTCACTGCTCCTCTTCAAGCCTCAATGTCCTCCTCTATAAAAGGAATCGATTTGATATGAAAACCTCTCTGGTCCCTTCCAGCTCTGATGTGCTAAAAGTTGTCTATTGCTTCTTAAATGTCACTATTAGTCTTGATAACTCAGGAAGATGTACTCCTTGCTTATTAGCCTCCTAAAAATTGTGAGTTCTAAAATAAATCCAATATCTATTTTTTGATTTATTTGTGTGCCTTGGATTTCCACTCAGTTTCTATCAATTGAATCATTAAATCTTGGTAGTCTAAGAAAGCTTAAATATTATCCAGTTTCTATTTATTGAGATGAGTAGCTGAGGGTTTAGGAATTTGCTCCGGTTCACACCTAATGGCATAGTCAGGACGAGAACCCAGGCTTCCTGACTATCATTCCTCCACAGAACATTCTCCAGTCTATGACACTGCCACCTTACAATATATTTGATACAATGTCTACATTAAAATTACAGGAAATGTCAAAAGTCTACAAGCTTCTGGAGTCAGTATTAGAAGCAGGGGAGCCAATTTATTTATGAAGAAGTAGAAGTTCTTTGAAAAAAATTAGTAAAACATTGTCTAAGAGGTTAAGTGTCTGCAGGGATAAGGATCTGGTCTCCTTTGTCTATACAGAACTCAATGAAAACTGAGTCTTATGTGTAAATGTATTTTTGTTGAAGTTTTTCCGTTGAGATTGAGGAAGGGCAAACTGATTTAGATAAAATGAGAACTGACCTCAGCTGACCCGAAACTTTTGCCCAAGGCACAAAACAAAGCCCCAATCAAACTCCAGTCTCAGTTCAGAGAAAGGGCAGCAAAGGGGAGGGCAAGTGAGGATGGTGACTGAGAAATAAAAACATTTGTCCGATTCTCCTCTTCCTGACCAGGATTCATGCTGCCAAATTGTCGTAAGAAAGGCTGTTTATACAGACATCCCAGCCCAGCTAAAATAAAAGTAGGAGTCAACACATCAGATTTTTTTTACTTGGTTCCCGAAGAATAATTTAGTGAAGCTTCTGAATTTCTGGCTTCTTAGATAAACAGATTTGTCCTACGTCAAGAAGGTGTGTCTTGAGCGGAAAAGATTTGTGCCTCTTGCCCAGGGAGGTAGGGCTTGAAAAAGTTATTTAGTATTCGAATGTCTCAAAGATAAAAAGCAGGAGTCACATAAAGCCAAGGCCAGCCATTGTGTGGACCATTGTGTAGACAGGCCTCTTAGGTCTGCTAAGATGGATACTGGAAGTAGATCAGCATCTGTAAGACCACAGTGAGAACACAAACTTGATCCCAAGAACTAGGGACAAATCCTGATGCTCCCTAGCTCCTCACAGAAGCTCAAGAAACATTAAGATTAATCCATGATGGTGAATCTGTAAAAGGCTTTGAAGCATTTCTTTTGTATTTTAAATTTATGCCATGAAACTCTTAGGCTCTGTCCCAATCCTTACCTAGTGGCAGCAGCAGGGACTGAAGACTGTGTTGAAGGGACCGATGTCTTGATTTAACGTGTCATATACTGTATTTCATATGGAATTCAGGTTACCATTTGAAGGGCAAAACTTAATGATTTGGGCCAAGCATGTTTAGGGGCAGCAGTCATCAGACATGGACTTTAGTTAATCCATTTAAAATGCAATTTGCGTTACCCCAAGCTGCATAGTGAACTGAAAGTGTAGCCCCAGCCAGGGTGAAGAAAAACAGAAAGCAGGTCATGGAGACATTCAGTTCTCCTCTCCCACTGTGATGGCTGCTCTTCATGGGTATGATTTGCATCTTGGGAGAGGAAAAGTAAACATCAAAAGGTCTGGCTTAGGGAGAAAAGGAAATAGGTACTGCAGACATTGGGAATAGCTGAATTCCCCACTGGCCTCCATCCCATTACCTGCACAAACAATTGAGGTTGTTATACAATAATAATATCAATGGCTAATTTTATTATAATTAGTTGATTAAACATTTACAGTGAGTACAATACAGAAAGTCACAGAGAAAAGTTAATTCAGTTATAAATACGTGTTGAGCACTGATTTTGTTCCAGGAATTGTACAGGTAAAAGGTTGAGTAAGATTTGGTGCTGCTGTTGAGAAGTTTATGGTCTGGTGACCCCAGGAGATACAAATGGTAGTGAGGCCTGAATCTTGAGGACAGCAGACTCGCTTTCTGCAGAAACATGGAATCCACAGGGAAGGCTGAAATTCACCCTGTGAACTTTACCCCTATAGCTTCACGGGGGAAAGGGAACTAGAGGAACAGGCAATATTTAAAGGGCGCCTTCTAAGTTCCAGGCAGGAATTGGGCAAGTGAAGTGGGAAGAAGGACTAACCTTTTTTGCATTCTCTCATGTAATCATTATAACAAACCTCAGAGGTAGTTATGGTTATATCAATGTTACTGCATCTTAAAGAGTTCAAATTTTTTTTGTTAAGTCCTCACAGCTCATTTTAATATATTAAGCAACATTTATCGTCTCTAGCAGCACTAAGGTGTTACGTATATAGACTCAACCCCTTTAAGTAAATACCATTATAGGACCCATTTTGCAGAAAAGAAAGTTGAGGCATGGGGATGGGGGTTGAGTTAAGTGCTTTCCTAAGGTTACACAGCTGGTAGATAGGATATCTGGAATTGGAATCTAGATATAGCCTGGCTCCCAGCCCCATAACCAGTCATTGCAAGCCTGAGATGCCAGTCTTAGATCAGAATCTGCAGATTCCAAAACTTATTCTTTTCTACACAGTACGTTTGTGTCTCTGCAAAAGATATACTCAATTAATTATAGCAATTTCAGTTTAAAATGAAAAATAACTTTTTAACAAAAAAGGGAACGTACTGTAAATAGTGAGACCCCTGCCATGGAATGTGTTGAGGCAGAGGTTAGATAACCAAATACACAGTGGAAGCAAGCTAAGCATTATAACAGGGGGTTGGGAGATTAAACTAAATGATTCTAAAATTATTTGAAACCCACGAGTCCACAATAGAATAACGTAAGTGGGCCTTAATGAGTCAGAATTTCGATTATTTTTCCAAGTGGTTTTCCATCAACCAACTTGGAATCTTTGTAATTTCAAAATAACACCCTAAAACAATGTGAAAATTCTTTCTGAAACACTTATAAATAGTACTTATTTCTATAACAAGTTTCATATCAGACTGGGCTCGTGGGAAAACAAGAGACCTCTGTTCTGAACTTGAAAGCTTCTACCTCTTTCCCCCACCCACTAAGTTCTCGTGTCTGAATGTGATCGTCACTACTACTTCCTACCCACTGGTCATGGCCTTGATCCTTCTTCCTAACAGAATTCTTATTTTGTTCAAGGGTCACCAAAGCTATAAGAGGCTAAGTCTTCAGTGGTTTAAGTCAAATATGGTAACTCCATTGCTCTTGGAAAGTTATTAGTTTAAGCACAGGCATGTGACACAATTTTGGCTAAAGAGATGTCAAGGGAAATCTGTTGGTGAGGATCTGGGAAGGTTTCTCTCACACCTCAAAAGGAACACAAGTTTAGTAGTTTCGTTTTTTGCCTCTGGATGTTGTCGCCTACAATAAAAGAGCCATCTGGTATCACCAGGGGAGCCAGCCTAAAAGATCAAACCAAATTTATGTAAATGACAGAGTAGAAAGATGAATGGATACTGGTTCCTTAATGACATCACTGAACTTTTGAATTAACCAGCTTTGAAACTCTTCTATTTCTGGATTTTGCTTTAAGAGAGAGAATAAATGCCTTGTTGTTTACTTGTTTATACCATTTGTCTCTTTTTTTTTTTCACTTGGAGCTGAAAGCATCCTAAATGATAAATTAAACTAACACATGTTTTCATAAGGTTTAAAGCATCACATCTCTAGGAATCCCATCATTGAATTCCATCGTAGAATTATTTCTCTGAGGAGACTATGAAATAAAAAATTAATAACAGTAAAAAATGATTAAAGATGATAAAATCATCATCGTCATCATCATTATTAAGCATCAGGAAAAGCATAGGTTTTGAAATAAAATAGATCTAAGTTTAAAATCCACCTTTTCATCTTGCTACCTTGGTGATCTTGGAAAAAATATTTAACCTCTCCGATACTGACACTTCTTTTTTTAAAGGGAAGTGATATAACAGTATTTTGCAAAGCTGCTGTATGAAATGTGATGGTATACATAAATCATGTGAAACCAATAATTGGTAGTTCTGTCTATTGGTCTCAATTTCCTCACCTATAAAATTGGTATAATAAAACTCAGCTCACATTGTATATGTGAGGGATCAGGAGACAATGAATGTACATAATCAACACGTTATACACAACTATGGTAATCTTGGGGGGATGGAGAATGGAATGATCAAATTGACCAGGGGATGAACTGAAGGCATTGCTATCTGTTGAGGGATTTGGGAGACACAATGGAGCTTTAAATGGTAGGAGAGGTACACCACAGGAGGGTCAGAGGGCCCCCAAAACATTTACCTTCTTCAGTGTTTGACCAGGGGCTAGCTCTCCTTAGAACTAGAAAACAGGAAGTAAAATTCATGTTATGGACCCCTAGAGCTACCAAAACTAAGAGTCCAGGTGGACTATCAAAAGAGCATTTCTTTAGTAGATCTTTGGCGCTTTCTTTTTTTTTTTTTTTTTCCCTTAAAATGGTATCTGACACATTTATTAAGGCAAAATCCTGGGAAGGAAGAGAGTTCCCGCATGCAGCTCCTGTTTCTTTCTTCCGAGAGGATGAGGACCACTTCTCCCCAACACTCATCACCTCAGCCTCTTCTTACTCATGTGCAGATGGAGAGCTGTCCTGTCTCTTATATCCCCTGAGTGGCGCTTTCCTAGTGGTTCTTGTCTCTGTCAATCTCTCTGCTTCTCTCTGTCCCTCTGCCTGTCTCTCTTTCTCTGTCTCTCTCTCCGTCTTCCTCTCTCACATGAAATGCCTGCTCCACTCTGTGCTCTTAGGCAATCGGAGACTTTTAAGAGTTCTGAAGAGCTTCTTCAAAGGTATACCACTAAAAAAATAAATAACTAAATAAAGTTGATTAACTTAACTTTGATCTCAAACCAGATCCAAGCAGGCTTTTCTCCAAAGAATGCTGGCATTTGTGATCCTACTGCACTGGTCAGGAAGTACACTGGCCTAGGCATCCTAGTTTCAGCTAGGCTGTTGATTTGTAGTGGCTCTGAGCAGTCCACTCTGATTACCACTGTCATCATTTCCTTGCTTACAAAACAAGAGAGATTGCATTAAGTCCCTTCTCTGAGGTCAGAATCACCCCCTTGTCCCTCCTTGTGACCTTTTGATCACATTAGTCTTTTTAACCTCTCTCTATAACAATGTAAATCTCTGTTTGGCTACCATACTGTACAAACATCTCCCTGTGCATATTTCTGCCACACCTGGATGACCTAGCAGATCACATAAATAATTTCCTCTTCATCTTTAGTATACAGTTAAACTACGTTTCTTGGCCACCCTGCAGAGGTGGAGTCATATGAGTTCTGATCACTGTAATGTACAGCAAATTGATATAACACTCTAGGAGTGACCATAAAAACAATTCTCCACCCTCCCTGTCTCTTTCCTCATTTGTTGGTGGAGCTGAAGGATCCAGGGGCAGACTCGGAGGTCCTGGAAGGCGGTGGAGCCACGTGATAGAAGCAGTCAGTCCCAGCTCTCTACCCACTACTCATCGCCCGGCTCTGCCACTTCTCACTGGATTACAATGTAAGAAAGAAATACACTTTTGTGTTGTTAAACCACTGAAATTAGGGGGTAATCTGGTATATCATTTAACTCACTCTGACTGTACAACCCAGCTATAAAAACTCTTTAGACACCAGGTATATCTTAGCTTCCTTTAAGAAATAAGGCAGGGCCTCCCTGGTGGCGCAGTGGTTGAGAGTCCGCCTGCCGATGCAGGGGATACGGGTTCGTGCCCCGGTCTGGGAGGATCCCATATGCCGCGGAGCGGCTGGGCCCGTGAGCCATGGCCGCTGGGCCTGCGCATCCGGAGCCTGTGCTCCGCAACGGGGGAGGCCACAACAGTGAGAGGCCCGCATACCGCAAAAAAAAAAAAAAAAAAAAAAAAAAAAAAAAAGAAATAAGGCAGGGGTGTAGAGTCAAGATGGTGGTGTGGGAAGACACAGAGTTAGCGTCTCCCCACAACTAGGGTGCCTGCCGGCTGCTGGTGGGGGACTCTGACGCCCAAGGAGACAGGAGGAACCCCAAAGTGAACCAGTAGGACATAGAAGGACTGAGTGGGGAGAAGAAGTGGAGGCCAGACAGGATCGGGGACCCTGAGGCTGGGGAGATCAGGAGGAGATCAGGAGATGCAGGTGGGAGGGGCCATCCAGGAGGAGCGAGAGAGGAGCAGAGGGTGATTGCCCCGCCCACTCAGGCCGGGGAGCCTGCTGAGCTCCCAGGCCAATCCCCTGACCTCCAAAGCCTCCTCCAGGCCAAGTACGTCCTTGGGGGCATAGGAGGGAGACCAGGGAGATCAGGAGAGGCAGGTGGGAGGGGCCCTCCCTGACCAGAGGAGCAGGAGAGGAGAAGAGGGCTTGCCTCAGCCACTCAAGCCCAGGAAGCCTACTGGGCTCCCAGGTGAGGTCCCCTGCCCTCTGAGACCAGGGGTGAGGGGCATGCCTGGGTCCCTCTGTTCCATGAGCCTAAGTGCCACCTCCACAGCACCCAGGGCCTTTTCCAGCCCTGTGGGTCCTGAGCATTAATCCCGTCCACCACCCAAACCTCACCCTTGCATAGGCCCCACCCTCCACAGCCAAGGCCTTTACCCCCTGCCTTTTTTATTCCTTTTCCCTCTTCCTCTTTTTACTATTGTGGTACTGATGTACCTTCCAGTTTTTGATTCATCTATATTTTTATTTTTATATTCTTCCTCACATATCTGTTAGTTTCCTAGTCTAATTTTATTTTTTACATTGTTATTGCTTTTTTTTTTTTTTGCCACCCCACTCAGCTTGCAGGATCTTGGTTCATGAGCCTGGGATCGGGCCAAAGCTCCTGCGGTGGGAGCTCTGAGTCCCAACCACTGGCCTAACAGAGAACCTCATACACCAAGGAATATTCATCGGAGTGAGGTCTCACAGAGTTCCTCATCTCAGCACCAAAACCCAGCTCTACCCAATAGCCTACAAACTCCAGTGTTGGAAGCCACAGTCCAAACAACCAGTAAGACAGAAACACAATCCCACTCATTAAAAAAAAAAAAAAAAAAAAAAAAAAAAGAGAGAGACTGCAAAAAATATGTCACGGATGAAGGAGAAAGGTAAAAACCTACAAGACCAAATAAATGAAGAGGAGGAAGGAGGAGCTTCAAGATAGCGGAAGAGTAAGATGCGGAGATCACCTTCCTCCCCACAGATACATCAGAAATACATGTACACGTGGAACAACTGCTACAGAACACCTACTGAACGCTGGCAGAAGACCTCAGACCTCCCAAAAGGCAAGAAAGTCCCCACGTACCTGGGTAGGGCAAAAGAAAAAAGAATAAACAGAGACGAAAGAATAGGGACGGGACCTGCACCAGTGGGAGGGAGCCGTGAAGGAGGAAAGGTTTCCACACACTAGGAGCCCCTTCGTGGGCGGAGACTGTGGGTGGCGGAGGGGGAAAGCTTCGGAGTAGCGGAGGAGAGCACAGCAACAGGGGTGCGGAGGGCAAAGCGGAGAGATTCCGGCACAGAGGATCGGTGCCGACCAGCACTCACCAGCCCGAGAGGCTTGTCTGCCCACCTGCCGAGGCGTGGGGGGGCTGGGAGCCGAGGATCGAGACTTTCTCTTGCCTCTTTGTTTCCTGGTGCGCACGAGGAGAGGGGATTAGAGTGCTGCTTAAAGGAGCTCCAGAGACGGGCGCGAGCCGCGGCTATCAGCGCAGACCCCAGAGACGGGCATGAGACGCTAAGGCTGTTGCAATGTCATGCCGGCCTCGGCAGCCACAGGCTCACCCCGCACTCCGTACCCCTCCCTCTCCCCGGCTTGAGCGAGCCAGAGACCCCGAATAAGCTGCTTCTTTAACCTCATCCTGTCTGAGCAAAGAACAGACACCCTCAGGCGACCTACATGCAGAGGCAGGTCCAAATCCAAAGCTGAACCCCGGGAGCTGTGCGAACAAAGAAGAGAAAGGGAAATTTCTCCCAGCAGCTTAAGGAGCAGCGGATTAAATCTCCACAATCAGCTTGATGTATCCTGCTTCTGTCGAATACCTGAATAGACAACGAATCATCCCAAATTGAGGAGGTGGATTTTGGGAGCAATGATATATATTTTTTTCCCTTTTCCTCTTTTTGGTGAGTGTGCATGTGTATGCTTCTGTGTGTGATTTTGTCTGTATAGCTTTGCTTTTACCATGTGTCTTAGGGTTCTGTCTGCCCTTTTTTTTTTATTACTTAAAAATATTTTTTCTTCATAATTATTTTTTATTTTAATAACTTTATTTTGCTTTATTTTACTTTATTTTATTTTATCTTCTTTCTTTCTTTCGTTTTTCCTCCCTTTTATTCTTAGCCATGTGGAAGACAGGCTCTTGGTGCTCCAGCCAGGCGTCAGGGCTAAGTCACTGAGGTGGGAGAGCCAAGTTCAGGACACTGGTCCACAACACACCTCCCAGCTCCACGTAATATCAAGCAGTGAAAATCTCCCAGAGATCTCCATCTCAACGCCTAGACCCAGCTCCACTCAACGACCAGCAAGCTACAGTGCTGGACACCGTAGGCCAAACAACTAGCAAAACAGGAACACAATCCCATCCATTAGCACAGAGGCTGCCTAAAATGATAATAAGGCCACAGACACCCCAAAACACACCACCAGACGTGGACCTGCCCACCAGAAAGACAAGATCCAGCCTCATCCACCAGAAAGACAAGATCCAGCCTCATCCACAAGAACACAGGCACTAGTCTCCTCCACCAGGAAGGCTACACAACCCACTGAACCAACCTTAGCCACTGGGGAGAGACAACAAAAACAACGTGAACTACAAACCTGCAGCCTGCAAAAAGAAGACCCCAAACACAGTAAGTTAAGCAAAATGAGAAGACAGGGAAACACACAGCAGATGAAGGAGCAAGGGAAAAACCCACCAGAACTAACAAATGAAGAGGAAATAGGCAGTCTACCTGAAAAAGAATTCAGAATAATGATAGTAAAGATGATCCAAAATCTTGGAAATAGAATGGAGAAAATACAAGAAACGTTTAATAAGGACCTAGAAGAACTAAAGAGCAAACAAACAGTGATGAACAACACAATAAATGAAATTAAAAATTCTCTAGAAGGAATCAATCACAGAATAACTGAGGCAGAACAGATAAGTGACCTGGAAGATAAAACAGTGGAAATAACTACTGCAGAGCAGAAGAAAGGAAAAGAATGAAAAGAATTGAGGACAGTCTCAGAGACCTATGGGAAAACATTAAATGCACCAACATTCGAATTGTAGGGGTCCCAGAAGAAGAAGAGAAAAAGAAAGGGACTGAGAAAATATTTGAAGAGATTATAGTTGAAAACTTCCCTAATATGGGAAAGGAAATAGTTAATCAAGTCCAGGAAGCACAGAGTCCCATACAGGATAAATCCAAGGAGAAACACGACAAGACACATATTAATCAAACAACCAAAAATTAAATATAAAGAACAAATATTAAAAGACGCATTGTCAAGAATGGTGAGATTTAGAAAGTCAGTGTCATCAGATTCATTGTCTGTCTCCCCATCTCTTAGGGCTTTTTTCCATGTTATTGGCCCATTTTCCAGCAGGCTGTCTAGTTAAGGAGACTGGCAGCTTCAGCTTTAAGTCATCCATACAGATAATAATCCTAACAAAAGGAAAAACAAAAAAAGTTTTTATCCCAATAGTTCCAACATGTCTTGAAATTTCATCTCATTAGCCTGGCTTGATTCATATGTGCATTCCTGAATCACTGCCCTGGTAGCATAAAGCTTAGTCCTAACACCCTGGCTGCCCCCTCCAATTCTTCATATTCATCTCTAAATCTCAGCCTAGCCTATATTGAAGCTATCATTAGTTTTGCCTTAGAGTATAGAATTAAAACCCATCAGACCCATTTAAAAAAATAAAATTGGAGTCCTTCCTGACACCATACACAAAAAATTAAACCAAAATTGAACATAGATCTAAATGCTAAAACTAAAAAACTCTTAGAAGAATATATAGGGGTAAGTCTTTGTGACCTGGGAAAAACCTTCTTAGATATGATACCAAAAGCAAAAATGACAGAAGAAATTATAGGTAGATTTGATATCATCAAAAATTAAAATATTTTGCTACAAAAGATACCATCAAGAAAATGAACGACAGCACAGAATGGGAAAAATATTTGAAAATTATGTGTATATCTGATAAATGACCTTTAGTCAAAATATATATATAAAAAAACTCTTACCACTCATTGGTAAAAGATAAATAACCCAGTTAAAACATGCCCAATGGATCTGAATAGACATTTCTCCAGAGAAGATTTACATATGACCAATAAGTTCATGAAAAGATGCTCAACGTGATTAGCCATTAAGGAAATGCTAACCAAAATCATAAGATACCACTTCACATTCTCTAGAATGACTATGACAAACAAGAACAAGTATTGGTGAGAATATGTAGAAATTGGAACCCCTGTGCATGGTATGAATATACAAGGTTGCAGCCACTTTGGAAAACAGTTTGATGGATCTTAAAAAGTTAGAGTTATCATACGATCTAGAGAGTCCACTTATAGGCATACACCCCAAATAATTTAAAACAGATACTCAAACAAATACATGTACACTCATGTTCATAGCAGCAATATTCACAATAGCCAAAAGATGGAAACAACCTGAATGTTCATCAATGGATGAATGGATAAATAAAAAGTGGTGTATCCATACAAAGAATAAGTATTTGACAATAAAAGGGAATGAATACTGATCATGCTACAACACAGATGAACTTTGAAAACATTATGCTAAGTGAAAGAAGCCAGTCACAAATGCCCACATATTGTATGATTCCATTTATATGAAATGTCCATAACAGGCAAATCTATAGAGACAGAAAGTAGGTTGGTGGTTGCCAGGGCTGGGAGGAGGATGGAATGAGGAAAAACTGCTAAAGAGTGCTGAGTTTCTTTTAAGGAATGAAAATATTATAAAATTAGATTGTAGTGGTGGTTGCACAACTCTGTCAATATATTAGAACCATTGAATTATACGATTTAAATGAGTGAATTGTATGGTATGTAACTTATGTCTCAATAAAACTGTTTATAGAAACACATCATTGGCAAGAGACTTGAATAGACATTTCTCCAAAGAAGATATACAAATGGCCAACAAGCACAAGAGAAAATGTTTAACAACATCAGCCATTAAGGAAATGCAAATCAAAACTATGAGATACTACTTCACATCCACTGGGATAGCTATAATAATAATTTTAAAGAAGAAAATAATAAGTGTTGACAATAATGTGGAGAAATCAGAGAACTTGTACATTGCTGGTAGGAATGCAAAATGATGTAGCCATTGGGGAAAATAGTTTAGAAGTTCCTCAGAAAGTTAAACATGGAATAACCATGTGACCAGAAATCCCACTCCTAGGTATGTTCTCAAAAGAAATGAAAATATATGTCCAAACAGAAACTTGCATACAAATGTTTACAGCAGCATTATTCATAACAGCCAAATGGTGGAAAAACCCAAATGCCTATCAAGAGATGACTGGATAAACAAATTGTGGCATACACATGCAATAGAATATTATTCAGCCATAAAAAGAAATGAAGTATTGAAACATGCTACAAATTGGATGAAAACATCATGCTAAGTGAAAGAAGCCAAAGTTCACATATTGTAACGATTTCTTTTATATGAAATAAATACCCAGCATAGGCAAATCCATGGAGACTACAGGCAGATTAGTGGAGGGGGAATGGGGAGTGATTACTTAATGGATACAGGGCATACATCTGGGGTGATGAAAAAGTTTTGGAACTAGAGAGAAATTGTGGTTGTACAACACTGTGAATGCACTAAATGCCCCTGAATTGTGCACTTTAAAATATGTCATTAATTTTATGTTATGTGAAATTCATCTCAATTTTTAAAAAACACATCAGACTCAAAGCATAACATAAATCTAATCTTTTCCTTCAGAGATCTCCCCATAAATAGCAAGACAAAAATCCCAAGTACTTATTTTGGCATTCAAGGCCCTTTAGAACTTGTCCTAAACTTATATCCAATCTCTCCCACCCCCACTTTCCATCACTTCCCCCAAGTCTTCTACACTCCAGTCACACTGAATGATAGCTCAGCATTGCCCAGACATGTGGTTCTTTCATAATTCTGCTTTGAAATGTTCTTTCATAACCGATTACATATGCTGTTCTTCCCAGTGACACTATGAGCATCTCAAAGGCAGGGACAGCATCTGGTTCATCTTTGCATTTCCAGATCTCACCCCGGGTCTGGTCTTTAGTGCACACTTAATGAATGTTTGTTGAACTGAATTGAATGTGCTTGGAAACCCTGTGGGGGAACCTCCAGAATCCTTCAGGGACTGTAAATGTTCAGTGAATAGGTGAAATGAAGCAGTTCCTTAGAATTAGAAATTAACCTATTTTGTTAAGAAAACATTAGGATGGATACACTGTCTCCATTTGCCTTTGGGAAAATACCAGAAAAAAAGAATGCTGAAATGCCGTGAATACTCTAAAGGTTTATGTCATTTTAAATTCGGCATTGGGAGGAACAAAGGGGAGTAAAGTAGGTGGTATAATAGAAATTTTTACACTTTGGCCTTGAAGAAAATGACAAGAGCTGAATCAAACACCCCTGGGCTTTCCAGGGACCTGCATTCGATAGAGGGAGGTAAGAGGAAGGGGAGACATTAGACAAGGTGGAAATAGAGTCAAGTCAGCATCCTCCCAGGTTCTGCCATGCTCTGGTACAGAATTTATCCACGACAGAGCTAAAGTGCTATACCATGTGTATGGTGGTTGAAACTGAGCTGGGAGATTGAAAAGACCCTCTGGCATAAATGAGGTCTCCCCTTGCTTATCATGTTACCAAAAGATTACCCAGTGTTCTCCTAATAGAACCACCCAAACTACGCAGCATCCAGAGTCACACACACAATGAGTTTGGAAGTGGTGTTTAGAACCAATAAAAATAACAACAATGAAGATAACAGCTAACGTTAAATACCCTTTATGTGCCAGTTAGCATTCCAGTTGAGGGCAACGCGGAAATGAGTAATACACAATTTTTAATTGCAAAAGCTTATAGCTTACTGGGATAGACCGACAAACGAGTAAGGTTTAACTCAATGTTGTGTCATTGCTGACTTATGAACAAAGCGCTGCTGAACTCTCATGCCTCAGTGCTCTTATCCCCAGGTCAGAGTTCTAAGCTGTCTTGAGCAGCAACTCTGATTCAAATAGAGAATTAAAAGAGATGGGGCCTGAGGAGCAGACTCTTCTTCTTTTCCCCAGAAAACTATGACTGTTGCTCTGAGCTATAGGAGGGAAAATCTACTGGGGAACTGCTGGAGGGCAGGGATGTGTATCTAATTTATCTCTGTATCTCCCCTAACACCTAACATATGGTGGATGTTCAAATCTAAGTTTGAGTCTAACTGAAGCAAGTAGAATATGTTGTGCTTCAAGGGTTCTTGCCAAATATCAGATCTGCCAATGGCAGGAGACATGCAAGCTTTCCCTTGCACATCACTAAAAAATGCAACTCCTGACTTAAAGGTAGGAAGTCAACCAAAATAGAAAGTGGTAGGCAGAAACTCTCTACTAATAATTTGTTACAGGGACAGAAATGTTGATTCCTAGTAGAATAATACCTCAACACTGCATACAGAGATACAGAAAAATGGTCAGAAACCTTGCCCACCAATTCTTCTGAAACAAGTTTCTCTGAGTGGGGTGGTTCTGAAAGTCAAACCCCAGCCCTACTAGGGAAACGTGTAACAGTCAGTCATACAGCCACACTTCCTGATATTTTTCAATGCAATTCAAGTTTCAGATACTACATCCCAGTCAAGACATGCACCAGATGTTTCCTGAAGTGAGGTTTAGAAAATGGGCCAATCTTATGCCCCTGGTGAAAAAAGAGATAGGAAGATATCCAGTTCCCCAAATCTGGGTACCTCAATCAGATAATTCTGATGCAGACTTAACGGGAAGATATGCAGAAAATGCACTCTGGGCAGATCACAACATGGTCTACTTCTACAAGGATTTATGTGCTAAAGCCCTTATGCACAGCACAGGTGTGCCAGGCTGGATGGTACAGAGCTGAGAGGATTCTTTGGCTCTTAACCTAAGAACACACTAGAGCAAGCAGTGCCCACATTCCAAGTCTGGCCCTGGATCTTATCGTGATTTAGGGCTAGTTAGAGGCATGGAAATTTGAACCCAAGGAAAACTGTTTTAATGGATTTTAAAGTGAATAAAGACAAATTTACTCAAGAAAAAGGCCAGTTTGCACAATTACCAGAAAGCTCCACTATCTGGTAATGTGGTTTAATTGTCTCCTTGGCCAACCCATGTCCTTGACCCTCCACAGAAGGTGGTGTGAGGCAGTGGGCTTTGAGCTGTCCCTCCCATTTAGGATACCCACAGTCATCATAGCTCAGTATCTCTACTTACCCAGGGGTCAGACAGTATTATTAGTAGGAAGGACTCCTTTCCCTTGCCCTTTTTTTTTTCCTGGTGTGGTGATGGTGAAATTCTATCATCGAGAACTACTTACTTTGAGTGTAATATGGCTGTGGCTATGTGCTCCTCTTTAAAAAGCAAATACTCATGGAAAATAATATGTAAGTCACTTAATCCCTTACACATTCTCTTCTTAGTTGCTTCTCTCACTGCAGAAAAGACAGGGTCAGCAGGGGTTAAGATGGTGCCCAAAGTGAGAGAGGGATAACAAGTCTAAAAGGGGAGAAGATGTTCTCAAAATGTGTCATAGCTTAATTTTTTTAATAGCAGCACAAAGAGGGGAAATGTGAGGTGTGATAAGTTTGTGGTTTGCTTCAGCTATCTGATCAAATGTGATTCATATTTCATACAGAACTTGATAGAATAATATATAATGAAAGTTTTTACTCTATTGGAAGCAACTCTATTTTAGGACCTGTAGTAGGCAGGTTTCTAAGGTGGTATCCAATGACCCTCATCCTTGTGTAATCCCCTCCCCTTGAGAGTGATGGGAACCTGAGAATATGATGAGTGATCACTCTCCTGATTCTATTACATTGCATGGCAAAGGGATCTTGCAGTTGTTACTGAAGTTGCAAATGAGTTGATCTTATCCTGGGGGGAGGCTGACTGAGTCAAATGAGCCTTTAAAAACAGAGTCTTCCTTGGCTGGCTTTGAAGGAAGAAAGCAAACAGCCATGTTGTGAGCTGCTTACAGAGAAGGGCAGGGGTCTCTAGGAGCTGAGGGTGGTCCCTGGAGAGCAAGGAAACATTGCCTCAGTCATATAATCCGTGGAACTGAATGCTACCAGCTACCTGAATGAACTTGGAAGAGGACCGCCCAGATGAGAACTGCAGCCTCCATTGACACCTTGATTACAGCCTATGAAGCCTGAGCAGAGGATCTGGCTAAGCTGTGCCCAAACACTTCACCCATGGAAAATGAGATAGTAAATGCATGTTGCTTCAGCTGCAAAGTTTGTGGTAATTTGTTATGCAGCAATAGAAAACTAAAACAGGACCAATATTGTCAAATTCTGCACAGTGGCTGATTTTTGCTGAGAACTACATGCATGCTGAGTTAGAAATTTCCATGAGAAGACAGTTTTTAATTATCTGGGTATCCAAAGCATCAGAGTACTTAAACTTCTTTTTTCAGGAGCAATAAAACATTGACTTTTCTCACTCAGAAAACTCAAAAATAGCTGAACAGATTTTCTTTAGAACTTTCCAAAAATAAAGATTTTCTTCTGGGCTGAAATCAGTCTGGGAAATGTTAATCTGGAAGGAAAAAGAAGCTTAAGTAGTGTAAATACAATAGCTCAAAATAGGCTGCATTGTTCTGATCTATGGGGGCTCTGGAGAAAATTGCTCACTGTTTAGAACAGCAGAAATGCTTGATTACTGTAGTTGCATGCAAGGTACCAGAAGAAGCCATATGCTTGGTAATATCTAAGTCACTGCAAAGAGCAGATGTAGGGCCAAAGATTGAACCACGAATAAGAGATCATCCTTTCATCCTTACTAAATGAAATTCCAAAATACACTCACACATCCAGAAGGGATTTTGTAAGGTTGCACAGTCCTTATTTATGGCTTTAAACAAGATTGTGATTAATTCAAAATAACAAGATACACTTTTTCAAACTCTTCAGAAAGTAAATCAGTTAACTATCCTGGGACCATACTTCCTTGTCTGTCAGACGAATGTTGGGTCTAATCTCCAAGGTTCTTTCCAGCTCTGTGATTCTGTCACAAGCTTCCTCCATCATTTTACCTACCCCGTTTGTTAATGTTGTTACATGAGGCTGAATAGGAAAAGCATCCAGTACAATGAAAGCACTCAACAAATGGAAATTCTTTTTCGTAAAGTATTACATCAATGTTGGCGGCTCCTGCAGTTAGTGTTGCAAAACCTTCCTGCATAAGTCTGATTTTTCCAAAACTTTTCATCAACCTTTCCAAAGCATTCCACTTGACTTCTCTTTCATTATGGAGCAATTAAAGACAAAACCAGTCCTCTAAAAAGGATTAGCTATAATAGGAGGATTCCAAAAAGAGTCTTAACCTTGACCTCCACTTATATCTTCCATTCACGGTTCCTTGTAAGTTTCAGCGCTCTATTGATTCCTGTGCTAGATATCTCTGCCTGGATGACTTGCCTGCTCTTCAAACTCAACTTACCCCAACCTACCCCAAATATATTACTTTTCTTCCCCAATCAGCCCATCCCTGCCAGATTTCCCTATTTTCATGGTGTGTCATTGTCGAAATTACTCAATGGTAAAATATTTGAATCACCATTTTTTCTTCCTTCTCTGTCATGCATCTTATCTATACATGCAAAATCCTCCTGACTTTTCCTTTTATTGAAGATCACTAACATTTTAATTTTGTAAAAATGTGTTGAAATCATACCTTTCCAAGTCATTGGAAAAGTGTTTTACACATTTTCCTTTCCAATCTAACTACCGCCATTCTAGCTTGAGCTCTTTATACTGGGGGTATTGCACAGCCCTCCGCTGCCTCCATTTCCCAATGAAAATATGAATTCCTTGAGAAAAGGGACATATTTGCTAGCCCAGTGCCCTGCACAGGCAGACATCCTATAAACATTTGTTGCTGTGGATGAAAATGACAAGAGCATCTCAATTATGAAACAATCATTCTTCGGTAAATTGCAGACTCTAAATGTCAATATGTTGACACTCTTGATAAATTCTTTTTTTTTGGAATTTTATTTTATTTATTTTTTTATACAGCAGGTTCTTATTAGTTATCTAGTTTATACATATTAGTGCATATATGTCAATCCCAATCTCCCGTTTCATCACACCACCACCCCTCCACAGCCGCTTTCCCTCCTTGGTGTCCATACGTTTGCCCTCTACGTATGTGTCTCAATTTCTGCCCTGCAAACCGGTTCGTCGGTACCATTTTTCTAGGTTCCACATATATGCGTTAATATACAATATTTGTTTTCCTCTTTCTGACTTACTTCACTCTCTTTGACAGTCTCTAGATTCATCCACATCTCTACAAATGACCCAATTTCGTTCCATTTTATGGCTGAGTAATATTCCATTGTATATATGTACCACATCTTCTTTATCCATTCGTCTGTCGATGGGCATTTAGGTTGCTTCCATGACCTGGCTATTGTAAATAGTGCTGCGATGAACATCAGGGTGCATGTGTCTTTTTGAATTACAGTTTTCTCTGGTTATATGCCCAGTAGTGGGATTGCTGGGTCATATGCTAATTCTATTTTTGGATTTTTAAGGAACCTCCATACTGTTCTCCATAGTGGCTGTATCAATTTACATTCCCACCAACAGTGCAAGAGGGTTCCCTTTTCTCCACACCCTCTCCAGCATTTGTTATTTGTAGATTTTCTCATGATGCCCATTCTAACTGGTGTGAGGTGATACTTCATTGTAGTTTTGATTTGCATTTCTCTAATAATTAGTGATGTTGAGCAGCTATTCATGTGCATCTTGGCCATCTGTATGTCTGCTTGGAGAAATGTCTATTTAGATCTTCTTCCCATTTTTGGATTGGGTTGTTTGTTTTTTTAATAATGAGCTGCATGAGCTGTTTTATATTTTGGAGATTAATCCTTTGTCTGTTGTTTCATTTGCAAATGTTTTCTCCCATTCTGAGGGTTGTCTTTTCATCTTGTTTGTAGTTTCATTTGCTTTGCAAAAGATCTGAAGTTTCATTAGGTCCCATTTGTTTATTTTTGTTTTTATTTCCACTACATTAGGAGGTAGATCAAAAAAGATCTTGCTGTGATTTATGTCAAAGAGTGTTCTTCCTATGTTTTCCTCTAAGAGTTTTAGAGTGTCCAGTCTTACATTTAGGTCTCTAATACATTTTGAGTTTATTTTTGTGTATGGTGTTAGGGAGTGTTGTAATTTCATCATTTTACATATAGCTGTCCAGTTTTCCCAGCACCACTTATTAGGGCCTTTATTATGCTGAGGTACGTTCCCTCTATGCCTACTTTCTGGAGAGTTTTTATCATAAATGGATGTTGAATTTTGTCAAAAGCTTTTTCTGCATCTATTGAGACGATCATATGGTTTTTACTCTTCAATTGGTTAATATGGGGTATCACACTGATTGATTTGCATATATTGAAGAATCCTTGCATCCCTGGGATAAACCCCACTTGATCATGGTGTATGATCCTTTTAATGTGTTGTTGGATTCTGTTTGCTAGTATTTTGTTGAGGATTTTTGCATCTATATTCATCAGTGATATTGTTCCGTAATTTTCTTTTTTTGTAGTATCTTTGTCTGGTTTTGGTATCAGGGTGATGGTGGCCTCATAGAATGAGTTTGGGAGTGTTCCTTCCTCTGCAATTTTTTGGAAGAGGTTGAGAAGGATGGGTGTTAGCTCTTCTCTAAATGTTTCATAGAATTCACCTGTGAAGCCATCTGGTCCTGCACCTTTGTTTGTTGGAAGATTTTTAATCACAGTTTCAATCTCACTACTCGTGATTGGTCTGTTCATATTTTCTATTTCTTCCTGGTTCAGTCTTGGAAGGTTATACCTTTCTGAGAATTTGTCCATTTCTTCCAGGTTGTCTATTTTATTGTCATAGAGTTGCTTGTAGTAGTCTCTTAGGATGCTTTGTATTTCTGTGGTGTCTGTTGTAACTTCTCCTTTTTCATTTCTAATTTTATTGATTTGAGTCCTCTCCCTCTTTTTATTCATGAGTCTGCCTAATGGTTTGTCAATTTTGTTTTTCTCAGAGAACCAGCTTTTAGTTTTATTGATCTTTGCTATTGTTTTCTTTGTTTCTATTTCATTCATTTCTGCTCTGATCTTTATTATTTCTCTCCTTCTGCTAATGTTGGGTCTTGTTTGTTCTGCTTTCTCTAGTTCCTTTAGGTTTTAGGTTAGATTGTTTATTTGAGATTTTTCTTGTTTCTTGAGGTAGGCTTGTATTGCTATAAACTTCCCTCTTAGAACTACTTTTGCTGCATCCCATAGATTTTGGTTTGTCGCATTTTCATTGTCATTTGTCTCTAGGTGTTTTTTGATTTCCTCTTTGATTTCTTCAGTGATCTCTTGGTAATTTAGTAACATACTGTTTAGCCTCCATGTGTTTGTGTTTTTTACGTTTTTTTCCCTGTATTTGATTTCTAATCTCATAATGTTGTGGTCAGACAAGACGCTTGATCTGATTTCAATTTTCTTTAATTTACTGAGGCTTGATTTGTGACCCAAGATGTGATCTATCCTGGAGAATGTTCTGTGTTCACTTGAGAAGAAAGTGTAATCTGCTGTTTTTGGATGGAATGTCCTATAAATATCAATTAAATCTCTATGGTCTATTGTGTCATTTAAAGCTTGTGTTTCCTTTTTAGTTTTATGTTTGGATGATCTGTCCATTGGTGTAAGTGAGGTGTTAAAGTCCCCCACTATTATTGTGTTACTGTCAATTTCTTCTTTTATAGCTGTTAGCAGTTGTCTTATGTATTGAGGTGCTCCTATGTTGGGTGCATATATATTTACAATTGTTACATCTTCTTCTTGGATTGGTCCCTCGATCATTATGTAGTGTCCTTCCATGTCTCTTGTAGCATTCTTTATTATTTTAAAGTCTATTTTATCTGATATGAATATTGCTACTCCAGCTTTCTTTTCATTTCCATTTGCATGGAATATCTTTTTCCATCCCCTCACTTTCAGTCTGTATGTATCCCTAGGTCTGAAGTGGATCCTCTGTTGGCAGCATATATATGCGTCTTTTTTTTACCATACGTGGGCCTCTCACTGCCGTGGCCTCTCCTGCTGCAGAGCACAGGCTCCGGATGCGCAGGCCCAGCAGCCACGGCCCACGGCCCCAGCTGCTCTGCGGCACGCGGGATCCTCCCGGACCAGGGCACGAACCTGTGTCCCCTGCATCGGCAGGCGGACTCCCAACCACTGCGCCACCAGGGAAGCCCTGGGTCTTGTTTTTGTATCCATTGAATGAGCGTGTGTCTTTTTGTTGGAGCATTTAATCCATTCCCATTTAAGGTAATTATCGATATGTATGTTCCCATTACCATTTTCTTAATTGTTTTGGGTTTGTTTTTGTAGGTCCTTTTCTTCTCTTGTGTTTCCCACTTAGATAAGTTCCTTTAGCATTTGTTGTAGAGCTGGTTTGGTGGTGCTGAAATTCTCTTAGCCTTTGCTTGTCTGTAAAGCTTTTGATTTCTTCATCAAATCTGAAAGAGATCCTTGTTGGGTAGAGTAATATTGGTTGTAGGTTCTTCCCTTTCATCACTTTAAATATGTCATGCCACTCCCTTCTGGCTTGTAGAGTTTCTGCTGAGAAATCAGCTGTTAACCTTATGGGGATTCCCTCGTATGTTATTTGTTGGTTTTTCCTGCTGCTTTTAACATTTTTTCTTTGTATTTAATTTTTGATAGTTTGATTTATATGTGTCTTGGTGTGTTTCTCCTTGGATTTATCCTTTGTGGGACTCTCTGGGCTTCCTGGACTTGGGTGGCTATTTCCTTTCCCATGTTAGGGAAGTTTTCCATTATAATCTCTTCAAATATTTTCTCAGGTCTTTCTCTCTTATCCTTCTGCGACCCCTATAATGTGAATGTTGTTGCATTTAATATTGTCCCAGAGGTCTCTTAGGCTGTCTTCATTTCTTTTCATTCTTTTTTCTTTATTCTGTTCTGCGGCAGTGAATTCCACCATTCTGTCTTCCAGGTCACTTTTACGTTATTCCGCCTCAGTTATTCTGCTATTGGTTCCTTCTAGTGTAGTTTGCATTTCAGTTATTGTATTATTCGTCTCTGTTTGTTTGTTCCTTAATTCTTCTAGGTCTTTTAAAATATTTCTTGCTTCCTGTCGCTCTTCGCTCCATTTTTTTTCCAAGGTCCTGGATCATCTTCACTATCATTATTCTGAATTCTTTTTCTGGAAGTTTGCCTATCTCCACTTCATTTAGTTGGTTTTCTGGGGTTTTATCTTGTTCCTTCATCTGGTACATAGCCTTCTGCCTTTTCATCTTGTCTTTATTTCTTTGAATGTGGTTTTTGTTTCACAGGCTGCAGCATTTTGGTTCTTCCTGCTTCTGCTGTCCAGCTAATAAGTGGATAAGGCTCTCTAAGAGGCTTGTGCACATTTCCTGATTGGAGGGAAAGGTTCTGGGTAGAGCTGGCTGTTGCTCTGGGGCAGAGCTCAGTAGAACTTTAATCTGCTTGTCTGCTGATGGGTGGGACTGCGTTCCCTCCCTTTTGGTTGTTTGGCCTGAGGCGACCCAACACTGAAGCCTACCTGGCTCTTTGGTGGCACTAGTGGCGGACTCTGGGAGGGCTCATACCACGGATTACTTCCTAGAACTTCTGCTGCCAGTGCCCTTGTCCTCAAGGTTAGTCACAGCCACCCCCTGCCTCTTCAGGAGACCCTCCAACACTAGCAGGTAGGTCTGGTTCAGTCTCCTACGGGGTCACTGCTCTTTCCCCTGGGTCCCGATGCACACACTACTTTGAGTGTGCCCTCCAAGAGTGGAGTCTCTGTTTCCCCCAGTCCTGTCAAAGTCCTCAATCAAATCCCACTAACCTTCAGAGTCTGATTCTCTAGTAATTCCTCCTCCCGTTGCCAGACCCCCAGGTTGGGAAGCCTGATGTTGTGCTTAGAACCTTCACTCCAGTGGGTGGACTTCTGTAGTATAAGTGTTCTCCAGTTTGTACATCACTCACCCGGCAGTTATGGGATTTGATTTCATTGTGATTGTGCCCCTCCTACCATTTCACTGTGGCTTCTCCTTTGTCTTTGCATGTGGGATATCTTTTTAGGTGAGTTCCAGTGTCTTCCTGTCAGTGATTGTTCAGCAGTTAGTTGTGATTCCGATGCTCTCTCAAGAGAGAGTGAGATCACATCCTTCTACTCCACCATCTTGAACCAATCTCGACACTCCTGATGAATTCTTAATTAGCATATTGGCAACTACATTTCAAAGCTGTATTCACAGGGCACTTCACAGTTGTTCATCAGTTTTTGTCAAGATATTCTCAAGTGGTAAGTGATAAAAAAAATTCCCTATTCTTTTTTTCTAAATTGAGAAAAGCAAAATATTTTCATAAGATATATTAAGAATATGCAGTATATTAATTAACATGAGAAATTAAAATAAATTAGTTTTCTTGGTCCCCTATACCAATGGCAATAATTCTCTAGCATTTTTTCTATAGGAAAGCAAATAGTGACTTATTTGATTTAATTGAATTGCTGGTAATCCTCAAAGATTGGGAGAGTCTCTAGTCTTCCATTCAAACTGAATTTTTTTATTTTTATACCCCTCAAAAAGATAATTTTAGTGTGTCTTTGGTGTCTTATTTGTTTTTTGTTTATTGATTTTTCTGATTAAAATAATGTAATTTAAACCCAAAGTAAATAGTAGGCATGAAATAATAAAGAACAGAAAAAATAAAAAATAGAAAATAGAAAAATAGATAAGAACAGTAGTCATTAAAACTGATAAACCTCTAGCCAAACTGATCAGGAAGCAAAAAGAGATACATTTTGATGATATCAACAGGAGAGGAAACATTGCTATACTTCTTATAGACATTAAAAGAATAGTAAGGTTATATAAACAGCTGTATGCCAATAAATTCAATAACTTAGATTAAGCTGAAAAAATTCTTTAAAAAAGCAAATAATCCCAGTTCACTCAAAAACAAGAAGAGATAACACAAATAGCTTTTTATCTATGAAGGAAATTGAATTTATCTTTAAAAATCCTTCCCCAAAGAAAACTCCAGGCCCAGATGATTTCATGGATTAATTCTACAAAATATTTCTTGAAGAAATAATGTTAATTTTACACAAACTGTTACAGAAAATAAAAAGAGAAACACATCTCAACTCCTTTTAAAGCTAATACTGCCCCAAAATCAAAACCATTAAAGTAAACTATGAGGAAAAAAAAAAGTACAGATTGATTGACTTCATAACATAGATGGGAAAATTCTCAGCAACTTTAGAAAATCAAATTTCAAAGCATATAAAAATGATAATACATCATGAAAAATTGAATTTAGTGGTCACTTTTAGAGTCAAAAGTAATCAATGTAATTTACCATGTTCATAGATTAAAAAAAAGAAAAGTCAAATAAATAATCATCTCAATAGTTTCAGAAAAAGCATTTTATAAAATTCAATACCCCACACATGATAAAAACTCAGAAAACCAAGAATAGAAGGGTGCTTCCTCAACGTGATAAAAAGGCATCTACAAAAACCCTTATTTCACTCCATATACAAGAATTAACTTGAAATGGGTCATAGATCTAAATGTAAACATAAAAGCTAAAACTATAAAAGTTCTAGAAGAATAGAAAGAAAAAAATCTTGGTAATTTAGACTTAGGCAAAGATTTCCAAAATAGGACACAAAGAGTATGAACTATAAGAGAAAAAAATTGATAAGTTGGGGCTTCCCTGGTGGCACAGTGGTTGAGAGTCCGCCTGCCGATGCAGGGGACACGGGTTCGTGCCCCGGTCCCGGAAGATCCCACATGCCGCGGAGCGGCTGGGCCCGCGAGCCATGGCCGCGGAGCCTGTGTGTCCGGAGCCTGTGCTCCGCAACGGGAGAGGCCACGGCAGTGAGAGGCCCGCGTACAGCAAAAAAAAAAAAAAAAAAAAAAAAAAAAAAAAAAAATTGATAAGTTGGACTTCATCAAAATTTAAGTTTTTGGGGCTTCCCTGGTGGCGCAGTGGTTGAGAGTCCGCCTGCCGATGCAGGGGACACAGGTTTGTGCCCCGGTCCGGGAAGATCCTACATGCCGCAGAGCAGCTGGGCCCGTGAGCCATGGCCGCTGAGCCTGCGCGTCTGGAGCCTGTGCTCTGCAACGGGAGAGGCCACAACAGTGAGAGGCCCACGTACCACAGAAAAAAAAAAAAATTAAGTTTTTCTCTTCAAAAGACACTTCAGAAAATGAAAAGTCACAGACTGGGAAAAATATTTGCAAAATGTATATCCCATAAATAACCTTTTATATATCCAGAATATATAAAGAACACTAACAACAACAAGAAGAAAACAACCCAATAAATAGCAGGGAGATGAGATTTGAATAGACTTCACCAAAGAAGATATACAGATTTCTTAGAAGTGCACAAAAAGATGCTCAACATCATTAGTCATTAGGAAAACATATTAAAACCACACTGAGTTACCACTTCAAACCCACTAGAATGGCTAAAATTAAAACAATTAACAATTCCAAGTGTTGCTGAGGATATGGAACAACTGGAACTCTCATGCATTACAAAAGGAACAGCCACTTTGAAAAAGATTTTGGCAGCTCCTTACAAAGCTTACACTTACCATAAAATCTACTAATTCCATTCCTACATATTTACCCAAGAGAAATGAAAAATATGCCCACACAAAGACTTGTATACAAATGTTCATAGCACCTTTATGCATGATGGTAAGAAACTTGAAACAACTCAAATACCCAATAACTGGTGAATAAACAACCAAATTGTAATTCACCTGCACAATGGACCACCACTCGGCAACACAAAGAAACAAAGTAATGAGACATCCAACAACATAGAATTGCAGAAATATTATGCTAGACACAGAAGCCTATACAGTATACAATTTTGTTTACATGAAATGTTAGAAAAGGCAAAAGCAAATAGTGACAGAAAGCAGATAGGGGGCAGGGAGTTAGAGGAAGGGAATGAAAAGGGGCATAAGGAAATATTTTAGTGTAACCGAAATATTCTATACCTTGGTTGTGGCAGTGGTTACATGGAGATAAACATTTGTTAAATCTCATCAAACTGTACATTTAAAGTGGTGAATTTTATTGTATGTAAACTATACCTCAATAAAGCTTCTAAGTAAATTATATCTCAATAAAGCTTCTAAAAGTAACACATACTGATTACAGATAATATTGTTGTATTTCCCTACTTATAGATATATTTTCTATAGGATTTTAATAACTAAAAAATATGCAAGCTTTATTTTCTACTTTCTAACTTACCCTCCAATAATAAACATTCCCCATGTTACTAAAAGCTTTGGAAACATTTAGTGCGTGCATGATAGCCCATTTATAAATATGCCACACTTAATCATTCCCTTATTGGTGGAAATTTAGATTTTCAATTTTTCTGTATACTAATATTTTGATATTCTTTATGTGTATATCCTTGTATATTTTTTGGATTTTTTCCTGATAATAGATTTTTCAAAGATACAATTTCTGGGTCAAACTATAAGAACATTTTAAGGATCTTAAACATACTGTTAAATTGTTTTCCAGGAAGATTATACTGATTTAATTCTCACTAGCAGTACATGAAAGGACCAGATGTACTGCACTCTTGACAGAACTGAATGTTATTGTGAACTATTATTGAAATATTTGCTTAAACCTTCCACTTCAGCTTGATACTGGTTTGTAACTCTTCCCTGTGCTTTTGTTCATATAGAGTCAGTCCATATTATTCACCCTGCTGTGGGTAGGGTTGATTCAGTCCATTCCCGAGGATTTGTGACATTTGCAGACCCTCTGGGTACTGTGGGTCTATTCTGACATCATCTTCCTGATATTCCAGAGCCTGAGTCTGACTGTCTCCGTTTCCTGCCTCTATCTGACTAGCTATCTCTTAATGTGCTTTTGAGTCTTCCATGTTTATATCATCTCTAGTGCTTAAGACTTTAACATAGCATATCTTAGCTATTACACACGGCATCTCTTTTCCTGTGGTGTAGCTCAGCACATAGTATAATTCATCTTCCATGTAGTACAGCTGTGATTTGTTCTGCATTCCTATTTACCACCCCATCCTTATCTTTCCCCTTAGTTCTCCTCTCATCTCTCCCAAATGGCACCTCCTTCCCAATTACAAGCAATGATCATATAATAGAGAGATGAAGATAAATAAAAAAGAGAGCTGAGCCTTATCCTTTCTGTGGCTAGGCTGGGTCAAATTTCAGTCCATCTTCCACACTCCCTTCCCTGCTGGACTCAGTGTTCCCTTCTTCCTCCTGCCAGGTTAATCCTATGCAGGTTCTGAGTTACTACTGACCACTGCTGGCTCAGTTCCATCAGGCTTCAACTGGCTCTGGAGTTGCTTTGAGGCAGGACAACTTTTTATTTCTGGCTCAACCTGTGAGACTCAGCTTGGGTATCATTTCCTCTGGATTAGAGCTCCCAGGGTGGCTTGATACCCTCCCTGTGTATTCCAGTGGCACCTCTGCTTGCCCCTATTATTATACATATCCCACTTGATTACAATTGCCTGGTTAAAAGCCAATCCAGCCTACCAGAAATGGGAGCTCCAGGAGGTCAGGGACTAGCTCTTTTATCTATATATTCCTGGCAATTTGCACAGTCCCTGGATTTCAGTGCAAGTCTTATATTTCCACTCTTGTCTTCCAACAGCCTTCTCTTCACACAGCAGTCATGCTGATCTTTTAAAACAAAATCATTCTTTCTCTCTAATTTATTAATTTTCAGAGTTAAGTGGTCTGTGTCCTACTTTCCTGCAGTGGCTACCAATGTATAGATTTTTGTTTGGGTTGGTGGTTTGTGATTCTCTACATGCTTTTACTTTTTGTTTGTATCATTATGAACTCACAGACTTTTAAAATATGTTCAATATGAGTCAATCAATTGCAGTTGCCATTGTTTTTGATTCTCAAATTGCCCCATCTTATACCTGGGGGAGGTCCCTCATACTAGCTCCTAGATCAAATTAGATCTTTATGACACAGCCCTCCCCCTTTTTTTGATAGATTCTTTGCTTATTGGTACAAGGCTTATCATCATCTTGCTTATTTCCAGCCTCAGACTTGGAATCAGCCCTTTCTCCGCAAAACCCTGGCTCCTTTGAGGGTATAATGTTACTTACAGGCCACAACCTGGACATTATGAATATTTCTTGCCACTTGTTTGTCGTTGCTTCTAGAATTTTGGAGTGGACAAAGGTAGGGAATATGCACTTACCTTACCTGTCCTGTATAACTACATTTCAGATTAATCAAAAAAGCCCTAGTTGATGAGACACTTTGTACCTTTAGAGAAGAATTGTAGTTATTAAATGTATAAGGATTAATAAAATCAAAACAGCACCATTTGCAACCACTAATGAAGTAATTGATTCAGGCAATGAACATCAACAGATGCTAAAGCCATTAGGAGAGGATGATGAGGACCTTCACAGTGAAAGGATCAGGCTACCCCATGTGAACCCACTGATCAATTTTAGCATGTCTTAAAATGAGACAACCAGACATTATGTACTGCATGATGTAATGCAATAAGAAATACACTGCACCACTTATGAAATATTCTTGCCAAAAAATGTGAAACCTGAATTTAATCAACATTTAGGTCTAACCTCTAGTTTGCAGAGCAGTAGGAGAACAAATAGACAAATTAAGAATTTGGTACAATTTACAGGACAACTAACCTAGTTTATTCAACAATTCAAAGAGCAGAAAAAAAAAAGGAGGGAGGAGTGGGGTCTGTTACAAATTAAAAGAGACTTAAAAGGCATTATAATCAAATGCTGCAATGACTGGACCTCATTTGTGTCCTGATCCAAATAAATCCATGTAAAACTCTTTTTTGAGATAATTGGGGAAATGTTAAAGTACATTTAGAATTAGATGTTACTAATGAATTTTTGTTAATTTTGTCAGGCATGATAACAGAATTGTGGTTATGTAAGAAAATATCCCTTTTGGGCCTCCCTGGTGGCGCAGTGGTTGAGAGTCCGCCTGCCGATGCAGGGGATACGGGTTCGTGCCCCGTTCTGGGAGGATCCCATATGCCGCGGAGCGGCTGGGCCCGTGAGCCATGGCCGCTGGGCCTGCGCGTCCGGAGCCTGTGCTCCGCAACGGGAGAGGCCACAACAGTGAGAGGCCCGCATACCGCAAAAAGAAAAAAAAAAAAAAAAAAAAAAAGAAAAAAGAAAATATCCCTTTTAAAAAGAATTGGGCTTCCCTGGTGGCGCAGTGGTTGAGTCCGCCTGCCGATGCAGGGGACATGGGTTCATGCCCCGGTCCGGGAAGATCCCACATGACACGGAGCGGCTAGGCCCGTGAGCCATGGCTGCCGAGCCTGCGCGTCCGGAGCCTGTGCGCCACAACGGGAGAGGCCACAACAGTGAGAGGCCCGCGTACCGCAAAAAAAAAAAAAAAAAAAAAAAAGAAAGAATATATAAGCACAGGGAACTCTACACAATACTCTGTAATGGCTTATATGGGAAAAGAATCTAAAAAAGAGTGGATATATGTATATGTATATGTAACTGGTTCACTTTGCTGTACATCTGAAACTAATACAACATTTTAAATCAACTATACTCCAATAAAATTTTTTTTAAAAATTAAGATGTTTGCATGGCAAAAAAAATCATAGCAAAAAACTTCAAAAGACAAAAAAAGATTCTATCTTAATCCCAAACTCCTAACTTGGGATTAACATATACACACTAATACATATAAAAGAGATAGGGACTTCCCTGGTGGCGTAGTGGTTAAGACTCTGCCTGCCAATGCAGGGGACACGGATTCAAGCACTTGTCAAGGAAGATCCCACATGCCACCAAGCAACTAAGCCCATGTGCCATAACTACTGAGCCTGTGCTCTAGAGCCCACGAGCCACAACTACTGAGCCTACGCACCACAGCTACTGAAGCCTGCGCACCTAGAGCCTGTGCTCTGCAACATGAGAAGCCACTGCAATGAGAAGCCTGCGCACCGCAACAAAGGGCAGCCCCCACTTGCTGCAACTAGAGAAAGTCCATGTGCAGCAAAACAGACCCAATGCAGCCAAAAATAAATAAATAAATTTACATTAAAAAAACAGATAATCAACAAGGACCTACTGTATAGCACAGGGAGCTCTACTCAATATTCTGTAATAACCTATATGGGAAAAGAATATGAAAAAGAATAGATGTATGTATATATATAACTGAATCACTTTGCTGTACACCTGAAACTAACATAAAATTGTAAATCAACTATACTCCAATATAAAATAACAATTTTAAAAACAGTTTTAAAATTTAAAAAATAAAAGGAATATATATTGAAATATTTACAGTTAAGATGACATGAGAGAGATTTGCTTTAATAAAGCACCAAAAGGGAAAAAAAATAAGAAAGGAAAGAAATAATAAATTAGGGGAAAAGGAAGGAAAGAAGGAAGGGAAAGGAAGAATGGAAGGAGGGGAGGAGGGAAGACAGGCAAAAATATTGACTAACTATCAAATCTTGAGATGGGTACTCAGGAGGGATATTTAA